>NC_054826.1:94395167-94742667 GCF_018345385.1 Vulpes lagopus | reverse complement strand
GTGCTCAGGATGCCACGTGGATAGGCAAGTGATGGCCATTCTTGTTCACAGGGAAGGATCAAAGGAAAACACAAAGCTGGGAAGTAAACCCCAAGGAATAGGTGGTTTCTATGACAACTCAAGACTTCAAACGCTTGCCACGCTTCATGCAGCCCTAACTCCTAGGCATACCTGTCATTTGAGGCATTGAGCTCCAAAACAGCATCCTTGAGCGCTGGGCCCAACAGGGCACGGGCCAAACACAGGATGCTGGTAGTTTTGCCGGTCCCCGGGGGGCCCTAGGGAGGAGATCGAAAGGGCTATAGGCCAGCAGAATGAGCTTGCCTTAGCTCGCCTTAGCTCCCAAGTTACTGCTCCCCAATCTGTTGGGTGTTCACCTTCCCTTCGAACCTCCACCCCAACCCACAGCACACTTCAAATCGACACAGACACCAACCCACAGGCCTCCCGATCCAACAGAGCACAATGCTTCCCTCTGCCAAGGGGAATGGCAAGGGCTCTGGGGGCCAGGGGCCTCTCTGACGAGGAAGCTCTGTGCACTTAAGCTCTTGGAGGGAAAGTGAAACTCTAAGATCACCAACAGGGCCCCAAGGGGGTACTTACAGCGATGATAATATTGGGCACATTCCCTTCCTTTGCAAAGACCTGAAGGAAGAAATATGCATCAGAAGTGGTTAATCTGCGGGGCACCTGGGAAGCTCAGTGGATAAGCATCTGCCTTTGGCTCAGGGTGTAATCCCAGATTTCTGGGTTAGAGTTCCACATCGGGCTCCCCACAGGAAACCTGCTTTTCCCTCTGCCTCTCTCTCAAGAGTAAATAAATAAAAATATATATTTTTAAAAAGTGGTTAATCTGCAGACCTGAGGTGCCAAGCCTCCTCGGCCACACAGACGAGTTTAGGGACATGGCCACAGGGTTCTCCATGTGGATACCCCACAGAACTCTCTCCTCTGCATATTCAGAACCAACGTCCTCATTCCCCCTCATGCCCGAGGCCCTACCCATGCTTCCCCTCACCTAGGCTGTCCATGCCATCAACTCTACTGCCTACACCAGGAACCTAGAGGTCATGGTCATCCTTGACTGGGGCCTCCTCCACTCCCCATGCCCCAAACAGCACCTCAGTTACAGAGGCTTGGCCATTTCCTTTCCTCTATCTCCATGTCCTTTTCTTCAGCCCCACTGCTACTTACTTCACCAATTACCTCTCATCTGGATGGCTTTGAACTGGCCCTTAATTGGTCTCCTGGCTTCTAATCCTGCCCCACGCCCATACACTTTCCCTACTATAAACACAACCAATTTCCTAGGATACCCATCTATTAAAACATTTGCACCTGACTGAAGCCCCTGGCGGATTCCTTCCTGCCCTGTGAGGCCCAACCCTTAAACAGGGCTCAGGAGACCATGCCCACCTCACCAGCTCATTTCTTACACACCCCAATACATAAATTCTACAGCCTTGTTATTCTGTGGGCTCCATGGACCCAGAGCACCCGGATCCCCCAGGAGCCTGTTAGAAAAATGCAGACTCTCTGGCCCCGCTCCAGAAATTTGGGTCCGGATCTGCATTTTTAACAAGATCCCGCAGGCAAATTCATATACCCATTAATGTCTAGAAAGCACTACTCTGTATTCCAATCAGATGGTACCACCCTCCCATAGCTCCCACCCACTGCCAACAAGCTAAGCCCTCTCACCTCTGGGCCTTTGCATATGCTATTCCTGCTGCCTTCCCTCCCTCTGCTCCTGACCCCCAAGTCTGATTAACTTTCACTTACTTAGCTCTGCTGTCCCTTTTTCCATTTGAGAACTAAGACACTGTGAGCAGATCAACTCTTCCCATGTGCATCCAGAGCACCCCGTACCTCCTCTGGCAGAGTGCTCATCACAGTACCTCTTGACTTTAGCCTCTATGAGACTAAATCACACTGGCAGGGGTTGTGTCTATTTTGTTCACTGTTATATCAACAGCTCCTAACGTCATACCATACCTGGCCAGGAAATACTTGTAAAATGAATACATTTGTAGAATAAATATCTTGGCAGCTGTTAAAGTCTAAGGCCCAATTACTGCAGAGACTGCTTCCATCATGTCTCAATTAGCTGGGCTTCTAGATTCTGACTAAAGACCTCTAGTGCTAGGATTTCAAAGCTTGCTATATTGTGAATACTCCTACTTGTTCCTGTCATCCTGAAGTAGGCTGTGTCCTGTCACTTAGGCCTTCTAGGCAGGGGTTGGCAAACTATAATGAAGGAGTGTTGGGGCGAAGTGAGAGGTAATCCAGCCTGAGGTCTGGTTGTTTCTTTAAGATTTATTTACTTGATAATAGTGAAAGGGAATATAAGGGAAGGGAGAAGAAATGTGTGGGAAATATCAGAAAGGGAGACAGAACATAAAGACTCCTAACTCTGAAAAAAAAAAATTAATAAAAAAAAAAAAAAAAAAAAGACTCCTAACTCTGGGAAACGAACTAGGGGTGGTGGAAGGGGAGGAGGGCGGGGGGTGGGGGTGAATGGGTGACGGGCACTGAGGGGGGCACTTGACGGGATGAGCACTGGGTGTTATTCTGTATGTTGGCAAATTGAACACCAATGAAAAATAAACTTATTATTAAAAAAAAAATTTATTTACTTGAGAGAGAAAGAGAAAGAGCACGAGCAGGGTGGGGCAAAGGGAGAGAGAGAGAGAAAATCCCAAGCAAAATTCCCATGACCCGGAGATCATGACCTGAGCCGAAACTAAGAGTCCAACGCTGAACTGACTGTGCCACCCAGGGGCCCCTGGACCTGTTTTTATAAGCCTCCTAGCTAGGAATGATTTTTGTTTCTTTCTGTTTTGTTTTGTTTTTTTAAGATTTTACTTATTTATTTGAGAGAGAACACAAGCAGCGAAGGGGGAAGGGCAGAGGGAGAGGGAGAGCAGATTCCCCGTTGAGCAAGGAGCCAGATGCAGGGCTCAATCCCAGGACCGAGATCGTGACCTGAGCTGAAAGCAGATGCTTAACTGACTGAGCCACCCGGGCGGCCCAATTTTTATGTTTTTAAAGGGTTGTTTAAAAAATTAAGATTATTGGACAAAGGCATTATACAGTTTACAAAGTCTCAGATATCTACCAGTTGGCCTTTACAGAAAAGGTTTGCCATCCCGGCTCTAGAACCATAGGTCAGAGAACCCACCCCAATAACCTAGTGCTTGAAAAATGTGAAGTTAGACACCATGGTTTCCAGTCTTCTCCAAACAGACTATCTCTCAATCCCTCAATCCGGATTCATGGTTCACCCCACCCCACTATCTTGGCAGCCTTCCTCCAAATGCCTCAAGCTTGTCAAAACCATGATGTGACATAAGATCATCTCTTAAAAAAATCACTCACCTCCAGCCTGCTCACTGTGTCTTCATTCCCAACAATTTCATTCAACTTTACTGGCCTGTATTTTTCAACCCTGTTTTTAAGAAAATGCATAAAGATGTTGACATGACTATTTTTACTCTGCGCAAGAACAAGCACTAAAGGGCAATCCTGAGATCTTTGTCAGAAGACTGTATACATTCAATTTAAATACAGTAAATGTTGTAGGTTTTACATTTAAAGAGGTACCCAAGTTGGGATCCCTGGGTGGCGCAGCGGTTTGGCGCCTGCCTTTGGCCCAGGGCGCGATCCTGGAGACCCGGGATCGAATCCCACATCAGGCTCCCGGTGCATGGAGCCTGCTTCTCCTCTGCCTGTGTCTCTGCCTCTCTCTCTCTCTCTCACTGTGTGCCTATCATAAATAAATAAAATAAAATTTAAAAAAAAATAAAAAATAAAGAGGTACCCAAGTGCCCTTTGAAAAGTGCCTAAGGATTGTACACCACAGGGTTCAAACCCGCCACGGCAGAGACACACCTGTTGTTGCTGGAGAAGGGCCAGAGTGGGCCATCTGGAGCAAAGGGACACTGCAGCAGTCCGGTCTGCCCGTCACAACAGAAGCTTAGTACATGCGGCGCTGATATCATCTAATCTGACAGACATGGTGCAACCCAGCCCCCTTCTCATCCCTTACCTGCCAGTTCCTGCACACTTGTGCCAGGTGCACAGCAGGGCTGGCTAGACAAAAATCATAAGCCTATCCTGTGATCCTATGAGGCTATGTGGACAGGCTAGTGGCTTTCTCAGATCAATATTTCTTTCTTTTTAAAGATTTATTTATTTGAAAACACATGCACACAAACAGGCATACGTGCACATGAGTTGGGGGAGGGGCAAAGGGAGAGAATTCCATGCAGACTCCCTGGAGCCCAGAGCCCAAGAAGGGCTGGATCTCATGACCCTGAGATCAGGACCTGAGCAGAAATCAAGAGTCAGATGCTGAACCGACTGCGCCACCCAGGCACCTCAACACTTATCTCTTTTCAAATAAAGCAAGCTATGTTATGACTTTCTCTAGTCTGAGAACAGAAGTGGCATAGATTTGCAATGATTTGACCATCAGCACTTCCGCTGCCCTTTACTGTACTCTCTGATTTACCCTCAGCTTGCAGTCCCTGCAGGTATTGGTTCTGCTCCAGAAGCAGCTAAGTGCAAAGAAGCTTGTTTGTCACATACTATAGTAAATAAAGAGCTCTCCTCCAAGACCAGCAGAAGGAGCATGCTTGTTCCTACTCATTTCTTGTTTATACTCAGTCCTTTCCAGGTGTTGAGCACCATATAAGGAATTTGAGACCTTAAGGGGAGAAAAGAGGAAGGTAGAGAAACAAGCAAGACATCGTTCTTGCTCTAAAGGCTTTTCCTGGGTGCCTGGGTTGCTCAGGTTGGTTAAGTGTCTGCCTTAGGCTCAGGTCATGATTCCTGGGATCAACCCCCACGTCAGGCTCTCTGCTCAGCGGGGAGCCTACTTCTCCCTCTCTTGCCTGCCACTCCCCCTGCTTGTGCTCTGTCAAATAAATAAATAAATAAATAAATAAATAAATAAATAAATGTTTATCTTTAAAATAGACAAAGAAATGAATGAATGAATAAAGGCTTTTCCTATCAGCAAGCACACAGAGCTTAGCAAATCTTACTATAGTGCTAAACCGGTTATATAAACCAAGGGCTGTGGAAGCTCAGAAGAGGGAGAGAGGCAACACTTGGGAATGTCAGGCACTGAAATTTGAACTGGACTATGAACATGGCAAACATGCTCCTCCTTCAGGGCCTTCACAGGGGCTTCTCCTGCCTGAAAGCTTTCTCCACATCACCACATGGCTCACTCCTGAGTTCAGGTCTTTGCTGAAATTAGCTCATTAAAGGCCGTCACTGACCACCACAGTCATTTTACTTTATGCCACCTATCATCATCAAATATACTGCATATCTATTGGGTTTATTCTTTATTCTTTCCCCATGAAATGGAAGCTCATGGCAGCAGTGTTTTGTTTTTTAAAGATTTTATTTATTTATTCATGAGAGACACACAGAGAGAGACAGAGACACAGGCAGAGGGAGAAGCAGGCTCCATGTAGGGAGCCTGATGCAGGACTCGATCCCAGGACCCCAGGATCATGACCTGAGCAGAAGGCAGATGCTCAACCACTGAGCCACCCAGATGCTCCAGCAGAGTGTTTTGTATAATGAAATATCCTAAGCATCTAAAGTAGTGTTGTGCATAAAAAAATATAACTCAAGCCACATGTGTAATTTTACACTTTCTGTGGCCACATTAAAAACTAAAATGAGGGCAGCCCGGGGGGCTCAACGGTTTAGCGCCGCTTTCAGCCCAGGGCCTGATCCTGGGGCCCAGAATCAAGTCTGACATCAGTCTCCCTGCGTGGCGCCTGCTTCTCCCTCTGCCTGTGTCTCTGTCTCTCTGTGTCTCTCATGAATAAATGAAATCTTAGGAAAAAAAAAAAAAAGAAGTAAAATGAGGGGCAGTTGGGTGGCTCAGTTGGTTAGGCCTATGCCTTTGGCTCAGGTCATGATCTTCTGGTCCTGGGATAGAACTTTGCATCCAGGCTCTGGGATCAGTGGGGAGTCTGCTTCTCACCCCCACCTGCGCACTCTCTCTCTCCCTTCCTGAAATAAATTTAAAAAACTGGTTTTGTTTTTAAGTAAAAATGGGTGAAAATTAATTTTATTAACAATTTACTGACCCTAATATATTCAAAAGATTATCATTTTCAACATGTAATCAATGTAATAATTACGAATGAGATTTTTTTTTTATACTAAGTTCTGGAAATCGGGTGTATTTTGTACACCATCAGCCCATCCCCATTCGGACCAGCCTCATTTCCATTGCTCTCAACGGCCTCAAGGGGCCAGTGGCTGGGGGACTGGACAGTGCAGCCGTGGATGGATGGGCCAGTAAGGTGTACTGCTCTCCATTTAGGTATCCGGTCAGGAGAGGGGTGGGTTGGCGGGATGGGCACTCAAGGAGGATGGAGGAGTGGGCCCGAGGGGGATGGCCCACACCACACCTGCGCCCGGGGCAGGTGGCTGTCCAGGTCACCTGCTGCTCCCGGGTGCCCAGGACGCGCCTGCAGCACACCACCCCGAGTTCCGACCCACCCCGCACCCGACGCTTCCCGCCAGGCGCTGAGTGGGCGGCGACGATCACAATCAGCACAATTAGAACCCGCTTCCAGAGTTCAGACCGCCCACCGTGCAGCCCAGGCGGGGCCGAGGACGCGCGTCGCTGGCCTTCTCCAAATCCGCAGCTACTCGGGGCCACCCCGCGGCCTCCCGCCCGGAGTTCCCGCAGGACACGGCCAGCCAACGCGCCCACCCACGCCCAGAGCACCCATCACTTATGGCGGGGCCCTCACCACGGCAGTTCGTAGTGGCCGGTGCTGCCCGGGGCCTTGCTGGAGGCGGGCGGAGGGTCCTGGGGCCCGCGCTCCGCCGCGCCACCGCCGCTCTCCTGCACCTCCATTCTTCCCGCGCCGGAGGACCCGCCCCATGACGCCATCACGTAGGCCCCGCCCCCAGCCCCCGAGGGCCGCCGGGCCGCCGCGGAAGCGGGGGCCAGCGCCTCTCGCGCCTGCGCAGAGCGCCCGGGCCGCGGCCCGGGGTTGGGGGTGCCGGTGGCTATGGGAGGGCCGGCGTCCAGACGGCTAATGAAAGGAAGGTTAGACCCGGTCGCGTCGACTTCCGAGAAGGCAGGTCGCTCCAGGAGGGGACGTTCGGCGGTTTGCGTCTCTGTGCGATTTGTGTGGGAGGCCCCGTCGGCGCTGTGGGTCTGGGGCGGCGGCGGCGCCCGGGCAGCCCGGGGGGCGGGGCGGGGCCCACGCGGACTCGGACCGGGACCCCGACTGACGTGCGGACCGTGCCCTGCGGGCCCCATCGCTCGGGTGTCCCGGTGGAAGCGGCGGTTCCTGTGCGGTGGGCCCCCGCGCCCTGGCGCTTGGCCTTTGTGGTCGGGGCGTTCTCACGGTGCTGCGAGCTGGGACTTGCCCCCGATTGGCGGAGGAGACAGCTGTCCCCTCTGTGGGATGCGACCGCGTTTCCTTCCAGAAACATGGGTACTCCGTATGCCCGAATGCTTTGAGCATTGTTTGCGCCGGGGTTTCGCCCTATTGAAGTAATCTTCGATCGCAAAGCCCAGATCTCCTAATAATGATGAATAATAGGGATCCCTGGGTGGCGCAGCGGTTCAGCGCCTGCCTTCGGCCCAGGGCGCGATCCTGGAGACCCGGGATCCCGTCGGGCTCCCCGCAGGGAGCCTGCTTCTCCCTCTGCCTGTGTCTCTGCCCCTCTCTCTCTCTCTCTGTGACTATCATGAATAAATAAATAAAAATCTTTTTTAAAAATGATGAATAATAAAGATAATGAACAATGACTGTCGTTTACTACGCACTCGCTGTGCACCAGACCCGAGGTGGATACTCCTAATTATCCACAGAAGCAGGCTGGAGAATGATTGGATCATTTGTCCCATGTCATTTAGGCTGTAGGTGGTCCAGCCAGGATTCACTCCCCACCATGCTGCCAAAACAATTGGTATAATATTGTATTGTTTGGATTAGAAAAAAAATGTTTTAAAGATTTTCTTTATTCATGAAAGAGAGAGAGGCAGAGACACAGGCAGAGGGAGAAGCAGAGTCCCTACTGAGCAGGGAGCCCGATTTGGGACTTGATCCCAGGACCCCAGGATCACGACCTGAGCCAAAGGCAGAGGCTCAACCGCTGAGCCACCCAGGCGCCCCTCGTGTAAAATTCTGTTGTATTGATGGGGGTGGCTCAGCGGTTGAGCACCTGCCTTTCATGCCCAGGGCGTGATCCTGGAGTCCTGGGATCCAGTCCCACATCAGGCTCCCTGCATGGAGCCAGGTTCTCTCTCTACCTGTGCCCCTGCCTCTCTCTCATGAATAAATAAATAAAATTTTTAAAAATTCTATTGTGTTGCGTTTACCATATTTCACCATAATTTCGGGTTAAAAACTGGCTTTCATGGCCAAATCGAAGAGAAGAATTGGGACCCATTTATCTCTATCCCTATTTGCTTAGTACAAGGACTGGCACTCGGTAATTGTTCGATTTGAAGGTCTTTAATGAACAGTGAGGATCCATGTTTTCACAACAGTTTGGGTCAGCTGTGAGGAACTGGTTTGCTTTCACCAGAAGGCGATCAGAACTCCATTGGCTGTTTTCCTGCCATCACCAGTTAAAATCTCTATACGTTTTGGTAGAAGACCTTGTCTTCTAGGTGATTGATAAGTCATTCAAATCATCATGGGCTCCAAAATCTAGATCACGTGATTTTGTCCAATTTTTATCCTTACCTTTCAGTTTTCTTTCCCCAATTACAGACATTTATTGGAGAACACAATATTGCTTTTTATATTCATTTTTCACATGTGAATTCTCTGCTCCCTCTTTCTAACCTGAGTGGTCAGCTCCATGAGAAGAAAAGTGCCTGCAGCCTAATGCCTGGTTCCTTCCTTTGCACATAGTAAATGCCGAGTTTCTCTCCGCTAACTGCTCATTCCGGTTCTGCACCCAGGCTAGCGAGTTAGAAGCAGTGGGCACAATTTACAATTGTGTTCTGTGAGATGGATGGGAACACATGATTTCTCATTCTGTTTAACTTCTTGCCAGTTGGGCAGGAACCACAAATGACTCAAATCCTGAAGCAGTTTGTTCTCCTTGGTGGTAATTACTAAAGTTTCCAGGTTCAGAACTTAGTGTTTTTCTTTTTCCCTTTTATATGATTTGGGGGCAGGGGAAGCTTGAAGTTGGCTCTCCTTCTTCCATTCTCCTTTGAACCATCTTGCCTGTTTCAGAAATTGCTGTTCAAAGATCCTTTATTTCTCCAGAGAAGATACAAATTTTCTTGAAATAGAAACTCTTCTTGAAATGTCTTTTTCATGGTTTTCCCTGGGGTGATTTCCACGTGATGAAATTAATATTTTCCTTACTGTCAGCTATTGCACACACACACACACACACACACACCCCTTCCACATATACACAGCTTACAAATAAATCATTTTCAATAAATACAGAAAACGGTATATAATTCTTAACTCTCTCATGGTTCTTTTCCAAAAATCCCACTCTACAGGAGGCCTGTTGGCACCCACAGAACTCTGCATTTGCTGATACACTTAGGATGCCAGGAGAATCAGAGAAGGAGGTGACCTTTGGGGCAGAACTGTATAACGGCTTCTTTATATTGAGCCTTCTGTGACTTGTTGGACTTGATCCCAAATAGAGCTCAGAGCTTAAAAACTCCAGCTATTTCTGTAGGCCATACAGCAGCCACACTGGGGGGGGGGGGGGGGGGGGGCGGGGCAGGGCATGTTGGGGAAACCACAGGTCAAGCAACAAACCAAAGGAAAGGTCAAGGGCAAGCCCAAGTGAATTCCTCCTCTTCTCTCCTAACAAATCTGCAAAATCCCAGGAAATTGAATCTGCACCTAGGCTAAGCTCCCTGACTCTTAACCTCACCAGGGCAGTTAGTTATACAAAAGACGAAGGGCATGGAAAGGAGAAAAAAAGACAGAAAACAAAATTCTTGGTGTGCCTGGGTGGCTCAGCTGGGTAAGCCTCTGAGTCTTGATTTCACCTCAGGTCATGATCTGAGGGTCGTGACATCAAGCCCTGCATCAGGCTCTGTGTTCAGTGTGGAGTCTGCTTGGGATTCTCTCTCTCCCTCTACTCCTCCCGCTGTTCATTCTCTCTCTCCCTCTGTAAAAAAAAAAATCTCCCTCTGTAAAAAAAAAAAAAAAAGAAAGAACAACTCATTTACTGAAAGCCAGAGCATTCTCATAAATTGTTAGATGGGACAGGCAACAAATCTTGGTTAAAATGACACCATGACTTTGATCACTAGAGTATAGCCCAATTCCCCAATGATGACACAGGTCATGGAGTTGAAAATCGGGTGGCATCTCAAGACCAGGACTACCCTATACACCTGCTTTCCACCCACTGGTACCCTCCACTGCCCCAGAATATCGAGCCTACTTGATGCCATTTGCCTTGCTTATCCTGAATTTTTTTTTTTAAATCATGTTTTGTTTTCCACTGGGTTTCTTGATGAATTGTAGCTGGTTTGTTTGTTTTTTAAGTGGTGATGCTGCCACTGAAATAATTGTTAACTCTCAGATGCTGCAGTGTTCCATCATCCTTAGAATTTTTCTAACATTCTCATTACCATTTTCAGTATTAAAAGGCTCATCATGTAGTGAAAAGGTATATATCCTAAACATACCTACAGTGCAAGGATTTGTTGTTTGGGTAACATTTGTCCTCAGGAGTTGCTCTGATTATATTTGTGGAATTTGGAAACCAGTAGAAATCATTTAGCCTCATTCCTGGTTTCTGTCTTTCACAAATATTGACTGAGTGCCTACAGCCACTTGCATGGAGAGGACAAGCTTCCACCCTCAAAGAGCTGACTTTGTACGGAGGGAAACACCAAGCAGCCAAGCAGACGTTTATTTACTTATAATTCTGGTTAAATGTTAGAATAAGGACCTGATTGCAGTGATAGGGTACCACCCCACGTGAGGAGTCCAGAAGGCCTTTGCTGGGAAGGGGGCATTTGACTTGAGATCTGAACTCTGAATCTGAGAGCTGAGTGCCTGTTGGCTTTGCTCTCCTGAGACCCTGTTTATTTCTGTATTGTACTCACAATTATCTGGATTTATTGCTTTGTTTAGTATTTGTTTCCTCCCTAAAATGGCAGCTGTTTGAGAACAGGAGCTCTCTCCATCCTGGTCACCGCCATATTCCCATGGCCTAACAAGACCTGACGGACATAATGACCACACAATGGCTGGAGGATCCAGGGTAAGTACGAATCAGTGTTGGAGAGAGAAGAGGCTTACAGGAGCCAGATTGTGCAGGACGAGAGAAAGGTTAGGTAAAAGAAACAAGGCCCAGTTTTTGTTTTGTTTAAGATTTATTTACTGTAGGGGCACTTGGGTGGCTCAGTGGTTGAGTGTCTGCCTTCGGCTCAGGTCGTGATCCTGGGATCGCGTCTGGCATCGGGCTCCCTGTGGGAATTTGCTTCTCCCTCTGCCTAGGTCTCTGCCACTTTCTCTGTGTCTCTCATGAATAAATAAATAGAATCTTTATTTTTTTTTAAAAAAATGGTTTATTGTAGAGACAGAGTACTAGGAGGGGGAGGGGCAGACAAGGGAGAGAATCTCAAGCAGACTCTTCATTGAGCCCAGAGCCCAATGCAGGGCTCGATCCCAGGACCTTGAGATCATGACCTAAGCCAAAACCAAGAATTGGACAGTCAACCGACCAAGCCATCCAGGTGCCCCAAGAAGGCCCAGTTTATGTTTTAAGTCTCTGGTTGCAATGTGGTAAGTGGCATGAAAGGAGGCAAGGGTGCTTGTAGAGAAAACTATATGTCGCTTTTCATGATGAGTACTGAGTAATGTACAAAATTGTTGAATCACAATATTGTACATGTGACACTAATGTAACACTGTATGTTAACAACATTGTAATTAAAACTAAAAAAGAAAAGTGTACGATGTGTTTGTTTGGTTTTGTGATCTTTTTTAAAAAAAAAAAAATTTTATTTAGGGGCACTTGGGTGGCTCAATGGTTGAACATCTGCCTTCAGCTCACGTCGTGATTCCAGGGTCTTGAGATCAAGTCCTGCATCAGGCTCCCCACAAGGAGCCTGCTTCTCCCTCTGCCTGTGTCTCTGCCTCTGTGTGTCTCTCATGAATAAATAAATAAAATCTTCAAAAAATAATAAAATCATATTTTTTTTAATTTATTTGAGATTGAGAGAGAGAGAGCACGACCAGGGGTAGGGGCAGAGGAGAAACAGACTCCACTGAGCAGGGAGCCTGACTTGGAGCTCAATCCCAGGATCCTGGGATCGTGACCTTAGCCTATGGCAGACACTTAGCCAGTTGAGCCACCCAGGGCCCCTGTTTTGTGATCTTTTTCTTTTTCTTTTTTTTTTTTAAGATTTTATTTATTTATTCATGAGAAACACAGGGAGAGAGAGAGAGAGAGAGGCAGAGACACAGGCAGAGGGAGAAGCAGGCTCCATGCAAGGAGCCCAACATGGGGCTCGATCCTGGGTCTCCAGGATCAGGCCCTGGGCCAAAGGTGGCGCTAAACTGCTGAGCCACCCGGATTGCCCTGTTTTGTGATCTTTTAACCTCTAAATTTAAAACTATAAAACATATGAAATAAATGTACTGAAAATAGTTATCAACATTCATATACTTATTCACCAAGACAGATGTTAAAATATTCCTCTTTTTTTAAAAGAGAAATAAAACATTAGGATACTGCTAAAGTTCTCCACCCCATTCTTTTGTCTTCTCTCTTCTACCTCCACTTTACAGAAGAGGAACCCAAGGCACAGACGGGTCAAGCTTTGTTCCTAAGGTCTCTTGGCAAGTAGCGGGGAGCCTGGATCTACACTGGGTGGTCTGAGCCCTGGAGGGGGAGGGGTAGAAGGAGAGGGAGAGAAAGAATTTTAAGTAGGCTCGGTGCCTGGCACAGGTCTTGATCTCACAACGATCATGACCTGAGCAGAAATCAAGAGTCAGACACTTAACTGACTGAGTCACCCAGGTGCCCCTCCATTGTGCTTCTTAGATAATTTCTCTAGCATAGACAGAAATAGAATTGCTAGGTCCTAAGCAAGAGCATCTTCAATTTAATAAGGGCCATTAGAATATCTTTCTGGGGCAGCCCAGGTGGCTCAGTGGTTTAGCGCTGCCTTGAGCCCAGGGCCTGATCCTGAAGACCTGGGATCGAGTCCCATGTTGGGCTCCATGCATGGAGCCTGCTTCTCCCTCTGCGTTTGTCGCTGCCTCTCTCTCTGTGTCTCCCATGAATAAAAATAAATAAAATATTTTTAAAAACAAATTTCCTATCTTTTTTTTTTTTAGTGTAGTAGTTGATGCACAATGTTACATTAGCTTCAGGTGTCATTGGTAAATATATATATATATTTTTAAGGATTTTATTTATTCATGAGAAACACAGAGAGGAGAGAGAGAGGAGAGAGGCAGAGACACAGGCAGAGGGGGAAGCAGGCTCCATGCAGGGAGCCCAACGTGGGACTCGATCCCAGGTCTCTGGGATCACGTCCTGGGCTGAAGGCGGCGCTAAACTGCTGAGCCACCGGGCTGCCTGGTAAATATTTTTTTTTAATAAATGAATAATCCCAGGGAGTTTCAGAAATACAAACATGGTGACCTAAGTAAAAATTTTGCATTAGTAATTTTCTGTAGCATTCATGTATGATCGTTATATATTTAGTATTTTAAGGATTTGAAATGCTAAAGAGAAGTTGGCATACTAGTGTCTACCAAGGGAACTTTATAATTCTAACTTAAAATGTAAAATTGAAGGGTGCCTGAGTGGCTCAGTTGATTAAACGTCGGACTCTTGGTTTTGGCTCAGGTTGAGATCTCAGGGTTGTGGAATGGAGCCCTGCGTTGGGCTCCATGCTCATCCAATAGTTCTGCTTGTTCCTATCCCTCTGCACTCCCCCACTCTCTCTCTCTCCCTCTTGAATAAGTAAATAAATTTTTTTTACTGAAAATAAATTTTTTTTACTGAAAATGAAATAAAATGTAGGGGCGCCTGGGTGGCTCAGTCAGTTAAATGTTTGCCTTTGGCTCAAGTCATGATCCCAGGGTCCTGGGATCAAGCCCCACATGGGGCTCCCCACTCAGTGGAGAGTCTACTTCTCCTCCTCCCTCTGCCCTTCCCCCTGCTTCTGCTCTCTCTCTCAAATAAATAAATAAAATATTTTTTAAAAATAAAATGTAAAACTGAATTAAATTAAACTTGTGGGAGAGCACCAGGGTGGCTCAGCGGTTGGGCACCTGCCATCAGCTCAGGGCGTGATCCCAGAGTCCCGAGATTGGGTCTCTCATCGGGCTCCCCGCGTGGAGCCTGCTTCTCCCTCTGCCTATGTCTCTGCCTCTCTCTGTGTCTCTCATGAATAAATAAGACCTTTAAAAAAAAAATAAACTTGTGATTTTAGGTTAAAATCTTATTAAATTATAAATAGTATTACAATATTTATTATTTTTTGTATTACAATATTTAAGGGAACTTGAGATTCAACATATTATGTTTAATAAATTTATAGGATATATTTAAGAACTTAGGTTTGTCAGAAAACTAAGAAACTTAAAGGAAATTGAACAATTAAATTTATAAATGTAGTTTAAAACGTTTGAGAGAGGGTAAATTTTTTTTAAAGATTTTATTTATTCATGAGAAACACAGGAGAGAGAGAGAGGCAGAGACACAGGCAGAGGGGGAAGCAGGCTTCAGTAGTTTCTATTCTACTATTCTAATAGTAGAGTTTTAGTTTAGTTAGTTTAGTTTTCTACTAAATAGTAGAGTATTCTAATAGAATAGTTTCTATTCTACTATTTCTAAAATAGTTTCTAAAACTATTTCAGTAGTTTTAAAATATATTCACAAAATTGAGCAGTCATCCACACAAATTCCAAAGTACCTCATCGCTTCAAAAAGCAACCCTAAACCCATCAACGGTCATCATCTGCCCCTTCCTCCAGCCTCTCCAGTAATCTGCTTTCCAACTCTATGGATTTGCCTATTCTGGACATTTTATATAAACAGAATCCAAGGGGGATCCCTGGGTGGGAGAAGCGGGAGCCTGCTTCTCCCTCTGCCTGTGTCTCTGCCTCTTTCTCTCTGTCTCTCATGAATAAATAAATAAAATCTTAGAAAAAAAATAAAATGTTTGAGAGATTTTAATTATGCTATATCTAAAAAGCCTTTAAAAATATCAATCATCAAAAGGCGCCTGGCTCGCTCAGTTGTAAGAGCATGCAACTCTTGATCTCCAGTTTCTTTTTTTTTTTTTTTTAAAGGTATTTTTTATTTATTTATGATAGTCACAGAGAGAGAGAGGCAGAGACACAGGCAGAGGGAGAAGCAGGCTCCATGCACAGGGAGCCCAATGTGGGACTCGATCCCGGGTCTCCAGGATCGCGCCCTGGGCCAAAGGCAGGCGCCAAACCGCTGCGCCACCCAGGGATCCCTTGCTCTCCAGTTTCTAAGTTTGAGCCCCACATTAGGGATAGAGATTAAAATAATAATGCCAATAATGTACAAGTCAATAAATGTCAAAATTCACTAGAGTTATGAAAAGAAAAATAAGATTTGTTGTTTGTTTTTTTAAATATTTATTTATTCATGAGAGACACACACAGAGAGAGGCAGAGACACAGGCAGAGGGAGAAGCAGGCTCGATGCAGGGAAAAGCAGGCTCGATGCAGGGAACCCGACATGGGACTCAATCCCGGGTCTCCAGGATCATGCCCTGGGCTGAAGGTGGCACTAAGCCGCTGAGCCACCCAGGCTGCCCATGTTATTTGTTTTAAGCAGGCTTCACACCCAGCATGGAGCCCAATGCAGGGCTTGAACTCATGACCCTGAGATCAAGACCTGATCTGAGATCAAGAGTCAGATGCTTCACCGACTAAGCCACCGAGGCACTTCAAGAAAAGTAAGATTTGTAAAGTGAACTTGAAAGCATGAATAAGGTTTCTCAAATTTGTAACTTTCTAAATTTTTAAATGCACAAAAGTTGTCTCAGGGCTCACTGGCAAACCCACATCTGTATGAATTGTCACTTGTTGGGACGCCTGGGTGGCTCAGTGGTTGAGCATCTGCCTTTGGCCCAGGGTGTGATCCTGGGGTCAGGATGGAGTCTCACATCAGGCTCCCTGCATGGAGCCTGCTTCTCCCTCTCTCTGTGTCTCTGCCTCTCTCTCTGTGTGTCTAACATGAATAAATAAATAAAATATTTTTAAAAAATGAATTGTCACTTGTTTCCCAATGGGCTATACTAGTGTACAGTAGTATACTACTGTACCAGCAGTACCAGGAGGTAATATTTTAACGTGCTACTCCGGGGGTACCTGGGTACTCAGGGGGTTAAGCGTCTGCATTTGGCTTAGGTCGTGATCCCAGGATCTTGGGGTCGAGGCCTCTTTGTTGGTCTCCCTGCTCAGCGGGGAGTCTGCTTGTCCCTCTCCCTCTGTCCCCCACCTTGCACTCTTTTTATCTCCCTCAAATAAAAAATATTTAAAAGAAGAATAGAGGGGAATCCCTGGGTGGCTCAGCAGTTTAGCGCCTGCCTTCGGCCCAGGGAGTAATCCTGGGGTCCCAGGATCGAGTCCCACGTCGGGCTCCCTGCATGGAGTCTGGTTCTCCCTCTGCCTCTCTCTCTCTCTCTCTCTCTGTCTCTCATAAATAAATAAAAATCTTTAAAAATAAATAGAAGAAAAGAATAGAGAAGAAAGTGCTGCTGCATTGTCAAGTACTATTATTATTACAGAAGGGAAAACCCTGGGCCACTGAGATTCTGTGAGGCTGGCGCACAAATGTACCCTGTGGTGCATTCAACGGTCCCACTCCCCACCGTGGGCCTGCTCCTTCCACCTTGGACAGCTGCCTCTCTGCCGACTGTCTCTGTAGTCCCCGCAGTGAGTGTGGGGCTGGTGACAGCCTTCAGGCCCCACTGAGGTTTACTAACGTAACTAGCAATTGGCCTGGGTAAAGGCCTTTACACTGACTCCCTCTGTGAGGTTGTTGTCATCCCCATTACAGATGTGGAAACTGAGGCATCTGGTACCCCAGATGCCTGTCTCTGCCTCTCCTGGAGTCTCTCCCCAAGTCTGGTGGGTATCTCTGAGCATGTGACTTGCCCTGTCATTCTGGTTAATGAGGTCACAGGGTAATCTCTGGCTGGGCTCTTTTCACAGGCATCCCAGAGAAGGCTGCCCATTTGACAATGACAGTCCTCACTGTGGAGCTGTGATGTGACTCTCGCAAGGCAAGCCCACACAGGACCAGCCCCTTGTAAGCACTGTTCTAGGAACTCTGTTCTGACCATAGCAGGTGATGCCAAGCTAGTTTAACAGGAGCGTCATGGTCCAAGCATCATGGCAGGTGTACAGGTGTCCCACACACTACAAGTGACACCTGGAGAGCACTTCAGCAGAGTGGCCCAGGCCCCACAGGGAGATGCCCTGTGAACTAAATCTTAAAAGGAAGCTTGCTCAAGCTTAAATCCGACACACCTGAGCATACGTGTCCAGAGAGAACTCTTGATTTTTAAATGTTTACACCCCTCAGCAGCAAAGCACTGATCTGATACCCTGGGCTTTGAGGGGCAAGGGGAGATGCCTACACATGACCCTGAGATGCATCTTTTAAGAGACCTTTACTGTTCCTCACAAGAGGGCATTTTAGGGTGGGTAAGGCTGGTGATTTCAAGGAGAGCCTGCCCTGCTTTAAGCAAATTCTAAATAGCAGTGGTTTAATAACCCTCTCAGTAGACAAGCTGTTCTAGGTAAGTACACGTTCTGGTTAAGTGCCCTCTGTATGCAAAGTTTTTCATTTTGACTATTTTGTTAAATTTTAACAGTTGAGAAACTGAAAACTGCTTCACACACTTCCTTGCCTTCTTAGGGGAAAAAAAAGGTACAGAATTTTCCCCAGTGCTTTAGGGTGATCAGTACAGTGGGTGTGGGATTTGTGTGCTGCGATGTGGGCACTACCCCGTGGCTACAGGCAGCATGTGGTGGACTATTTGCCCCACACTGTAGAACCTGGGCCACAAAGAGGTTTGGATTCCTTACTTCTAATTTTGTTCCATTTATTTATTCGTCCAAGCTGTCCCTTCTTCCTGTACTCAGTGTGTCTGCCCTGGCCTTCCTGGGCTGCTTCTCAATCTGCTGAGGGATGGGGGACCAGCACACCACACTCATTCCAGTTCTGTCCAGTTATCCCTCCTCCATCACTGGCTGATGCAGTATAGGAGTGCTGATTTGAAGCAGGCTGCCCACGAGGAGCCGGATGTGGGACTCGATCCTGGATCCCAGGACCAGGACCTGAGCCAAAGCAGACACCCAACTGCTGAGCCATCCAGGCATCCCTCTTTTTTTTTTTTTTAATATTTTTTTTTATTTATTCAAGAGAAACAGAGAGGCAAAGACAGGCAGAGGAGAAGCAGGCTTCCGGCGGGGAGCCCGATGCGGGACTCAATCCCAGGACCCTGGGATCACCATCTGAGGCAAAGGCAGACGCCTAACCACTGAGCTACCCAGGTGTCCCTCTTTTTTTTTTTTTTTTTTTAAGATTTTTTATCATTTTTAAATAATCTCTACACCCAACATGGGGCTCGAACTCACAACCCCAAGATCAAAAGTTGCACGCTCCACCAACTGACCCAGCCAGGCTCCCCAGGAGTATTTCTGTTTGGTTGTTAATGTGGTGTGCAAATGTATATACACATATGCATGTTACATGTAACATACATAGTGTAACATATAACATGCATGTATATATATATCATTGCCACTTTAATTTTTACTTTCTTTTGAAGTTATTTTAAAGATCTTATTTATTTGAGAAAGAGGTAGAGAGCATGAGTGGGGGGAAGGGTCAGAGGGTGAAGGAGAAAGAATCTCCTGCAGACTCCAACCTGAGCTCAGAGCCCAAAGCAGGGCTGACGTCATGACTACGAGACCATGATCTGACCCCAAATCAAGAGTCAGGTGCTCAGGGCACCTGGGTGGCTCAGTGATTGAGCGTCTGCCTTTGGCTCAGGGTGTGATCCCAGGGTCCTAGTATCAAGCCCCACATCGGGCTCCCTGCATGGAGCCTGCTTCTCCCTCTGCCTGTGTCTCTGCCTCTCTCTCTGTGTGTCTCTTGAATAAATACAATCTTTTTTTTTTTTTAAAGGAAGACGCTCAACCAACTGAGCTCCCCAGGTGCCCCTCTAGCAATGCTTTAGAAGGTGTACGTTCTTGGGAGCCTGGGGGGCCCAGTCAATTGAGCATCTGCCTTTGGCTAAGGTCATGGTCTCAGGAGTCCTGCATGGGGCTCCCTGCAGCTAGGAGTCTGCTTCTCCCTATACCTTCCCGCCCCTGAGTTATGATCTCTCTCTCTCTCTTTCTCTCAAATAAATAAATCTTAAAACAAAGAAGAAGTGTATATTGTAGGACCCAGAATTTCCTTCTGGAAACTCATCTTACAGAAATGCTTACACATGCACAGATACATGTCTGACGATATTCACTGTGGTAATTTAGAACAAGGGAGAGCAGGAAATGATAGAGAAATCCATCTGTAGGTGGAAGGGGGAGGTAAATTGTGCTATATTCATACTACATAGTCATTAAAAAATAAAGGTCCTGGGCAGCCCTAGTGGTGTAGCAGTTTAGCGCCGCCTGCAGCTCAGGGTATGATCCTGGAGACCCGGGATCGATTCCCATGTCAGGTTCCCTGCATGGAGCCTGCTTCTCCCTCTGCCTGTGTCTCTGCCCCTCTCTCTCTGTCTCTCATGAATAAATAAAATCTTTAAAAAAAATAAAAATGAAAAAAATAAAGGTCCTTCATGTATGCCGACTAGAAAAAGTCTCCAGGAAAAAAAGTAATAATTCAATGTTGTTGGTTTTTTCCAGATCATTTGTTTATTTGTTTATTTATTTATTTAGTGCAAGCAGTGAGAGGCAGAGGGAGAAAGAGAGAGAGAGAATCTTAAGCAGGCTCCACACCCAGCACAGAGTCCAGCACAGGGCTTGATCTTAGGACCCTGAGATCATGACTCAAGCCAAAGTCAAGAATCAGATGCTTAAAAAAAAAAAAAAAAGAATCAGGTGCTTAACTGAGCCACCCAGGTGCCCCTCAGATTTTAAGTGATCTCTACACCCACCATAGGGCCCGAACTCACAACGCCGAGATCAAGAGTCACACGCTCCACTGACTGAGCCAGCCAGGTGCCCCTGAAGTAAACAATAATTCTATGTAAAAGTCTTGCTACATCAGGTGTGGTACAGTGACATACTAGCTGGGAGCAGGACACAGATGCGGTCTCGGGAAGCTCCAGTCAAGGCTTCTCAAGTGTAGCTGCATAGAATCACCGAGATGGTTTGACACAAATGCCGAGGCCAGGAGGCCACCGTAGAGGTTCTGATGGGGTAGGTCTGGGGGCCTGGGCACACAGCAGGAATGAACTTCTGCTCCAAGAGCTCAATGAACACAGAAAGGCAGGGACCCCTGTGGGAATGGGGGTGTGGAGATTCTCCCAGAAGAAACGTGAGTGCCAGGACAGGCCCTTTAGGCTGCTCCTGTGGGACCTTCTCTTTTCTTTTTCTTTTCTTTTCTTCCTTTCTTTCTTCCCTTTCTTTCCTCCCTTCCTTTCTTTTTTTTCTTTTCTTTCTTTCACTTCCTGTTGGGTTCTCTGTGTGGTGGAATATTCAGACAGCTAGATAGTGAGCCCACTTTAAGCTAAGAAGTCCTATAATTGAGAAAAAACACATGTCTACACAGATCAATTTGGGGTTGACTAACTGCATTTTTAAAACCTCACCTAGGCAGCTTGTTGTTTCTTTCTGCACCAATCTCCCCGGAACATTATTCTCAGCGTGAGGTCACACCCACCATTTCAATACCACCTCCATTGCCAAAGGGGTGCTTCTCTTGGGTCCAGTCTGACCTGCTGGTACTCCAGTTTGGGGTGTATTTTGTTTTTCCTAATCCCAGAAATAGCCAAGCACTGGTCTCATTGCCTGAAGGAGTCACGAAGTGAAGCATAGCCTGAGCATGCCCACTCCTGCGTGCTTGAGCACACACCACATTCTTCAGGAAGCCCCAAGGGCCCCAATTCCAAGAAGGTGCATCTCACAGAAAGAATGTTTGCATCTTGCCAGAGGTTGTGGGGTGCAGGGTATAACTTTGGAAATCCTCGATACCCTGCAAGATTCTACCAAGATTGCAGCTTGTTATGCCCCAGGAAGTGCCCTAGGTGCAGGGACACTGTACACAGGCTGTGGGGTGGGGTGGGGGGAACACATGCTAGAGACAAGCTGGTGCGGTGTGAAAGGCCCCCAAAGAGAAGCTTCGCCATCCATGGTGCAGATGCGCCAGCTGGGGATAGCGGCAAGTCAGAGATGGCCACAGACACAGGCGGTAATTGGACCATGTCTTTATGGGTCCGCCCATCCATCCACCTGTTCATTTATTCAACAAATATTTATTTAGTGAACAGGACGGAAGTCAGGGCCCTGTCCCCAGTATGGGATACAGATGAGGAAGGGCTTGCGCTCAGCACGGCAGATGCCACGGGTGGAGGAGAGCGACTCTGAGCTCAGAGCTGGTGGAGAAGCCTTAGGGACAGTTTCTTCCAGGAAGTGATGCTCAGGCCAGGCCCTGAGAACCGAGCAGGAGTCATTCTCCCGGGAGAGCCCGAGAGGCGGGGCGGCCCGGGTTCCAGAAGAGGGCGTAGTCCGTGCAAACTCGGGGAGGGGGTCTTGGGGACAAGTCGAAGCTCACAGAGGTAAGTTCAGTCCAGGCGAAACAAGCGGTGGAAGCAAGCGAGGGGCAATACCTGTACAGCCTGGGGATGGCGGGAACTCCGCGCAGCCGAGACAAAGGGTGTCCAGGTGCAGGAAGGGCAGGTGAGGCTGGGGAGCTGGCCACGCACCTCGCCGGCGCCAGAAGGCCAGTGCGAAGTCTCAGCAAGGCGGATGGAGGAACCCTGCAGATTAAGAGAATGGGGCGGGGCGGGGGGTGATCAGAAGGTTAGGGGACTCCGTCGGAGGGTACTGGAGTCCCAAACCCGGGCCCCAGTCAGGGGTACAGCCTGCACATGCCCCCCACACCCACCCTATAGAGGGGATGGAGGTGGGCGGGCCCGAGTAAGCGGCGTCCGGAGGTCCCCTGCTTAGGACAGCCCCAGCTCAAAAACCACCTCTCCCCCACCGCCCGCAAATATTTACATCCTGTTTAGGCCGAGGCCTCCCAGGGCCTCAGATTTTCATGAATAAAATATGAGTTTCTAGGCCGAGCCTAGGAGGGAAGAAACCCCCGCCTGCTGGTAGGGACCGGAGGCAGTTTAGAGTTTCGGTTGCTGCCGCCTCCCGCGTGGTATTTGGAGGAAATTTGAATTGGCCGATCAAGGTGACCCGGGGCGGGAGATTTGGCATTTTCTATACCTTCTGGGGATTCTAGGAACTAAACCAGTGGCAGCGCACATCCCCCGAATTTTACTCATAGGGCTGTTTCCTGAGACACTCAGACTTTGACTCTTTTATCTTTCTGAAATGTGGTTATACTAAAGCCCAGGCTTTCATAGGCAGAGGGGGACTTTCGAAGATAATCCAGCCCAATGCCTTCCTTTAAAAAAAAAAAAAAGAAGAAAAAATATTTTTTATTTTATTTATTTAAGAGACAGAGAACAAGGGGATCTCTGGGTGGCTCAGCAGTTTAGCACTGCCTTCTGCCCAGGGCGTGATCCTGGAGACCCGGGATCGAGTCCCACATCAGGCTTCCTGCATGGAGCCTGCTTCTCCCTCTGCCTGTGTCTCTACCTCTCTCTGTGTCTCTCATGAATAAATAAATAAAGTCTTTAAAAAAAATAGTAGGAGCCACTGATGTGCCCCCATTTATTACAATTAATGAGCCAGTATCAACACATTAATTAGGGGCACCTGGGTGGCTCAATTGGTTGAGTATCTGCCTTCAGCTCAGGTCATGATCCCAGGGTCCTGGGACTGAATCCCATGCTGGGCTCCCTCCTCAGTAGGGAAGGTGCTTCTCCCTCTCCCTCTGCCCTCCATCGGCTCATGCTCTCTCGCTCCCTTGTGTGCTCCCTTTCACCATCAAATAAAAAATTTTTTAAATGCTCATAAAAAACTTAGTATTAATTAAAGTTCATAGTTTGCATAAATATTCTCCCTTTATGTTCAAACAGTTTTATGGGACTTGACAAATGAATAATGTCATGTATCCTCTATTTCAATATCTTATAGAATACTTTCACCTTCCTAAAAATCACCTACACTCCACACTACATCCTCCTACCTCCTCCTCCTCCCCATGCAGCCCCAAGCAACCACTAATCTTTGTATGTTCTCCATGGTTTTGTCTTTTCCAGAATGTCATATGGTTAGAATTACCAGTATATGGCCTTTTCAGACTGGCTTCTTTCAACTAGCAATATATATTAAACATTTCTTTCAAGGACCCATAGAAACTTCCATCATGAGTAATGGAGACCTTACAGGTTGGTTGAATATTTCACATTCTTTGTCCAGTCGCACTCCTTCCAAAGATGTGGAAATTCTTTGAAAATGACACAAATTTCTTTTTAATTATAATTAGAGAAGGATTCGGGTTGATGCCTGGACCTGCTTCTTGGACCTTCAGAGAATTTTTCCCCTAGTCCTTCTGATGCTTTCTCCTCAAAAAATTTCTTCACCAACCATTTTTCTCATGAATTTTTGCCTCTCATTTGGTCTTATTTTCTCTTCTGACCACTCTGTAAAACCTCGATTGGAGACAATGTTGGACCAGGTGATGGGGAACCCTTATAGATGCTCACTGATGATTAGCTGAGTGGCCCTGGGTCAGAGAGAGACTTTTGTCTCTCTGGACACTGTTTTTCCTCCGCCGGGCATGTGCTAGAATCCATTTCCTCTGACATTTTATTTAATCTCTACAAGTCATTAGTGAAGAAATCCTTATTCCTTTGTTCAATGCACGAGAGAAACACAGTGAGGCCATGAACCATTTGCTCAAAGCCAGGTGGCCAGCAAGTGCCTGGGGTGGGATGGATTTGAACCCAGGTCACCAGACCAGGCTTTAAACCTCCACTTCTTCCTTGGGCAGGCCTTAATTTTCATTTTGATCCAAATTTTTTAAAATGTCTCAAATTTCCCTGGTTTTCACAGTGGCATAACAGTGTCAGTAACCTGAAGAAATACTTTTCCTGGGAAAGAAAGTTCTGGTTTAGGAACTGCTGACCTAAAACCAAACAGGAAGTTGAGCATTCCTGGCTTAAATGGACCATCTGGGACTCTACTAGAATCAGTCCAGAGTGGGGGTGGGGGGAGTGGCTGGCAGTTCCCTTCAGCCCAGGCTCAGAGGAGAGAGGAGGAGGACTCAAGACTACAAACAGTCATGGGGCCTGCTGCCCTTCTAGGAGCTGGAAATCGAGAGGTGGGGGTGGGGAGCAGTAACTGGAGCACAGAGCACACAAGAGGGAGAAGCTAGGGAGGCAAATGCTGAGGACCCAGCCACTGTGCTAATGGGGAATAGTGCTCTGGGTGGGGGCTGACATCAGGCAAGGGGTGGGTGAATCACCCACGGGGCGTTTGGACAGCCTCCCAGGCTGGGGCTAGTAGGTTCTTGCAATGCGTAATGCAATACTCTGTCTCAGGGAGCCCTGCCCCTTCGTTCCTGGCCTCTGGTGGAAATCCCTGGCAATTCCGAACTCTGAGAGAGCACAGTTACTGCTCCTACAGAGTGCTCACTGCATGCCCTGTGCCCTGTGAACTCTGGAGAAACTGCTACCTCATTTTGCAGCCCCAGAGAGAGAAACTGCCCAGAGCAGCAAAGACTGTTGCCCAAGGTCACAAAGACAGTAAGTGGCACCAGGATTATTCTTCTTTTTTTTAAAAGATTTTTTTAAAAAGATTTTTGTTTATTTATTCACAAGAGACACAGAAAGAGGCAGAGACATAGGCAGAGGGAGAAGCAGGCTCCCTGCAAGAAAGCCCAATCTGAGACTCGATCCCAGGACCCCAGGTTCATGACCTGAGCCAGTCAAGCCCTCAACCACTGAGCCACCAGGGTGCTACATGGCACCAGGATTCTAAGGGTGGCTGATGGTCCCCAGAGGCTGCACAACCCCACACTATGGCTTGTGTCTTGGGAAAGACCCCCTAGACCCCATCTGTATCTGCTTTCCCAGGGAACACCCTAGGACCTGGGCCTGGGGTGTCATCTCTGATGTAGGAAAAGATGTTAGGGTTCAAAGCTAACAGCCAAGAAAAAATTCTTGAGACGTCTTTGGTGCAAAAAAGGTGATTTTATTAAAACATGGGGACAGGACCCATGGGTAGAGAGAGCTGCCCTGGGGTCATGAAAAGTGGCTCATTATGTACTTTCAAGTTGGGAGGGTGTTAGGGAGAGCTTAATTCTCCAAGGAGTTTTGGAAGCAAGGTTCCCAGGACCTTGAGGGGGCTAGCTATTGTTGGGAAAAGGTCATCTATTACTGTCTAATAAAACCTTAGTCATGAGACCCTTCAGATGTATATCGGTGAGCCATATGCTTGGAGAATGATCGCCAATGTGGAAGTAGAGATAAAGGAGATTTCTTTTTTTTTTTTTAAGATTTTATTTATTTATTTATTTATTTATTTATTTATTTATGAGAGACAGAGAGAGAGGCAAAGACATAGAGGGAGAAGCAGGCTCCCTGCAGGGAGCCTGATGTGGAACTTGATCCCTGGACCCTGGGATCACACCTGAGCTAAAGGCAGACGCTCAGCCACTCAACCATCCAGGGGCCCAGAGATAAAGGAAATTTCTAAAGGAATTTTTATATGTTAAAGTAGACTTACAGGGTCCTGGGGGGTCAGGCTAAGATTATCTTTGCCCTTAGCAAAGTGTCAACATCGAGACAGCTGAGTCCCTAGAGGAATGTCACTCTGCCTGTTTCAAGGACTTGTCAGTGGGCTGTAGGTAATAGGAAATTTAATTTTTCCTCTGCCTTTGTTTCCCACATCAATCTCCTCTTCTACCTGAGGCAAAAATGGGGCACCAAGGATGAGGCTTCTCAAATGTCTGGAGCATTTGAGTCCGGTTGGACTCTAGGAAGGAGTACTCTGGGGAACCGGCAGCAGCCATGGGAGGCCAACCTCTGGGAAAACAGGATTCACTGATTTTTTTTTTTTTTTTTAAGATCTTATTTATTTACTCATGAGAGACACAGAGAGGCAGAGGACATAGGCAGAGGGAGAAGCAGACTCCCTGTTGGGAGCCCCGTGTGGGACTCGATCCCAGGACCCAGGATCACGTCTGAACCAAAGGCAGACGCTCAACCACTGAGCCATCCAGGCGTCCCAGGTTCACAGATTTCTGCCCAGGGGTGGCTCCCTGAGCTGGGGCTTCAAGGCTGAAAAGCTGATGGGGCCCAGTGGACCGTGCCCCCGTCCAACTCCCCACCCCCTGGCAAACAGTGCACCGAGACTGAGTCATCCAGCAGGAAGACAAATGGCCAGACCCATGTTTTAGCAGAGAGCTGGAGTGTGACCAGGTGGAAGGATAGTCTAGGCTGGGCTGGCAGGGACCCTCACCTTCCTGCAAGGCGTGGGCCAAAGAGGTGGGGGAGATCAGGCCCAAAGCGCACTTGGCACAGGGGAGGAAGGCAGGCCCCTGCAGGCACTGGCCCCCGGACACAGGCTCCCAGCTGAACTAGCTGCTCCCCTCAAGCAAGGCTGGGGTCTGGTTTTGTTTGTGTTTTTTTTGAGAGGGAGGTCAGTTTTGCAGCCGGCCAACATATGGCCCACGTCTGAGGATCCCATCCAAGTCGAGGGACTTCACTTTTTACCAACGCACCCCCCTTACTTCCAGGCAACTCTTTTTCTTTTTCTTTTTCTTTTTTTAAGTTTTTTAAGTTTTTAAATTTATTTTTTAGTTATCTCTACACCCAACATGAGGCTCAAACTCACAACCCTGACATCAGGAATCACATGCTCTTCTGACTGAGACAATCAGGCACCCCCCAGGCAACTCTTCATCGAGGTTTCTGACCTTTCAAGATCTTCAGAAGATGAATTTTAGTCCCCAGTTTCTTTCTTTCTTTCTTTCTTTCTTTTTTTTTTTAAAGATTTTATTTATTCATTCATGAGAGACACAGAGAGAAGCAGAGGGAGAAGCAGGCTCCACACAGGAAGCCTGATGCCAGACTCGATCCTGGGAGCCCAGGATTACGCCCTGGGCCGAAGGCAGGCACTAAACTGCTGAGCCACCCAGGATCCCCCCAGTTTCATAAAATAAGGAAATCAGTTCAAAATATTCCAAGGTCTTAGAACATTCCCAAAGAGTATGATTTTGTGTCATTTATACGTTTGTCATTTTTTAAATAAGGATTATAGAGTCTTTCTTTTCTTTTTTTTTTTTTTAAGATTTTATCTATTTATAGAGACACAGAGAGAGAGAGGCAGAGACACAGGCAGAGGGAGAAGCAGGTTCCACACAGGGAGCCCGACATGAGACTTGGTCCAGGGTCTCCAGGATCATGCCCTGGGCTGCAGGCAGCACCAAACCGCTGCGCCAACATGGGCTGCCCACGTTTGTCATTTAAAAGCAAGTGCTAAGAGGCTCCTGGGTGATTCCGTTTGTTGAGCACCTGATTTCAGCTTGGGTCATGATCCCCGGGTCCTGGGATGAGCCCCTCTTCAGGAATCCCTGCTCAGCGGGGAGCCTGCTTCTCCCTTTCCCCCTGCTGTTGCCCTTCCTGTGCTCTCTCGTTCTCTCTGTCAAAAAAAATAAAATCTTAAAAAAAAAAAAAATAGGGTCGCCTGGGTGGCTTAGTGGTTGAGCGTCTGCCTTCAGCTCAGGGAGTGATCCTGGGATCCAGGGATTGAGTCCAGCATCAGGTTCCCTACAGGGAGCCTGCTTCTCCTTCTGCCTGTGTCTCTGCCTCTCTCTCTCTCTCTCTCTCTCTCTCTGTGTGTGTGTGTGTGTGTCTCTCTCATAAATAAATAAAATCTTTTTTTAAATTTTTTTTTAATTTTTTATTTATTTATGATAGTCACAGAGAGAGAGAGAGAGGCAGAGACACAGGCAGAGGGAGAAGCAGGCTCCATGCACCGGGAGCCTGATGTGGGATTCGATTCCGGGTGTCCAGGATCGCGCCCTGGGCCAAGGCAGGCGCTAAACCGCTGCGCCACCCAGGGATCCCAATAAATAAAATCTTAAAAAAAAAAAAAAACACCTGAAAATAATTTACCCCCCATATCCTGCCCTCCATCTTAGGAACCAAAGACCAGGATGATGGGGTGAGAAACCTGCTCAAAGTCACACAGAGATTTGGGGGGAGAGCCCAGGATTCTCCCTCCAGCCCCATCCTCATCTAAAGACCCCCTCATACTACCACTACCCTGATCTAAAGACTGTCACCTCATACCCACCCTGATCTAGGGACCCCCACCCCGCCCCCACGCTGACCTACAGATTCCCAGCCCCACCCTGATCTAGGGACCCCCACCCTGCCCCCACGCTGACCTACAGATTCCCAGCCCCACCCTGACCTAGGGACCCCCAACCCTAGCTGCACCCTGACTTAGGGACCCCCCACTTCATCCCTATCCTGATGGAGGAGGGACTCTACCCCACCGCTACCCTGATCTAGAGGCTCCACTGTGACTCTGGTCTCAAATGTTTCCAGGAGGCTCCAGTGAGGAGACCAGGGTCAATGCGCTGACCCCAAACCCAGGGTGAAAAGGCCAGAGGGCAAATCAGACTCTAGCTGATGAACCGTCCCTTACTTGTGGCTATTGTTGGGCACAACAGCAGGGGGAGGCCACCTGGCTTTCTTCTCTGGGCCTCAGGTAGAGATCCCGGTGGACAAGAAACCTGGCTGCAGGTTGGGGGTGGGCAGGCAGGCACCCCATGACCCAATAGGTGGGGGTCCTTTGGTAGATAAGGTTGGATGGCCTGGGTGGGTAATACCCTCCAGATTGATGGCAGCCCCTCTGACTTGCTCCAGGGCCTCTGGAAATTTCAGTTCAGCGTCGGTTGGCCAGAGGGGAGGTCTAAGGTACAGAGAAGAAGAGGGGTGTGTGGGGGAGCTGTGGGTCCTTGACCCCACATCAGCATCCCTTCCCCCTGCACAAGGCTGAAGCCCCCTGGGCCATACAGGTCACCAGCCCTGGGATCCTATGGAGCTTGACAGGAAAGAGGAAAAGGAGACACAGTGCCTCAATGGGGAAACTGAGGCAGGGGCAGTTTTGTGTCTTGCATAGAGCCCCAGGGAAGCTTCATGCAGGGGCTGCTCCCAGCTTCCCAGGCTGGGGAGGCAAGGAGGCAGCTTGCTGATGACATACACACCCTCCCTCCTGCCGAAGACCAGGAGGTGGGTTTTGGCCTCTTCCCTTCCCCTTCCCCTGGCCTCTTTCCTTGCCCTTGCCCTGATCAGAGCTGACGGCTTCAGACTATCATCTCTGCTCCTGCTGCCCCAGCCCCACCAACATGAAAGGACAGGAGTGACTGCTCGGCAGGGAAACAACCCCTTTCCCTGCCTTTCCCAACCCCTTTCACTGCCCCTCCTGGCACCTATGGGGTGGAGGGTCAGGCCCAAGCACTGGGCTGTGTCTCCATCAGAGCCCTCATGATTTGGGACTGTCTGTCTGTCTGCATGGAGGAGGAGCCAGTCATTCCCATTTTGCAGACAAGGAGACTGAGCCTGGGCCATGTGTGCCTCGTCTAGGGTCACCCAGCTAGTGCACTGCCCGAAGTTCAAGGTGGCTCAGGTCCTGCTGATTCCTGATTCCCCACCTGGTCTCTGCCCTCCACCGCACACCCCGCCCCAGTGCTGCCTCTCAAAGTGAAGGATGTATCGGCATCGCTGTTATCACAACCCCAGAGGGACACCCAGCCAGGTGCTCCCCACCCTGATCACCCTGATCGGGACCCCCTGGAAGTGTCCCTGTTTGGGGCACCACTTTTCCTCAGGTCCAACTCTGGTTCTGAGGCCACAGGGAGCTCTGTCCCTGGAGAGTGGGATTCAACACAATGTCCCTTCAGGAGCTGGCAAGAATGCAGATTGTCACGGCAGGGCAGCAGGCTTGGAAAACAAGCGTGCCTTGTCCCTGCCCTGCCAGGCTGGACTAATTAGTGTCCAGGCCACCAGGAGCTTTGTTAGGCAGGCCCTGGGGCCCACCCTGCACCCCACTGCAGGAAACAAAACCCTCCCCTGCTCAGAGGCATCAGGGGCTGGGGAGCCTCCTCTGGCTGGGAGGAGCCAGGAGCCCAGAGTATGGGGGTCCCATCCTTGATGATGTGCTTCCTCAGCCCAGTCCCAGCCAGAGCTTGAGGCCCTGGGTTGCTGAGAGGCCATGCCTTTCTGTCTACACAGCTGGGGCCCACCCCTTGTCCCTGACTGCCCTGCTTCTCCTCCCTGTCTGTCACTGCACTAGCCCTGTGTGGTCTAGGGAGTCAGGCTTCAGGTCTAAAATTCATGCCCCTGGGGCAGCCCTGGTGGCTCAGCACCACCTTCAGCCCAGGGCCTGATCCTGGAGACCAGAATAGAATCCCATGATGGGCTCCCTGCAGGGAACCTGCTTCTCCCTCTGCCTGTGTCTCTGCGCCTCTCTCTCTCATGAATAAAACTTTAAAAAATATTTAAAATTCATGTCCTTCCCCTGCTTAGAACCCTTCAGGACTCCCTGTTGTCGTTAGGAAAAAACCCACCTCCACAGCCCTGCCCTGTGAGACAGGAGGCACTCGCTGACCAGGCCAGCCACCTCCTCCACCCTCACCTAAGTGAGCCCTAGTTCCCTTATGTTCCTGCCACATGAGCTCAGGACCCCTCCCCACATCCCCTGCAGGCTGCTCCCTCAGCCTGCCACACACTTATCCTTCAAGATGCCTCTGGGCTATCACCTCCTCTAGGAAGCTGCTATTAAGAATTAGATGTGGTCCAAAGCATGCTTCCCTACCTCCATCAGAGCTCTTCTTGGTTTATACTATGTATGCACTAGCAAAGCAATTTTGTAGCCACACACTGGGCAGAAGAGGGGCTGAAGGATTGAAAGCAGTAAAAGGGGTTTTGTTGCTAGGACAACAGTAGTTTGAATATGAGCTCTAGCTTTCTTTTTTTTTAAGTTTTTTTTTTTTTTTTAAAGATCTTATTAATTCATGAGAGACACAGAGAGAGGAAGAGGCAGAGATACAGGCAGAGGGAGAAGCAGGCTCCATGAAGGGAGCCCGATGTGGGACTCGATCCTGGGTCTCCAGAATCAGGCCCTGGGCTGCAGGCGGCACTAAACCACTGAGCCACCCGGCCTGCCCTTAAGATTTTATTTATTGATGAGAGACACACAGAGAGGCAGAGACATAGGCAGAGGGACAAGCAGCCTCCCTGCGGGGAGCCCAAAGTGGGACTCGACCCCAGGACCTGGGATCACAACCTGAGCCAAAGGCAGTTGCTCAACCACTGAGCCACCAAGGCATCCCTAGCTTTTGTATATTATGCACACGTGGACCACATCTGTGGGATGCAGGGGCGGTTTATGAAATTTGAAACCACAGGGTAAGCTGTAGAGAAAGAGACTGCCAGTTTTAGAGGGCTGGTAGTTCTCCTGATGGTGCTGTGCCTCGTGGCACTTTATCTTTGTTGCTGAAAAGCAACAGGGTTTGGACAAATGACCTCTCTCCAAACATCTGGCTCACAGACCCTGGGAACATGATGACATTGAGGGTTCAGAGGGCCCCAGAAGGCAGGGGGGAACGGAAGGATGTGTGAGCTGGTCCAAGAAAAGCCAGACTGGGCAGTGTAACTCTTAAGAAACCAAGGTGGCTTTAGGACACCAGGACTGGGGTGGGACCAGGAAAGTCACTGCCCTGGGCCTCAAAGCCAGAGTGAGCCTCCACAAGACACTGGTCCCAAAGGTTCCAGGAACAGCTGCCAACACTGACCAATGTTTCCCCATCAGCGGGAAAGTGAACAAAGCAAGAGCTTTACAGAAAGCCAGAGGCACTTAATTTAAAGGGCTGGTCATTGACTCCAAGGGAGGCGCTTACCTTTTCCTGGTGCCAAAACATCCTTTCTCATAGGAATCGGTGAAGGCACAGTTGTTTTTTTCCAGCAACTTTTCATGATAAAATAACAGACTGGGAATGTATCTGCCAGCCTCTAGTTGTGTTTCTGGTGGGAGCACTGGGTGACCTGTATGATATCTCCGAAGAACTCGAGATGTCCCTGTGGACTCAGGCCACCTATGCAGGGAGTGGGCAGCCCTAGAGGAGGAATGGCCAGTGGGTGGTGTCCCTGGCAGTCTGTCTCCCTGGGCAAGAGGCTCGCAGACACACAGAACAGCCATGCTCGCCAGGGTGTGTCTCCACTCTGGCCCGAGTGACTCAATGCACAGATGTGCAAACTGGGGTACGAGGAGAGAGGAATATGGAATAGTAGCTGTGAAGGTCGGAAGCCAAGGGACAGCCTGGGAGGAGGCCCTGCAGCTGGCACCTTCTAGAGACTTCCTTTGGCAAGAGGAGACCAGGTGTCTGGCCCAGCTCACTCGGGACCCAACGAGGAAGTAGCTCCAGAAGGAGTGGAGTCCATGAGCACCTAAGGCCTCCTCCCAGAGAGGGGGGTCTCCCCCTCAGCAGCAAACCCCTAAGACAGGAGCCCCTGCTGCCCCTTCACTGTCTCTACTTGGTTCGAGGCCCAGGAGGTGTAATCACTAACACACCAACTCTGGCCCTGGGGTGGTCTGGGTGCCACTCCCTACCTGCCCGGAGATCATGTGTCGGACCCCCTCCCACAAACAGGACCAGAAACAGATCCCGTTCCTGGGGCATCCTGAGGTTTACATGAGTTTATAGACTCTCGGTTGCTTAGAACCAAGGCTGGCATACAGAAAAGAATAAATGCAGCACACGTAGGCACTCAGTAGGTGCAGGTAGAACTGGAACTGGCACGTTGCATGCTGAGGCTCCTCTCAGCATGGCTCTGGCGGTCCCCCATGGAGGGAGCTGGTCTCCCACGTTACCTGCTCGAAGCTGGAAGCTTCGGGACCTCAGATTGGAGCTCAAGGTGGCATCTCCCTGCCCTCTCTACACCCAGCACTGAAGCACAGAGGCCTGGCTGATCTTGCCCTCGTGAGCTGTGTGAGCTTGAGGGTGTCCTTAACCCCTCCATGACTCAGTTTCCTCCTCTCTAAAATGCAAGGGCCAGACCGCATATAAAAAGAACTGGCCCACAATCCGCAGCCTGCGGTCCAGGAAGACAAATGATACCCTCCCCTACTAGTGATCGGCCCCAGATGGCAGGGACTCCATCAGTAGCCGCCAGCTTCCTGAATTCTTGCCTTCACTTCCAACTCAGGACCAACCAGAAAAAAACAGATATATTGCCCAGCTCCATCGCAGAGGTGATATCCACCCTGATTCTAGTTATCCTGCCTCCATTTTCCCTGTGCCAACAGCCTCCGACCCAGACATAGCTACACCTTCCCTTTTGCCCGCCCTCAGGCTCTCTGGCTCCCTGGCCAGCCGGGAGTGTCTGCAAAACACAAGCCATGTGGCCGACTCCCTTGCGATACAGCCAGCTCTGGATCAACCCCCTTTGCTTGTCCTCATCTAAGTGGTCCTCATTTATTCCTGCAACCCATACGCAGTTCTTAGCTCGAGACCTACCCTGTAATAAGTACTCAGCAATGCCAGCTTTGGGTTCACTTGGCCAGCCTTGGTTTACCATCTGTCCTTAGGAAATGGTGGAGGCCACACGGACAAAGTCCCCAGGACCTTGAAAACCCTGGACAGAGAGAAGTGGTAGCAGAGACCTTCCCTCACCGCTGGGGCTCATAACACTGTGGGCTGTGTCAACCCAGAGGGAGGTGCCAGGATCCTCTGGCCCGGAAGGCAGAGTCCACGTGTTTGCAAGTAAGGGTGTGGCCTTCAGAGTGATGGCCTCAGCTGATATCTCCATGGTGATGTCACTCCCAGCCCCAGCCAGGGACCACATCTGAACAATCATTTTTTTGTGTTTTGAACAGAAACACAACATCCAAACAATCACCTTAACAGAAATGGGTTTAAATTCCTTTTGTTAGTTAAGTAACACATATATCGACTGTGGAAAAATGCAGAAAAAGGGAGAGAAAAATCCTAGAGATTCCCTTCACCCGAAGCCCACCACCATTGCCAGTTTTCTCCCCCCATCTGTGGCTTACAAGATTGAGAGTTTAGCATACACACAGTTTTACCACATGCATTTTTTAAACTGAAGCATAATTAACATAACACATTATTTTCAGATGTATGTTACATGCATGTTTCAATTGACATAAAAATGGGACCGCTGGGATCCCTGGGTGGCTCAGCGGTTAAGCACCTGCCTTCAACCCAAGGCATGATTCCAGAGTGCGGGGATCGAGACCCACGTTGGGCTCCCTGCATGGAGCCTGCTTCTCCCTCTGCCTGTGTCTCTGCCTCTCTCTCTCTGTGTGTCTCTCATGAATAAATAAATAAAATCTTAAAAAAAAAATGGGACTGTTTTCCCCATGTTATTACAAATTCCTTGTAAAGAGCAAGGCTATAAAATATTCCATCATGCCAATGTCCTTTGGGTCCTAAAAGATAAAATAAAACAATAAAAAGTCCACCAGAGCGGTGGCAACCTGCAGGGCAGCCAGGCCTCTCCTGTGGTCTCTGCCTCCAAGAGCTCTGCCCCGGCACCCCTGTTATTCCCAGGGCGCTCTTCCCATGAAAGCCCCCCCGCCCCCCGCCACCATCTCGTGGGGCTGCTAGTCAGGGCCAGTGTCAGCAAGAAAATGGCCCGATCAGCGCTTTCTGTGGAGACAAAAGTCCTGGGTGAGAGGTCAGCTGGGAGGGCTCTCCTCCCCTGGTCCGCACTGCCACCGCCCCCCCAGGCCTGATGTCCAGGGGCAGGCATCATGCCCAGCTCCACTCTCTACCTCTGCAACATTCACTTAGCTACAGGAAGCAGCAAACCCCAATCTGAGCTTCCACAAAGTAGAAACTCTCTTTTCTTACCTAGAACAAGCGTGACAGGTGAGTTGCCCCTTTGCAGCTCCGCCCATGGTTTCCAGGAAGGGGAAGCTAGTGCCCTGCCTGCATGTTAGTATGAAGAATGCTGGGGGCTGTCAGGGAGGGAGGGGGCTGGTGAGGGGCCAGGGTTGGGTGGAAGGCAGGAGGGGGTGTCTGAACCTGGTCAGGCATCACTGAGCTCAGGTGCATCACAGCAGGCCAGACCCTGCCCTGGATAGATCCCTGCTTTTCTTTATTTTCTAATTTTTATTATTTTTAGCCCTGCCTCTCTTTGGGCCTCGGTTTACCCATCTTTGAAAGGAGGGGTCAGGACTAAACTCTGGTTTAGTTTCCAACTGAGAAACTTCTTAGCCTATTTCCTATGGGCTGATGTCCTGGGAACCTTGGCCATTTTCCTGCTTCCAGAAGCCTTAGGTGCCAAAGGAGGGAGAAGTGACCCCAGGACCCAGGTGCCACTTCATCTGGGTCAGAAACCCATCCATTTGGGCAAATCATACTCTCTGCTATGCCCTGTTCCCCTCTAATGAGCCTACACCCATCTTTTCTGAGCTCTCTGCCCTAAAACCTTGGATATATAAACTAGGTAGAGCTTCAAAAGGTCCAAGAATTGTCTGAACCTGTCTGCAAAACTCTGCGTGTGTATACGTGTGCATGGGTACGTGTATGTGCACACACGTGTACATGCATCAGCATATTGTATGTTTCTGGGAGAGTCCACAGGTCTCAAGTTTCAAGGGCACCAATGCCCCTAAAATCTTAAGAACCTCTGGCAGGGCCTGGGCCCCTCCCCTGTTTTCTTTTTCTTTTTTTCTTTTCTTTTTTAAAAAATATTTTATTTATTTATTCATGAGAGACACGGAGAGAGAGAGAGGCAGAGACACAGGCAGAGGGAGAAGTAGGCGCCATGCAGGGAGCCCCATGTGGGACTTGATCCCAGGACTCCAGGGTCACGCCCTGAGCCAATGGCAGGCGCTAAACCGCTGAGCCACCCAGAGATCCTCCCCCTGCCCTGTTTTCTTTGCTGCACACCCCCACACACAGCGTCCCAGCCCCTAAGGTCTAGCCTGGACTCCCAAAGCCTTCTAGCTGGTCTCTCTCGGCGTCTCAGCCTGCCTCTGAGGCTGCTCATCCCTCAGCAACTCAGCTGAGTTGCTTCTTCTTCTTTTTTTTAAATAGTTATTTATTTATTTATATTTATTTTGAGGGTGGAGAGGCAGAGAAAGAGTCTTAAGCAGATTCTGCGCTGAGCCCAGGGCCCCATGTGAAGCTCCATCCCATGACCCTGAGATCATGACCTGAGCTGAAAGCAGGAGTCAGATGCTCAACCAGCTGAGCCTAGCAGGGGCCCACTTCTGATTGGCTCTCACCTGGTTTGCATCTTCAGGGCCCCCAGGGTCTTTGCAGTCATCCTGGGCTCCCTTCCCACAGGGAGGGAGGGAGGCCTGTGGCCGAATCTAGGAGACCAGGACCCAAAAGAGCCCAGCCCTTCACTGTGCGCTTCCTCCTCTCTCTGGTTAGAGAGGACTGTGTTTGAAATCTACCCCCTCGCCCCCGCTCACAGGAGGAAATCCAAACTCTTTAACACATCCTCCAATGACCTTGCTCTTTGAGAGAAATTCACATTTCTTTTCTTTTTTTAAAAAATTATTTATTTATTTATTTATTTATTTATTTATTTATTTGAGACACACAGAGAGAAGCAGAGACATAGGCAGAGAGAGAAGCAGGCTCCCTGCAGGGAGCCCAATGAGGGACTCGATTACAGGACCACGGGATCACAACCTGGGCTGAGGGCAGAATGCTCAACCACTGAGCCACCCAGGAGCCCCTCACATTTTTTTCTTTTCTTTTAAATATTTTATTTATTTATTCATGACAGACAGAGAGAGACAGAGAGGCAGACACACACAGGCAGAGGGAGAAGCAGACTCCATACATGCAGGGAGCCCGACATGGGACTCAATCCCGGGTCTCCAGGATCACACCCCAAGCGGAAGGCAGTGCTAAACCACTGAGCCACCAGGGCTGCCCTCACATTTCTTTTCTTAAAAAACAAAACCCAGCGTGGGGTTTGAGCTCACCACCCCAAGATCAAGAGTTGCACACTCTACAGACTGAGCTGGTCAGGCGCCCTGAAGTGCACACCTGTGGAATGCTAACTGTAGACTAGACACTGACTGCTCTTAGCACTTCATGCAGAGTAATGTACTCAACCTTGACAACAACCCTAGGAGGTAGTCTATCACTACCTCCACTTTATAGATGGGAAAACTGAGGCCCAGAGAGGATTGCCCATCAGCTAGCTGCTAGCTGCTAGGTGATGGAACTGGATTCTTGTTTTTTTTTTTTTTAAGATTTTATTTATTTATTCATGAGAGACACACACACAGAGAGAGGCAGAGACACAGGCAGAGGGAGAAGCAGGCTCTGTGCAGGCGAGCCTGATATGGGACTCGATCCCAGGTCCCCGGGATCATGACCTGAGTCAAAGGCAGACACTCAACCATTGAGCCACCCAGGTGCCCTGGAGCTGGATTTTTACCTCTGCACTGTGCCTTGTGGCTTATCTCCTAATTTTTAGACCGTCCAACCTGGCCACATGGGCACATTAGCTCCCTGGTTCCTGAACACAGCCCTCTCCACCTGTAATTCCATCTCCTCCCATCAGGTTGACACCTCCTCCAGACTGTTCTTCTCTGGGCCCACTCTACACCCTCCTCTCCTCTTGGTCTCCAGGTCTGGTTCTACCCATCAGCTGGAGACCTCCTCCTCAGGGCTGGCCAGCGCCCAGCCTCCATCATCATACCTTTACCCTTTAGCTAAAGTAACTGAAACACTACCCTCAGTTTGTAGGCGGGGAAACTGAGTTCAAGAGGTTAACTCATTCCTTAAAGATTATGGATACCAGAGGAGTGGAGGGATGGTGGTGGTAATTAAGCCAATACATTCATTCAAGTGTCATTGAGTGTCTACCCTTGGCCAGGCACTGAACTGGGTGCCTTGGGGGGATATGAAGCCTGCCTGATGCCTGCTCTCCTTGATGTGTCACTGTGTGGACCACAGTGTCCCCCAACACATCCATATTTCCATATTCAAGGGACTGGAGATGAATTTGAGCTGGGCTTTGAAAGGGAAGGACGATTTCTCAAACGGAGAAAAGGCACTACTCCGGGTAGAAAAAGACTGTAAGGGCAAAGGCTCAGAGGTTAGCTTATCAAGGGGGCGGGGGGTGCAGGTAGAACGAAGGCAGGAAGGCCAATCCCAGTGCAGGCACCTATGGGTGTTAGGATTCCCTTACTTCTCGCTCCTGGGCTGCCGCTTAACCTCTGGCTCCCCATGGGGGACGGGGTCATGGAGGGGTGGGCTGGCAGCTGTGCGGACTCCTCTGATACCACAGGAGACAGATGTTACTGCAGGGAGGAGGGATGCAATATTCCTCTGGCACTTGGGTACCACTTTTTCCAAAGACGTGTTGGGAGCGTTATCAGCCAGACACCCGTGCCATTTCCCGCCCTCCGCTCTGGCCTCAGGACAGCTCAGGAAGACCTGGAGTTCTCAGCTCGGCTGCAGCATCCCTTCCTCATCCCTTCCTGTCCTGTCCAAACGTCACCTCCTCTGTGGAGCCTTCCCGGAAACTCCGGGAGCCTCCGCATCCCTCCCCGCCCTGCATCCCGAGCCCCCACCTCTCCCAGGGGCGTGGGACGGCCTCGCGCGTGGCGGGTGCGCGCCCCCGGCCGCGTGTTTCCCTCGCCACCACCACCAGCGCCCCCCAGCCCCCGGGCTGACGGCGCGCGCGGAGGTCGAGGCGCGGCCGCGTTTTCCGCGTTTTCCGCCCGCCCGCCCGCTGGCAGCGCGGCGCGGCGGCCCGAGGACCGCGAGGCCAAGCGAGCGCGCGCCTGCCCCGCGCCGCGCCAGGCCCCGCCCCCCGCGCCCGCCCCAGCGCCGGCCCCTTTTGTTCCCTCCCGGAGCCGGGCCGCTCGCTCCGCTCCCGCTCGGCTCGGCTCGGCTCGGCTCGGCCGCGGGGCGCGCCGGCGGCGGCTGGGGCTGCTCGGTCCGCGCCGCCCGCCTTCCCGCCGCCGCCCGGACGCCAGGCCCGGGCCCGGAGCGCGAGCGCGGAGCCCCGGCGCCGGGAGGGGCAGCGGCCGGGGGCGGCGGCGCCGGGAGGGGCCGCAGCATCGTGTCCCCCGCGGCGCCCGGCCGGGCCCGGAGCGGAGGAGGAGGAGGAGGAGGAGGAGGAGGAGGAGGAGGAGGCCGGGCTGCGAGCCGCCCGCCGCCGGGGCCCAGGTAGGAGCCGCCGGAGGCCCGGGAGGCGGCTGGCCGGGCAACAAAGGAGCGGGGGCCGCGGGCGGCGGCGGGGCCTGGGCTGCAGCGGGGCGGCCGCCCGCGGGCACTGTCGGGGGCGGGGGCGGGGGCGGGGGCGGGGGCAAGGGCGCGGGCGAGGGCCGCCCGGCCGCACCCCCACTGCCCCGGCGCCCGCGGGCGAGGAGGGGACGCGCCTGGCGTGGGGGCCCCGGGCAGCGGGTCCCTCCGCGGGGGCGCGGGGGCGCGGGGGCAGCCTGGGCTCGGCTCTCGGGGGCTGCGCGGGGCGGCCGCAGGCGCCGCGGGGGGGGCGGGGGGCGGGGGGCGCGCGGCCGCGCAGCAGCCCCTGCAGCCCCGGGCCTGGGGGAGCACGGAGCCCGCGCCCCGCGGCTGGGGTCGCCCGCCCGGTCGCCTTTGCAAAACTTGGTTGAAGTGCCCGGTGGAGGCGGTGAGGGGGGACTGGGGCAGGGCGGCTTCGCGCAGGGGGTGCACCCCGAGGCTGGCGCTTGGAGCTGGTGAGGCAGCAGATTTCCTGCCCTCCCCACAGGGAGGGGCCTTCGCCGCCGAGATGCTTTGCTGGGCCTCCAGGGCGCGCCCGTTTGGGCCCTTCAGGCGGGGCCTGGGCGGGGCGGGTGCCCACTGGGCACTGCCACGCAGGCCCCAACCCCACCCTAGGAAGGATGGACAGAGGGGGCACCTTGGGGAGGGTCACACACCCAGCAGCGCATCCCCCGCCGATGATACCCCGCCGCTCCCACCTGGGAGACAAGTAGGAGTCCAGTAGGAGGGGCGATGTCCTCACCCTTGTAAGATGCCCAGGGGAGGTCACTGGGGGTCGCACTGGCCTAGGGCTGCTGGCAGAGGAGGAGGAGAGTGCAGGGAACACCACGTGGGGCAAGACTCCCCGCCGGTGGTAATGTAAACAATGAGCCCTTCATTCATCCCGCTGCTGTCACCTGGCCTCAGCTCCTCCCAAGGAGAACAGCCCAGCAGCCCTTGAGTGCAGTGGTCCTGGTGGGGGAGCTGGGAATACAGAGGGGGGGACCCCTGGAAGTTGGGGCGGAGCAGGGAGTTTGCTGCTAAGATTCCAGAAGGGGCTTCAGGCAGGCGAAGCGGCATGGGCGCTTGGAGTCCAAAAGGTGGCTCTTGGGTTGGAGGAGCAGTAGAGGATCTAGGTGACTGCGTATGGGGCTTAAGTCAGGGGAAGTTGTTGAGGGAAGGGATTGTTCTGTCCCCCCTACTTTTGCAGATGCCCCACCCCCCAGGCTGTATTGGCATCTACAGCTCCTGGCCCAGGAGAGATGTTGGGGTACCCGCTCCAGGTTGGGGGAAGCAGGGAGAGACGGAGCAGAGCTTCAAAGGCAGAGGACACCTGGCAGAGGGAGTCTGAGGGAGCCTCTGCACACACGAGCGTGTACCAGCGAGATTCTAGGTGTACCCTGCAGGCTGCGAAGGTGGTGTGTGCAGTTCTGCACACAGAGCTTGAAATCCCAAGGAGGGGATCCACCCCCAGAGGCACCAGTCCCTTTTCAGTATCTGCTACTTGCTTTGGTGGTTGAGAGTTTGGATGCTGGCGCCTGACAGCCTGGGTTCTGGCTCTGTTACTTACCAGCTGTGTGACCTCAGATGAATCACTGTGCCCCTCTGCCTCGGTTTCCCTATCTATAAAATGGAGGTGCTTATGGTATCTGTCTCTTGGGGTTGGTGTGGGAGTCGGATGGATGGGGTATGGGTGAAGGGTGTGCGCTGTGACAGGGAGAGTGCCCAGTGTTTGTCTTGCTGCTGTGCTTGGTGTCGCCTCCTTGGGCACACGTGTGCTCATCCCCTCCCCAGCTGTCCACCGTGGGGCAGTCCTGCCTGTTAGCCGCTCCCTGTGCCCTCCTCCCCGGGCTGCTCCCTCTGCTGTGTTCTGTGATGTAGGGGACACTTTCTTCCTGGCCTCCCCTCCCCAGCTCTGCCACCCTGAAGACTGACCCGGGTCCCCTTGATGCCATCTCTTCCACCTCTGCCTCTATGCCCAGAGGAGCGGGGGCAGCATTCCTGACCCAGCTGGTCCCCTGCCTTCTTCGTCTGAGCTACTGAAACAAAATACCACAGACTGGGTGGTTTATGCCCAACAGAAATTGATTTCTCACGGTTCCAGAGGCCGGAAGCCCAAGATCAGGTTGCCGGCATGGATGGGGGAGGCCCTCTTCCGGGGTGCAGACTTCTTATGTTCCCACGTGGCAGAAGGGACCTGGGAGCTGTCTGGGGTCCCTTTTATGAGGCTACTAATCCCTTTCAGGGGGGCTCCTCCCCCACGACCCTATCACCTCCCAAAGACCCCACCTCCTGATACCATCACGTTGGGGATTAGGACACAGGCACATTTAGCACCTGCCCAGTGGTTGTCGGGAGAGAACGGCAGCTTTTGTGTAGGCTTGAAAAAAACAACACATACCGAGTGCCTGCTCTGTGCCAGGAACTGTTTCGAGCTCGCCAAGCGCATGCATTCATTTGTGGAGATCTTTACAATGCTGCCCACATTTTACCGATGAGGGAATCAGGGCATAGAGAGGTTTCCCTGTTTGCCTTTCCGCTACCGTGTGCCTGGGAGACATGCTACCATGTGCATTTCAGTAAAGCTTGGTTTGTGCCGTACCTTCCTCAGACACCACCCTGTTCGTTCTCTCAAGTACAAAGTCCGCACACTGTCTGGCTCCCAGGGCCCACCCGTAGCTGGCTGTGCCTTGGCTTCCCGGCCAGGCTCTCCTGCTCTCCACCGCCGTCTTGTGCTGGCTCGGCCCAGGCGAACCTCAGCTTTGATGAACTGGGAGTGGTGGGCATGGCATGCCTTGGTGAGCAGGAAGGCAGGGAGGGCCCTGACCATGTCTCCGGGATGATTTTCTTGCAGGGCACAGGAAGCTCCTCCAATTAGGTTAAGTGAGAGGGGAGTTAGGAGGGAATAGGAGCTTACACAGCCAACAGTTGCAGGAGGCCTGGCTCCCCGAGGAGCCAGGATGCTGGCAGCACCCCCCCCCCCTTCTGGCTTTCCTCTTTCTGGACTATGGTTTCATTTTCTCTGCCTCTCTAGATGCATCTGTCCCTTCTCCTCTCCCTGTAGACTGGCTCTCTGGGTTGTTGGCATGGCTGCTCTGAGTGGTGGCTTTAGCTTGAGGCCACGGGACCTCCTGTGGGCTCTCCTCTCAGTCTTGGGGTGCTAGGGAGACCAACTGGCCCGGCTTGGGTGGGGGTACCCACCGTGTCACTCAGGTGGTGGGGGGCCAGGCCACGTGGTCTCTGGGGCCAGGGGCTGGGAATACTGCTACAGTGTTGGTGTTGCCTGCTGTATGATACATGGTATGTGCTGGAGGAGGACTAGGGGAGGGCGGGTGAATTGGGACATTGCTGTCTTTGGATACTCAGGATCTGGTAGGAGAGGCAGACCCAGGGCCAGTTAACTGTGGTCTCCACTATTAGTCAGTGCGATTTCCTGGGAGTAGCTGGAGTACATCAGACTGGCCTGTGTGGGGAGGGAGAGTGGGGGATGCTAGGGAGTGGGGGAGTGTGAACCACAGCTCCTTCCCCCCACCCCCAGCCTTGGTTCAGAAGCTGATGAGGTTCTACCCTTTAGGATCTGGAGACTGGAGATCTGGTTGCCAGCCAGGCACGCGGGTCACCCCACTGCCCACCCTGCCCCACCACTCCCTTGCAGGGCTGCCAGGGTCAGTGTGCAGAAACAGTAATACAAAGCTCATGTTTTCAGAGGAAGTGATTCAAAATGGTAATGAAACATTTCCCTCCTGAATAGAAAGCAGAGCATGCCAGGTGGTTTTTATTAACAAGGCATAAATTTGGGGCTTTGTCCACTTAACACTTCTGTCTTCGCTGGGCAGCTCTTGATGCATCCCTAGAATCTAGTCTTTGGCTCTGTCTGCCCAGGAAAACACCTGCTCCGGGTTCACATCCTTCTTCGCCCTCGTGGTCTCTTTGCCACGACAGGGTGGAATTTCAGGCCCACACAGGGTGCCTGTTTTGCTGGCTGGGGGCTCAGCGTACGGCCCACCATTCTTCCAAGTGCAGTCTGAAGCTGGACGCTGCCATGAGGGAGGGAGCGATGTTTGGGGTCTCTGGATGTTTTGCTGCCTCGTATCCTGATTCTGCTCTGGCTGTTACCTTTTCTGCTATAGACTGTTCCTTGCATAAATTCGTTGGTTCCTTGACACAGCTCACAGTTTAGCTGCTTTTGGACTTGGGGCTAAGCCCAGCACGAGGAGGAGCGGTGATTTGCAAAGATAAACACAGTATAACGGAATGGAAATGGGGTGAGAAGGTTGAGCAAGAGGGAAGTTGAAAATCAAATGAAGCCAGAGGGGGCTGCTGTCCCTTCTACTGGAGGTAATTTGACTCTGAGCTTTCCAGCAGCCAGATCTGAGGGGGAAGTGGGAGTTTGGAGGGGCTGTACTGTCCCCTCACCTTGTGTGAGCCCCACTATATATACTGCTAAAGCCTAAGGGACGCAGTGCAACTGTAGGGAGGGGTGGGGCAGTGTGGTCCCCGGTCCAGAATGCAGGGGGGCGGGGGAGCAGCCACCTCCTGGAGGGTCCCTGTGAACAGCTTAGAGCTGGGGCTCGTGTGCACAGCTGGCCCCCTCCACCGAGGTGTGACTAGTCCCAGGCGAGAGTGAGAGCCAGTGAACCAGGAGGCACACTGGTCTCTGCCCAAGAATTTCCATCTCACGAGGAGGCACTGGGGCCATGATACTGGGTATGCACCCAGTCGGCCCCAGTAGTTAGCTGAGGGATAGAAGAGGGACATAGGCATTCTGGCAGGATGAGTGATGGGGGTGAGGTGTCTTTAGGAGCAATGAGAAGTTCAGGGAAACTGGAACAAAGGGTGCTGGGTGGGGAGGGGCCAGAGTCAGGCAGTGCCTGGGCTGGTGGGCAGACATGCTACAGACCATGTGGCCTTGGTGCCCAGGGCCATGGGGTGCCCTCCTGACCTCTTGCTTAAACCTCTGCCCTTGTGCCCCTGACTCAGGTGCCTGGAGGATAGCTGGTCTTGGTTCTGAGAAAGTCAGGAAGGTGGCTAAAAGTTCAGGCTCCGTGTCCAAGAGGGCCTGAGTTCAAATTCCACACCTGCTGTTGGTTGGTCCTATCACCCTAGGCAAACGATTGAGTCCTTCAGACCGTCAGTTTCCCTACTAGTAAAATGAGTGGAGATCATAACAGGGCTGTTGTGAAGGTTAAATGAGTTGGTATTTATAAAGCACTGGGACTGGTGTCTGGAGCAAAACAGATCGTGCATGTCTGTGGCTCCTGAGGCTGGAGCAGTTCAGCAGAAGACGGGGCTCATCCCACCTGAGCCCCCTACCCTAGTGGATCCCCACACCCACACAGGATCTGAGTCCAGCACAGTGCAGAAGCAAGCTCTCTCTGTGATGGGGGGGGGGAATGTGGACACGGGATCATCCTTCCCCCTGTGGTGGACCGGCCCTGAGGGGATGGGGGTGCTCAGCACGGTCCATTAATGGTTAATGTTGTTATTGACAGTAACAGTAGCTGTGTGAGTTTGGGAGAGCCTCTCAGGGCAGCTGTACCAAGGGGAGCAGAAACGAGCTCTGAGAAGAGGCCTCATTTTCAGCTTGATTCCCTCCAGTGAAGGGAGGCTCACTGCCTGCTTTTTTTGTTTCATTGGACCCACAGATGGTTAGCATCCACTCTGTGTGCTAGATGCTTTGGAATGTGCTGCTCTTCCCAGAGATTGCTCAAGCCAGCCAGTGAGTGTAGCGATGGTTTGTGAACAAGCTGCCATGGGCCTCCAGCTGAGTGTCGGCAGGAAGAGGATGGTTGAGGAGGGCACTTCCGTTCATTCATGTTTCTTTCATTCATTCCTGGATTCATTAAACATTTTGAGCTGCTGTGTGTGCTGGGCGCTGTCCTAGGTACCGAGAGCTCAGCAAAGAACAAGAGAGGCAAAGTACCTGTCCTCTTAAAGCTGCTTTCAGTGAGAGGTGAGGGAGTTTGCCAGTTGGGGAGAGGAGAGGCATTCCATTTTGTTTTTAAATGTATTTATTCATGAGAGAGACACACAGAGAGGCAGAGACACACACACAAAGGCAGAGGGAGAAGCAGACTCCCTGCGGGGAGCTCAGTGTGGGGCTCAGCCCCAGGATCCTGGGATCACGACCTGAGCTGAAGGCAGATGCTCAACCACTGAGCCACTCAGGCATCCCAAGGAAAGGCATTCTAGGCAGAGGAACAGCATGTGCAGAGGCCTGGGGATGTGACCGAATACGTATGGGTGTGGATGGGCATCTGCGGCATTTCGGCAGCATTTGGTGGCTGGGGGTGGTGGTTGCCTTCCAGGAAGCACTAAAAGAAAACACTGAGTATAAGGGCTTGCTAGTGACTGACCTTATCCCTGAGGCCACTAGGTTTTGCCCCTCCTCCACCCATCCCGCCTCCAACCTTCGCCAACAGCTCTGGGTTGCCGTTCAGAGGTGTTGATGGTGCCCATCGGCCCCAGAGCTGGTCCATCCCTTCTCTAGGCTGCTGCGTGGGCCCTGTCACGGCAGTGAGGGGCAGGCCCAAATCTCAGTGGATTCAGCCTCTTCCCTGCGCCTTGCCTGCAGGGGAAGGCTCAAGAGAGGATCCTGGGTGCTGACGTGCGTGTCTTATGTTGGAAGAAGGTTGGTGTGCTGGAAGGTTGTCCAGTGAGCACAGCACTGCTGCGTGTCAGGGCCTAGATGCTTGAACTCCCTGGGGCCTGGGCCTGGCCTCAGGGAGCTTGGAGGACGGTGGAGAGACAGGTGCTCCAGTGGGTCCCCATGGTTAGGCACCACTGCCTGGGGCTATCTGATGAGTGGGAAGGCCCCAGGGGGGCAGGGATCACACCTGTTTCCTACACTTCTGCTGCCACCCACCCTTAGTCCAGGTAACTAAAAAAATCCAGGATCCCTGGGTGGCTCAGCGGTTTAGTGCCGCCTTCGGCCTGGGGTGTGATCCTGGAGACCCGGGATCGAGTCCCACGTCGGGCTCTCTGCATGGAGCCTGCTTCTCTCTCTGCCTGTGTCTCTGCACCCCTCCCCCCGTATCTCTCATGAATAAATAAATAAAATCTTAAAAAAATTAAAAAAGCAAAAACCCCCAAATATATATATATTTTTCAAAGGTTTTTTTTTTTTTTAAATTAAAATACAACTGAAATGCCTGTATAACAGAACCCAGACCAGGAATGTGAGAGACTGCTGGCTCCCCAAAGCTCCTCTTACTTGTCCTTCTAGTCAATAACCCTGACCCAAGGAAACCCCTTCCCTGATTTCTTTTTTTTTTTTTTTTTTTAATTTTTATTTATTTATGATAGTAACACACACACACAGAGAGAGAGAGAGGCAGAGACACAGGCAGAGGGAGAAGCAGGCTCCATGCACCGGGAGCCTGACGTGGGATTCAATCCCGGGTCTCCAGGATCACACCCTGGGCCAAAGGCAGGCGCCAAACCTCTGCGCCACCCAGGGATCCCCCTTCCCTGATTTCTGATGCCATCAATAAAGGTGGTCTGGCAACTTTGTTTTTATTTATTTGCTTGTTTATTTTTAAGTAGGCTCCATGCCCAGCATGAAGTCCAGCTCCCAGCTTGAACTCACATCGCTGGGATCATGACCTGAGCCAAGATCAAGAGTCGGATATTTAACTGACTGAGCCTCCTAGGCACTCCTATATTTTTATTTTTAATTGTGCTGTAGTTGACACAGACTATTATCAGTTTCAGACATACAGCATAGTGACTCGACGAGTCTGTGCATTGTTCAGTGCTCCTCACAACTGTCACCACACCAAAGTTATGACAATATCTTTCACTGCATTTTCTTCTTTTTTTTTTTTAACTTTTTTTTTTTTAATTTTTATTTATTTATGATAGTCATCAGAGAGAGAGAGAGAGAGAGAGAGAGAGGCAGAGACAGAGGGAGAAGCAGGCTCCATGCACCGGGAGCCTGACATGGGATTTGATCCCGGGTCTCCAGGATCACGCCCTGGGCCAAAGGCAGGCGCTAAACCGCTGCGCCACCCAGGGATCCCTCACTGCATTTTCTATGTTGTACTGATCATCCCTGTGACTTATTTATTTTATAACTGCAGGTTTATACCTTTTAATCTCCTTCACTTATTTTGCCCATCCTCCCACCCTCTTCCCCTCTGGCATCCACCAGTCTGTTTCCCTGCATTTATGAATCTGTTTGTTAGAACTTCATTTTATGTATTTATTTTTATTATTTTTAAAGATTTTGTTTATTTATTCATGAGAGACACAGAGAGAGAGGCACAGATGCAGGCAGAGGGAGAAGCAGGCTCCATTCAGGGAGCCTGACATGGGACTCAATCCTAGGTCTCCAGGACCGCACCCTGGGCTGAAGGCGGCGCGAAACCACTGAGCCACCTGGGCTGCCCTATTTTAATTTTTTTTTAAAGATTTTATTTATTTATTTGAGAGAGAAAGAGAGCAGTTGCCTGCACACATGCATGAGTAGGGGAGGGGCAGAGGGAGAAGCAGACCCCATTCCCACCCCACTGAGCAGGGGAGCCTGAAGATGTGGCACTGGATCCCAGGACTCTGGGATCATGACCTGAGTTTGAAGGCAGACGCTTAACTGACTGAGTCCCCTAGGCGCCCCTAGTCTGCCCAAGCACCCCAACATGCTGTATGCCCCCTTACACCTGGCTTCTTTCATTCAATCAGAACCACAGAACTCACATTGTTGCATAGAGTTATAGTTGCTACTTCTTCACTGCTGTAGTTTATTCTTTGCTGAAGAAACCACAACTTAATTACTATTTCTAATTGTGATGGCTAACTGGGTTAATTCAGTGTGGGAGTATTAGAAACCGCACATCTTCTGGGGCACCGATGGCCCCCGTCTGCCTTCTTGTTGGGGGGGGCGTGCCTAGGGGTGGCCTCACTGGGTCACGTTCAGGTTTAGTCTGTGAGGCCAAACCCGCTTCCAAATCGCTAACCAGTTTGCGCTGGTCCGGCAGTGCACAGGCGCTCTGGGTCTTCCTCGCCCTCAGGACACCCGGGGTGGCCGGTCTGCTTCACTTTAAACCTTCTGGTCAATGGACGGAGTCAGCCAGGTGACCAGCAAAGGTGAGCATCTTTCCTTATGCCTGCTGGTCTTTTTTTTTTTTTAAGACTTTATTTATTCATAGAGACAGACAGAGAGAGAGAGAGAGAGAGAGAAAGGCGCAGACACAGGTAGAGAGAGAAGCAGGCACTATGCAGAGAGCCTGACATGGGACTCATCCAGGGTCTCCAGGATCACGCCCTGGGCTGCAGGCGGCGCTAAACCGCTGCGCCACCGGGGCTGCCCCCTGCTGGTCTTTTGAATGCCCTCTTTTTGTGTGGTGCTCACTCAGTTGTTTTGCTTGTCTTTCTAACTTGATTTACTGGACTTCTTTCTATATTCTGGATATGAATCCTCCGTCGAATGTAGGAATTGCAGATACCTTCTTTCCCTTCTGTGGCGAGCTCTTGACATGCACTCTGTCCCTCAGCGGTACCATGTGATGTACAGAAGCTCTTAATCTTAATTTTGTCCAATTTATCCAGCCTTTACCTGCTTTCCAGTGCTTCCTGTGTCCTAGTTAAGGAATCTTTGCCTGTCCTAGTGTCATGAAGATCTTTTTTTGTCTTCTGCTAAAAACTGTAGTTAGATCTTTCACAGTTAGATCTGCGTCCATCTGGAATTAATTTTTGTGTATGATGTGAAGTCAACGTATTAGTTTCCTTTTGCTGCTCAGACTAGTGACCAAAAATGTGGTGGCTCCCCAAACAACACAAATTCTTATAATTCTGGAGGCTGGGAGTCTGAAATGGATCACTCCAGGCTAAAATCAGGGTGCTAGCAGGGCTGTATTCCTTCTAGAAGTTCAGAGAAGGATCTGTCTCTTGACTTTCCCAGCTTCTAGAGGCCACCCACATTCTTTGGCTGATGCACGCCCCCCCCCACATTGTTGCACTCAGTTTTTGGCACACTGCCTTCTCTCTGATTCTATCTGTCCTGTCTCCCTCTTGCGCTTAGAAGGATCCTTGTGATCACATTAGGTCCGCCTGGGTAATCCAGAATAATCTTTCTTTTTTTTTTTAAAGATTTATTTTTATTTATTTATTTATGATAGACATAGAGAGAGAGAGAGGCAGAGACACAGGCAGAGGGAGAAGCAGGCTCCATGCCGGGAGCCTGACACAGGACTCGATCCCGGGACTCCAGGATCGCGCCCTGGGCCAAAGGCAGGCGTGAAACCGCTGAGCCACCCAGGGATCCCCCAGTATAATCTTTCTATCTGCAGGTCAGCTGACTAAAATCCTTGATTCCATTTACAACCTTAATTCCCCATTGCCAAATGTGAGCTAACGTGTTAACAGGTTCCAGGAATGGGGACATAAACACTGTTAGGAGGCCATATTTCTATCCACTATAGCCGGGATCATGATTTTTCCCTGCCTGTAGTTATCCAGTTGACTCAGCATTACTTACTGTAAAAACCGTCCTTTGCTCAGGGATATATATATATTTTTTTGAGATTTTATTTATTTACTTGAGAGAGAGAGCATGAGTGGGTGGGGGGAGGGCAGAGGGAGAAGGAGAAGCAGACCACCACTGAGCAGGGAGCCCAATGTGGACCTCAATCCCAGAACCCTGGGATCATGACCTGGGTATTTTTAGCTTCTTGTACAAATTCTGACCCTAGAGAGGAGGTCCAGCTGGCTAGGGTGGGAAGGGGAACCCAGGTGATGGGGTGCTTTCCTGAGGCTCCCTGGCCTGTATATGTTGGATGGAGCTACAATAGTAAAAGGAGAATAGATCCTCCCAGGCCAGGACACAAGAGCCCTTTCCTTCCTGTTCTACCCAGATCACTAAGTGACCTCAGGAGGCCCCTTCCCTCCATTGGCCTCTGACTCCATCTGGGGACCCCCTTGCCCAGTACCAGTTTCTGTCACCTGAATCTCACTGTCCTGTTCACTTGCTCTGTGGCCGTCAGCCTGGGCCTCAGTTTCCAATTCTGTGAAATGGGAATAAAGGTAGGTCAGGGGGCCACTTGAGTCAGCCAGTGCCTGCCCAGCATCCTGGGCCAGTGCCAGGAGGGCCCTGGCTGTCCATTCGCTGGGGCTGTGGGTGGTGACACAGCCTGGAGTTGGCTCTGGAGCCCTGGCTGTCCCCTGGTTCTGAGCATGCCACATCTGTGTGTGGGGGGGGGGGTGGGGGGGGTGCACGCACACATGTGCACATGAGGCAAGGAAGTATATTGACATGGACTTTCCTTCCTCTTCCTAGACCTGACACAGCCCTGGCCCTGATTCCCTTTGCTGCTCCAAGAGACAGACTCTGAACCACCTCCAGGCCTGAGAGAAGATGACCCTGCTCCAGTGTGTCCAGCTCAGGTGAGACAGGCATGCCAGCCTTTTCCAGGGGCTCTGCTGTCACCCCAGGCCATGGGGTGGCAGGATGGGGACAATGGCAACTTTACAAATTGGGATCTCCAGCCCTGAGCATAGAGGCTGTGAGGATGGTGAGCACACCAGATTGGGCCCCTCTTGTCTTCCAGACTTGGGTGTCAGAGAAGCTGGGGTCCAGTGGGGCCCCCATATTGTCCCCTGCTCAGCCCCTGGGTGCCCTGCCCTCTGTGTCTATGCTGCTGGCACGGCATGCCATCTTCCTTGCTTCAGCCCACATCTCCTTGCAGCCACATGGGCTAGTGGAGCCTGGGTTCCGGCCCTAGCCCTGCTGTGAGGCTCAGGCTAGTCCCTTCCCCATCCTGGTCCTGGGTGGCTCCTGGGCCCTTTGGTACTCCCAGGGTGACTCTGGACCCCGAGCAAGGCCCATTACCTCCCTGTCCTTTTTGGGGCCACTATCTCCTTCCCTTGGCTGGCAGCAATATGTGTAGCAAAGTTGTACAGCCTGGGCTGGCTCCCTGGGGCCTCACTGATGGTATGAGAGCAAAGGGTGGACACAGGCAGATCTGCACCATCTCCCTGGACGTCCTGGGCCCAGGGGGCAGCTGGTGTGAGGCTCCAGGTTTTGGCTTTCCCCTCCAGCTGGCAGGACTCACAGGGAGGGGGCCTGTCTCAGCCCTGCCATGCTCTGTGCTCCCACATGGGGATTTTAGCTTCACTACCAAGTGAAAGTCCCCAAGCCTTGGTCAAATGGAGGCAAGATGAGCCTCTCTTCTAAGCAGGATGGGACAAGCAGTGAGTGGCAGCGGGGAGCAGGTGGGGAGGGTGGTGGTCACACCCGCTGGCTAGATTAAGGGGTTGGGCTGGCACCAGGTTTCTAGTGCAGGGGGGAGTGTTGAGGTGCCTGGTAGGGCAGGGCCAGGGGACCCCACCCTACATTAACATAACGGGGAGCCTTGGGGTGGCAGTCAACACCTGTGGGGTCCACTCTGTTTGGGGTCTGCCCCCCCCATTTTTCTGGGTAGGTGTGTACAGGGAGGAGAGGAACTCTTAGCTTTTCCCCTCCCCTGTGTCTATCTTTACATTTTTAAGAATTCAATTTAATTTAATTTAAACTCAATTAATTAACATATATAAGTTTCAGAAGTAGAGTTCTACATTTTTTTTTATTGAAAAAATGGTCGTGAATATTTCAGACACTCAAGAAAAGAAATAGACAATATGATCAACACCCCTGTACATCCTGCAGGACTTAAGAAATGAATCTTAGAGGGCACCTGGGTGGCTCGGCAGTTGAGTGGCTGCCTTTGGCTCAGGGTGTGATCCTGGGGTCCTGGGATCGAGCCCCACATCGGGCTCCCGGCAGGGAGCCTGCTTCTTCCTCTGTCTGTATCTCTGACTCTCTCCTGAATAAATAAATAAAATCTTAAAAAAAAAAAAATGTAAGTAAGAAATCAATCTTAGAACTAGGAATCGAGCCCCCAGTTACCCGGCCCCAGCCCTGTTCCCACCCCATTCCCACCCTCGTTCCCCAGCTGGTTCATGGAGCACTGTGTTAGGGCTGCGCAGGGAGGTTCAGGCTCCGTGGCCACCGGCCCCTGCTGCATGGCCTTGCCAACTCTTGTTGTCACCTGGCTTTTTGACTTTGTGCCCATCTGATTGGGTGGGAAATGGGATCTCCTTGTGGCTTGCATTTGCATTTCCCTGCTGACTGAGAGACTCAGCGGCTGTCCCTGCTGTCCCGTGGCACCCTCTCCTCGAAAGCTGCCTAATCTTACCTGTCTGGTTCTTACCTGCCTATCTGGGGTGCCTTCAGATCTTCCCTCATGTCACATATGGGGATGCACCCAGCCTCTGATTCTCCCGCCCTGGCCATCCCCAGTGACTCTCCTAAGGGCTCCATCCCTTGGCCTCCTACCCCCCCACTTGGTGTCCCTTGGGGACCTCATACCTGATGTCCCAAAAGGACACCTTCTCCGAGGTCCCTCCCAGCATGGAGAGGTTCCCCCTCTTGCTGGGACCCTGGGTGCTCCCTCCACACCCACACCATTTGCCATCAAATGCGGCTCAATACCTCTCCCCCGCTCTGGCCCCTCCAGCCCCTGCCTCTGTTGTGGCTCAGGCTGCATGGTCGTGTCCCTTGTCTGTCAAACGTCCCCCAGGACAGTGGCCTCCCTGCCCTCATTCCCCCCAGCGCCCTCATCAGCTCCCTGGTGGTTTTGCCAACAGGCACATTTGATCTGTCACACCCTTTGCTTGACATCCTTCGAGGCCCCTTATCCACTCAGGCTGATGCCAATGTGTGACTGGGAAATCCCCACCCCTCCCTCTCTGCCTCTGGATTACCCCCCGACACACATTTTATTTTATTTTTTAAGATTTTATTTATTTATTCATGAGACCCACAGAGAGAGGCAGAGACACAGACAGAGGGAGAAGCAGGCTCCTCGCAGGGAGCCTGAGGCAGGACTCAATCCCAGGACCCCAGGATCATGCCCTGAGCCAAAAGCAGATGCTCAACCGCTGAGCCACCCAGATACGCCTCCTCCCCACATTTTAACCACTAAATCCTCAACTGTTTGGTTGACCTAGCAGAACACGGTCTCTGCCTGAAGTTCCCCTCCCCGCCCCCCCGCACCCCACTCCCTCCTCTCATGGGACTGCTGTGGCCTGAGCCTCAGGGCTCGTGGGGAGTGCTCAGGGGCCACACTGAGTTCACCTCTGGGTGCCATATCACCTGGCACTAAGGTCATAGGGTTGAGGGGGTATGTGGGCCCCCTGGCTGCTGACCCCTGAGGGAGGAGGAGGACGAGTAAGCCAGGAGAGCCCCTGGGGTTGGTGGAGGTAGTGGGCCTAGGTTTAAAGGCTGGGCTTGTCCCCGCAGTGGTCCTGGCCCAGTGTCTATCCAGCCGAGGGTGCGGTGTGAGTGGTGGCCGGGCCTCCACAGTGGGATTCCCACCGCCCGCCTCCCTCGCCCTCTGGGTGATGCCAGTGCCCCGGATGTGGGCTTTCCACTGCCCTAGTTGGCACCTTTCCGCCCATTCCGTCGAGGCCACACCCTGAGCCTCCTATTGGTGGATCATTCTTGGGCCTCGTCCCCGCCACGACTGCAGCAGCCACCCCCAGCGCAGCTGAAATGGAAACCCTGAAATGCAGCCCGGGTTTGTCTTTGGTAAATGGCCATTGAGGGCAGCACAAAAGGGGGCCTGTTGGTCTGAATGCTGCCGGCCCTCCTCTCCCCTCCCGTGCCCGCCTTGCCTGGCACCCCAGGCCTCCCGACATCAGAGTAGACACCGATCGGAGTGGCGGCTGCTGCATGCTAGGCGTGGAGGGCCGCCCGTGGGCCTGTGTTCGGACTCACTCGTCCATGCTCCCTGCCCTGTCCTGCAGGCGATGCAGCAGGCTCACACCAGCTGAAGACCCATAGCCACTTGCGGTGGGTGGGCTTTGGACCCACATTGCCTTAAGTCTCCTCCCTCCTGGTCTCCCAGGCCTGCCCCACCCCCTACAGGGTGGCCGGAGGCCAATTTATCACCCTGTCCTGGCTTTTCCCAAGAAAGCCTTTCCTTCCTCAATCCCACATGCAGGGCTGAGTCACAAAGGGGTGATTGGCCCCGGGTTCCTCCCCCTCTTCCTGCTCACCACTTCTTCTCTCCTCCCCTCTCCCCTTCACAGGCTCTCCCAGCTTCGGAGACCCTGGGGGTGGGAGTGGCTGCTGGCCTCTCCTGCCTGGTCCTCCCCCCCGGCCGGCATTGGTGGTGGGACTAGCGAATGCAGCCAACTCCTCTGGTCTCCTTTGTCAGTGAGGCACCCAGGCGCTCTCCGCGGAGGCCAGGGGTCTCACAAATGTTAGTCCAGGCTGGGGGACGCCAGCCTAGGGAGGCAGGGGAGGGCCAGTCCCGGGGCCGAGTCCAGCATGGCCACTGAGCAGCCTGTGACTTTGGGTGAGTCCCTCAACTTTTCTGAGCTTTCTGTGTTCCTCCCTTGAGATGGCTTCTGGCTCATTGGGGTTTGGGAGGAATAATAAGGCCACATTCCTATAAGGAAGGAGAAGCTGCTGGGATCTTCAGGGTCTAGGAGGGAGGAGGGCAACTCTGGGAGCCTCCGGAAGCTTCCCCTGGGAGGAGTGTCCTAGAGATTTGTGGCTTTGGAGGCCTTTGTCCTCTGGGCAGTGGCAGGTGTACCCTCACACAGGGTTTCCGGAACACGGGCTCTGTGCCAGGCTCTGTGCTGGGGCTGGGTTCTCAGAGAAGCTGGGGCCCCGCCTGGGGTTGCCCGTGAGCTCCCAGGAGGCGAGATGAAGATAAATGAGAACGGTGTCATCTTTCTTTGGCTCAGCGTGCAATACTGAGGCCTCTGTGGGCCAAAGGTTCGGGGAGACTCTACAGAGGAGGAAGCATTGGGCTAGGTGTCTCATAGGGGATTGGAACAGGTGAAGTGAAGCAGGTAGGAGAAAAAGCACAAGTGGGGTCTGGGGAAGTGGGAAGGTGTCAGGTGCGTAGTGAGGGAATGCAGGGTCATTAGTAGCAGTGTGGTTGAGAAGCCTCCGATGCTAGGGACACTGTTAGAGTGCCTGGTCCCTGCCTCAGAGGACATGCTGGCTAGCCGGAAGGTCGCCATGCCACCAGACTGCCTGCTGGGCTGGTCATCATAAGCTACTTAGTCCTATGTGCTGAGGATGTGAAGGGGGGCTTCCTAGGTCCCTTGTCAGGACAAAGGATACCACAGCAAACAAAATAGACCCTAGTCCCTTTCCTTGAGCAGTAGCGAAAGCCAAAGCAAGATGGAGAGGGAGGGGGCAGACTGAGTAGGGGTTGTAATCTTAGAAGGGGACATTGGAACAGATACTTGAAGGTGATGACCAATGAACCTCCATATTTGAGGTAGAGGGAACAGCATGTGCAAAGGCCCTGAGGCTGGAGGATGCTTAGTGTGGTCCAGGAGTGGCTGGAGGCCAGCATGGCCAGTGTAAGTGGGCAAGGGCCATAGTGCTTGGAGGAAGGAGATGAGGAGGGCTTTGAAGGCTGGCACACTACTATGGAGAACCTTCAAGGATTTTATTTTTTTTATATAATTTTTAGAAGTTAAGATTTAACTTATATACCATAAGATTCACCCATTTTAAATGTATAACTTGGTGACAAATTGATATTTAGTATAAATACAAGTTGTGTGGTCATCACAATCCACTTTTGGAACACTTCTGCCTTCTGGAAAGTTCTCTCATGCCTATTTGTGGTTAGTTCCAGCTCCCACCCCCAGGCAACCCCAGATCTGCTTTCTGTGTCTATAGTTTTGAAACTTCCTCTAAATAAGAATCATGCAATATGTAGTCTTTTGTGTCTGGCTTCTTATTGCTGCACCTTGTAGAGGGTGGTCAATATCGTTGCATATGTTATAGTCACTTATTATTGCCAAGGAATGTTCTATTATATAGATATGCTGCTTACCATTTACCAGGTGATGGGTATTTGATTGTTTCCATTGTTTGACTATTGTGAATAAAGTTACTATGAACATTTTTTACAGATTTCTATATGAACATGTGTTTTTATTTCTCTTGGGCAGTTGGATCATATGGTAGATAAATATTTAATTTTTTTTTTTAGATTTTATTTATTTATTTATTTTTAAAAGATTTTATTTATTTATTCATGAGACACACAGAGAGAGGCAGAGAAACAGGCAGAGGGAGAAGCAGGTTCCCTGTGGGGACTCTGATGCAGTACTTGATCTCAGGACCCTGGAGTCATGACCTGAGCAAAAGGCAGATGCTCAACCACCGAGCCACCCAGGGGTCTCTAACTTATTTTGACTTTGTTGTTTTTAAGTTTATTTATTTTTTAAGTAATCTCTGCCCCCAGTGTGGGGCTTGAACTCAGAACCCCCAAGGTCAAGCATCATATGTTCTCTCCCTACTGAGCCAGCCAGGCACCCTAGGTATTCAAATCTTTTATTCCTTTTCCATTAGGTTGTTTGTCTTCTGATGAGTGAGTGATCAGAGTTCCCCATGTGTTCTGAATAGAAGTCTTTTATTAGATGTATGATTTGTAACATTTTTCCCTGGTTGGGGAGGTTTCATCAGAGAAGGGCCCAAAAGGCATGGGGAAGGGATTCCTTGCATCTCATTCTGTTCCCAGCAAGAGGTCTTCCTCTGCCCCCACACACATGGGGCCCTACCTCAGGATTTCCTAGGTCAGAGGGCCTCCCCTGCTAAGTCGCTGGAGCAGAAGGCCAGTTAGCTACCCAGAGGTGGGATATTCCCTGTCACCAGAGAGCAGGCTCCCTCGCCCCTGCTGACTCAGTGAGTCATTGGGGTTTGGGTCATTCAGGCTTGGGCTCAAGCTTGTGCTGGGGGGATGCCAATGGAGCCTAACTGAACCAGAGAGAGATGTCTGCAACCCACAGGTACTTCCCTAGGGCATGTGCTTCCTGGAGGGCCAGGTTCTGGAGAGCAAGGGAGCAGCCTCATACTCCCACTGATCCAGCAACTCCCAGGCCCCAGAATTCCTGGGGTGTCAGAGTCATCCAGCAGAGGGTTAGAATGTTGGATTTGGAAGGCTCTAGGACCAAGCTAAGGCTGACAGCCATGTTCCATATTCCTGTTGGCTCACCTGGGTATGTGGGTGTCATCACTGTGTGCCTTGGGGGAGCTTATTTGTCTCTGCTCTCAGGACTGGCAGCCCTGCATAAGGAGCCGTCTGTCCCATGCTCAGGTCATAGTGTTGCTGGCTCAACTTGCTGACCTGAGAGGTGTTCTGAGGCCACTTTGCAGATTCCTGCTGTGAGCATTGTGGGTTGGCCTCTACAGTAGTCAGAACTTTTTTGGTTGCAAGTGACAGTGTCCCTCAAATATGGTTAGGCGAAAAGAGAAAATGATGCACAGGTATAAGGATTTGTTGACTAGTATAAGTGAAGAGCTCAAGTGATCAACTTCAGGCTCAGCTGCATCCAGGCCATCCAAATCCAGCAATTCAGCTCTGCTCTCTCCATGTTGGCCTCATTCCCTGGCAGACTCCTCCATGTAGTAACTGGGATGGCCCTGTAGTTCCTGGCGTCCAACCCACACCCAGGCAGCCCCAGAGAAATGAAATAACCTTCCTGAAAGGTACCAGCCAGAGTCCAGGCCCTGGTGCTCTTTGGGTCATGTGATTTTTCCTTCACTAACCACGCGGACTCTGGCCAGGCCTGGGTCATGTGCCCACTCCCCATGTGTGTGGTGGGTCAGCCCATATAAATCTTACGGATCGAGAAAGGAGCAAAGGGTTGGGGTAAGGATGTGGAGTGTGGCTGGCCTGACAGAAGGGGCATCTCCTACTGCATCAGAGCCGAGCACCCAGAGAGCACTGTTCCCGAGGTCCCCAGGTGATACCCTTGCCCAGAAACCTCTGCACCTCCGGTGGTGCTCTGTATCCTCTTTCCCAGCTGGACTGTGTTCTCCCCAGATAGAGCACTCCAGGGCAGGATGGGGCCTGGTCGTAGTGAGCCCTTCACCAATGTCTGGTGCAGAAGAGGGTGTGTGCCAGGACAGCAGAGGAGAGGCCAGGGCACCACGGCGGGGGAGAGGCCATGGCAGAGGAGAGGCCAGGGCGCGGTGGTGGGGGAGAAGCCAGGGTGCGGCAGGCCTGTCTTGTCTGCCTCTCCCGCGGTCCCCCTGCAACTGGCCTCGTCTTGCTGCCATGTGGCTCCCTGAGCTGACCACCTGGAAGACGAGGCTTTCCTGTCTCAGGAGCCACCTTTGTCAAGCACTACTGCCCTATAGGGCTGGGCGTCGTCCCCCTCGGCCTTCTCAGAAGGGCAGGGGCTGTAATGGTGCAGGGCAGGCAGAGAACGTGGCAGATCCATCCTGGCAGGGGACCGAGGCAGGTGTTGGCCTCCATGTGTGCACGGATCCCCACCCTTGGTGTGGGGTGGCAGGTGCTGGGACGGTGAGCAGAGCTGGCAAGGTGGGACAGTGTGCCAGTTGTTGGAACTAGGTGTTGCTCTGTCCCGCCTGTGTCAGGAGCCATGAGTGGTTCCCTGGTCCCACAGGGCCTGGGGGCCATTGCACAGCGACCCCCAGGCTACCCACGTGTGTCAGAATCCACACCAGCCTGTGTTGTGTGAGAGTCACGCTCGGCTGTTGGTGGCTGTGCTGAGCTGCGTGGTCCTGGTGGAGGGCTGTATCACTGCAGACCCCCAAACCCAGGAGGTGGGCAGAGAGCATGCACCTGGCCTCAGAGTCCAGCAGCCAGGACACATGTCAGGCCACACCATTGCCACACCAGGCCCATGCGTGCTGCCACTGCTCTGTGCCTCGGTTTCCCTATCGAGGAAAGAGGGTGGGCATGGTGGCCCCTGCCCCCCTGGGCGGGGTGTGTGTGTAGGAATCCTGCCGTGTCACTGTTGGGGTGCCCTGGCAAGTGGTGACATCATGATGTGATCACTCTCATCTACCCGCAGGTGAGTGACGATGGCAGAGAGGACGTGATCCACGCGGACCCCTCAAACACCGAGTGGCACCACCATGCAGAAGCCCAGCGGCCTGAAGCCCCCCGGCCGTGGGGGGAAGCACTCGAGCCCTATGGGCCGGACATCCACCGGCTCGGCCTCCATGTCTGCTGCGGCGGTGGCCACCGGCTCCAAGGAAGGTGCGCGGGGCTGCAGGGCCGGGGTGGGGAGTGCTTCCCCTGGAAGACCCCCCTGGTGACCAGCCTGGGGCTAGCAGTACACGGAAGTCCTTCTTTCTGTCTGGCTGTCCTCCCTTTCACATTTGACTCGGCATGCTTTATGCATGTTGTTCTTTTTTACACTCCCCTGACTTGGGAGGCACGTCCTACTGTTGGCTCTGCTCGGGATGAGAAAGTGGGGATCCAGGTGGGCATGGCACTGTGCCTCAGTCACTCAGCCAGGATTCAGACTCCAGCCTCCACTGGCCTCTCTGCCTCCACTCATTCCCTTCTGGGGTCAGGGCTTATCCTTGGAGCCAGCCCCATTTCCCGTCATCCTTCTTGTCTGCCACCCAGAACCATGCCCGTTAGCCTTTCGGTATCTGACCTTTCCTTCATCTTCCTGCTACTGGGCAGGCGTGAGGGCCGGGTGCCCGGGCTGTGGGTGCAGCTTGGACAGCAGAGGGGCGGAGGACAGCTGTCAGCTATGTGCTTCTCTGAAGATGAAAGAAAGGTAGCCCATGCTGGAATATTTAGGAAGTTAGGTGCAGAGGTAAAATTGCCTGTAATCTCACCCCCTAGAGGCAACTGTTATTTCGGTTTATGTCCTACTTTTTTTTCTTCTTCTTACCTATTTGCAATCATGCTGCATATACAACTTAAGAATCTGGTTTTTCCTTCTAAGATGATCAAGTGGATTTTTCCACATCGTTTTTAATGGCTGTAAAATATCCTATCCATGCAACAAATATAAATCAATGACTTGCTTTGTTGACACAGTCTTAACCGCCAGAGTTCTTGTTCTGAGCAAAACCGGATGTGAGCTCGGCCCTCGGGGCTGCCGTTCTGGTGGGGAGCAGGGGGGTTGAGGGTTGTGAGATCCTAGAACTAGGACCTGACCAGGTCTGGGAGGTCAGCCCTGAGGATAGACATGTGAGCTGAGGTCCAGAGGGTGACAGTATAGTAGTTGAAGAGGGGAGGGTGTTCTGGGGAGAGGGAATAGCTTGTGCAAAGGCCCAGTGGCAGAAGAGCACGTGGCAAATATGAGAGAGGGAAAGAGAGTGACTGGCACGTGGCCAGTGACAAGTGTGCCAGTAAGAGAGGGTGGGCCAAAGTGGGGACAGCTTCGGGCTGTCCAGGGCATTTCACTTCTGTTGTAATAACACTGGAAAACCTTTGGAAAGCTTTAAATCAAAAGGAATATGATAAAAAAGAATTGGAAGCATATTCTTAGCTCATTCTCTGCAGTTGGGGATGACTGTTTCCTATTTTTCACTTTGATAAATGACGCTGTGATGAATGTCTTTGGGCAACAAATCCTGGTTTTGATTACAATCCAGCTAGCAGGGTAAGACGCTGTCGGTCTCATCTGTTTACTACATAAGTTTAGAGAGACAAAAAAAAAAAAAAAAAATATTACCAGGGGCCAGATTAGGCAATCTGGGCCCTGGGTGGAGTCAAGGAAAGTTTGAACCAGAGGTATGGACAGCTGGCAGAGCCAGGGCCCCAGCAGAGCTAGGGTGGGAGGGTAAAGAAGCTGTGTGGCACAGCTCCTGGGCAGACCTCTGTAGCTGGGCTTGCCCAGAACAGCCCCATAGGAGGCCCAGACTTCATTATAACGTGGCAGATCCTCTACTCATGAGAGACATTCCTGAGTAACAGGAAGAAGCCAAAGAGAGAAAACAAAGGGGAAAGGATGTTCCAGGTGGATGGAATGAGTGATGCAAAGGCCCTGCAGCAGAAAAGGACCTGGTTTGTTAGAGAGGGAAGGCGGACAAGTCTGGATGGAGAGGAGTTGGAAAGAAGGTTGGGGAGGGTAGCAGAGGGCAGATGGTGAAGGGCAGGGATTCGAGTAGGTGTTCAGAGTGACCAGAGCTGTTGGAGGGTATTAGAGGAATGACTGGGTGCTCACATCCCTCAGCCCACTGTGTGGAGATTGGGTAATGGGGTGAGGAGAAATGTGGCCACACAGGCCAGGAGGCCCGCACTCACTGCCGGGGCTGGGGGAGGTCAGGGGTGGCCACCAAGAGTGGGGCATCAGGGGAATGGGAATGAGCTCAGCCTTCAGGATGTGTGGAGGCGAGAAGGACCTGCTTACAGTGGAGGAAGAGCATGAGCAAAGGCATCAAGCTGAGCCTGGTCCAGTGGGGTGGTAGGGGCGGGGGCCTGTAGCCACTCTCTGGGAGAAGGTCAGCAGCCTGACCTGATCCTCTTGTCTCCTGGAGACAGCTCCATGGCACCTTCTGGGTTTTTCCCTCATTGCTCTCTCCCTGACCAAGAGGGGCCTGAATTCTGGCTCTGATCCAGCCCTTCATACCCCTTCTAATGGCCCCTGCTGTGTGACCCTCTAAGAGTGACTTAACCTCTCTGAGCCACAAATGGGATCACATCATTTCTCCGATTAGATCAAGAGTTAATGAGTGTGAAGTGCCTGCAGGTACAAAACTCATTAAAGACTCTTTTTTTTTTCCTTTCCCCATCCATCCATAGTCCCGTCACAGAAAAATTTGGAAGTGTGATAGGAGAAGCACCCATCAGCCTCCTTCTTAAGCTAATAATCAGAGCCACTACTGTGATAGAGTTCCTTCTAGTCTTTTTGCCTATTTTTTTTTTAAGATTTTATTTATTTATTCATGAAAGACACAGAGAGAGGCAGAGACACAGGCAGAGGGAGAAGCAGGCTCCATGCAGGGAGCCCGATGCAGGACTCGCTCCCAGGACCCCAGGGTCACCACCTGAGCCAAAGGCAGATGCTTAACCATTGAGCCACCCAGGCGCCCCTAATCTTTTCACCTATGGATGTATTGTTTTAAGCAGTTAGATCGTGGGCCATGCCCAGGTCTCCACCTCACTATTCCACGTCTTCCTGCCTTTGGGGGGATGTGCCCCGGGTGCTACTGTACTCTTTGCTGTCATCTTGAATGGGCTACACTGTGTGGCCTGCTGCTTGCTTCCTAGTTACCCTGCCCGGGGCAGAGCCTCTGAGGGTGGGGCTGGTGGTCTAACTCCCCCCAACTCCCCTCTGCATCCCCTGCAGCGACTGTTCCAGAGAGAGGAGGTGCTGCTTAGTGAAGGCCTGATTGATTACAGAGCCACACCCCTGTGCCCACCGCTGGGCATGCAGGCGGCCTCAGCTGCAGCTGGGCTTGGTGTCATCATCCCCCTCTGGCACTGCTGCTGCTGCTGCTGCAGCTCCCCACCCCAGCAAGTCTCCCAGGTGGTGGGGACAGAACAGAGAGCCTGGAGCAATGGGCCTGGTGAGAGGGGAAGGCAGATTTCTTTCTTTCTTTCTTTCTTTCTTTCTTTCTTTCTTTCTTTCTTTCTTTCTTTCTTTCTTTCTTTCTTTCAACTTTAAATAAATATATTTATTTATTTATGAGAGACATAGAGAGAGGCAGAGACACAGGCAGAGGGAGAAGCAGGCTCTCATGTGGGGAGCCCGATGTGGAAGTCGATCCCAGGGCCCCGGGATCATGCCCTGAACTAAAGGCAGACACCCAACTGCTGAGCCACCCAGGCGTCCCGGAAGGTAGTTTTCTGAGGCCCACAGCTGCTCTTGTCTCTGCTCTGGCTCTCGACTCTCGGAGCAAGAGCCTCTGGAGAGGAGGAGGGGCAGGTGGAAGCCCCAGAGGACAGGGTTGGCCCCTCCCCCACCCCCTGGCACTGGCCATCTGTGAGGGGCCCCGGGGCCCCAGGGGTGGGTCTGGTGGAGGCTGGAGTCTGGGGGTGATGGGAGGGGGCCAGCAATAAGCTGGACTCTGCTCTGGGAATCAGGGCAGTGGCTGTCACCCAAAGTATGAGCTCAGCCTCTGGGCAGAGGGCTGAGCCTGGACCTGGACTGATGCCCCTGCCTCCTCAGCCTGTGCTGTCAGTCCCCAGAGCTATAACATACAGGAAGTGGCAGGAACCAGGGGCTGTTTGGGGGGGGGGGGGGACTGTCACACTAGGAGGTGGCCTCAAGGTGGTCAGAGCAGCAGGTAGGGTGGTCTGGGAACCCCAGTGGGGGCAGGGGCAGCCCAGCCAGGCAGGATAGAGCACCCCTGGGGGCTGCTTCAGATCAGGCTGCCAGGGAGGTCTTGCTGAGGGGGTGACACTGGTATAAAGATCTGAGGGAAAAGTAGGAACCAGCCCAGCCAAGTGGGAAGAGCAAGCAGGCAGACAGAATAGTGGCTGCAAAGGCTCTGAGTCTTGAGATGTCTGGGAGCCGGAGAGCAGCTCAAGTGGGCAAGGGGGAGTTTTGGGAATGGGCCAGGGCAGGCGCCAGGAGCCCCATCGGGGAGCTGGGAGCTGACACCAGGGCTGCCTGGGGCTTTGGAATCCATCCTGAGGGTCCAGGCTTCCAGGCTGGTGGCCAGGGCTTCTGCTGGGGTACAGCAGGGGGTACAGCCCTCCTTTTGAGTCTGGAGGGGTACAGCCCTCCTTTTGAGTCTGGAGCACCCTGCAGGGGTGGGGCACGGCCGCCACTGCCTTGCAATGGTGGGCAAGAGGGGATGACAGGAGGCTGTGACCAGAAGCCCACAGCCCTTCCCTGGAGTCTGCTTCTGGGCCTCAGGTGGAGGCAGGCCAGGCCAGGTTGTGGGCGTCCCTCCTGTCCCCAACCAGAACGGCTGCAGTGACATGGGGAGGACCCAGGGCTGCTGGACCAAGGGACAGACCGCAAGCAGCTCCTTGAGGAGCCTCTCCTGTCCCCGGAGCTGTGGTCAGGCCCCAGAGGTGTGTCCCATTCAGGAAGGGTGGTGCTTGACACTCTACTTCACCATGACATCTTACCATGCCGCTTCTCACTCATAGCCCAGGGCGAGAACTATTGAAAGAATAGAGATGACAAAACTGAGGCTTGAGCTGTCATCTGAGTTGCCCAGAACAATAGGGCCAGAGAGTGGTGGGGCTGCTGTGGAGACTCAGACTGGGCCAGGTCTTTTTTTTTCTTTTTTTTTTTGGGGGGGGGGGCCAGGTCTAACGCTGGCTCAGGCAGCTGGCACCTGCTGCCCTGTTGCGGGGGAGAGGGGTGGTGGCTGGCCCCCCAGTTTAGTCCCAGCACCACACTCTCGCCTCCTGTCGTGGGCTCCCATCCTGGGCAGGTGGCAAGCAGGAAGCAGGAATTGGTTCTCCTTAGGTCAGTCATAACTGTGCTCCAAACTGCCTATGGGCCTTTCTTCATGCTGGGGACCCAGGATATGGGAGGTCAAGGGTGAGTGTGCATGGGTGTTCCCCCTCAGGCATGGAGCAGACCCCATGGGACATGATCCACCTCTTATTTTTAAGATTTTATTTTTTTATTCATGAGAGACACAGGCAGAGGGAGGAGCAGAAGTCCCTGCCTGATGTGGGACTCGATCCCAGGACTCCGGGATCATGACCTGAGCCAAAGGCAGACAAACTCAACCATTGAGCCACCCAGACGTCCCCAGGGTCCACCTTCTATATTGTGATCCCCCCAAGGGGTCCACACAGGGCTGATCCCAGAGCTTTTCAGTTCTGGCTTCCGGAGCTGGGGCTCAGATGCCCTCATACCTTGTGGGTACTCCAGACATGGGCACCAGCCTCCTGTGCCCCCACGTGGGGCCCTCAGACCTTGGAGTTGGCCTGTAGTCTTGGACACTGGCTCTACCCTGGTGCACCCTGGAGGATTATGTCTTTCACCTTGGTTCTCTGCTCCTTGGGAGGGCAGACGACATCATCCCCATCTTAAGTGACTTGTCCCAGCTGCTGTGCAAACGTGGGCAGAACCAACACAGACTTCCAGCCTTTGCTCCTGCAAAGCCTGCACAAGCCCTGGGCTGCCTCCCACTCCCTTCAAGGTCAACTTCTCCGGTCCTCCTCCCCTAACCACATCCTAAACTTTTTAATGGCATCAGGATGAGGAAAGCCACACTGAGCATTTCTGCGGCTGGGCTGCAGAGCAGGTGGGGGGCAGGGCAGCCTCCTAACGTTCCTGACGTTGCCCATTATCGATCTGGGGGGCAGGGGCCCATCTGCCAGCGCCTGCCTGCTGTGGTGTGGCCGAAGCAGGGCTTCTCCATGGGGAGCTGGCTCTGCTCTTTCCAGGGTAAGCATCCCACGTCTTTCTTCCCCTCTGTCCCCACCTGAGTCTGCTGGGTGGGGACTCTGTCCTCTTGGTTTAGGAGTAGGGGGAATGAAAGGGGACTTCTGGGTTCCATTTGGTTCAAGGATGCTGAGCTACCCTTGGGACGGGGCCCATCTCAGAGTGGATTGATAGAGGGTTCCTTCTTCAGGGGTGGCCGGCCAGAGGCCGTGTGGCAGGGGGATGCCGGGCCTGTTGTGGCTGCGAGGGGTGGGCCCTGCCTTGGTCACAGTGGGCCGAGGGGGTGGAATCAGCCCTCGCTATGCTATCAGAAGGACTGCTGGAGAGTGGGCCAGGCTGGGGGACGCACTGTGGGAAATCTGGCTCCCTTGAGAAATGCTACGGAGACCCTCTCCTTTTCTTCATGACCTCTGCCCTGAGCACCTGCTGGGGCCCGGAGAGGGCTTAGAGCAGCAGGGCTGCTTTGGGGTTTGTGGCACATTTACGTTGTTGCTTTGGGGTCAGGATTGTGGCCAATCTGCATTTTAGCTTTTGTCATGGGCTCCGAGGATAGAAAGGAGGGGGTGTTGGTGTGGGTCCCGCCTCCCAGGCCTGCATTCTGAGATACATCCGTCCAACGGAGGTGGTTGGGAAAATGGGGTTCTGCAGAGTGGCTGTGCCAGGGAGAGGTGTTGGATCTGGTCTGATAGACAGACAGGGTTTCCCTAGAAGACACAGAGAGGGAAAGGCCAGGGTGACCATTCTGTCTGGGACAGCCCTGGATTATGTCTGTGGTCTTGGTGTGACGCTATATTAGTAGCACATCCATTCTCTTTAGGGTGTCTGGTTTGGGATGACAAATCATGTGGTCACCTTCTTTATAGCCCCGTGGTGCTCATTAGCATGTTAAAGGCTCAGACAAGTCCTGCAGCAAAGTAACCATAGCCTTGTTTAAGCTACTATTTCTCAGACTTGTTTGAATTTGGAGATTACTAATTTTTGTAATATCTATTAATCCCACGTGGAACTGTGTTCTATGGAACATTTAAAATACTGCTTGCAAAAAAACAAAACAAAACAAAAAAATAAATAAATAAAATACTGCTTGCTTCCTTGAGGGACTGGGTCTTAGCATAGGCACACTTTTTTCCCTCTGGCCTTCAGGGACAAGGGCAGACTTTATTACTACTACTCAGTTCATAGCATATTGTCACTGTGAGTCCCTGCAAGGCCCCTCTTGTGTTTTTGTAAAATTGATAACTTTTTATCATGTTCCCACATCCAGGCATCTGTGTCCATGTTGGGACACTCTTGAGCCTTGCTTTCTGACCAAGTATCACATCAGAATCACCTTTCTGTATAACCTGGAAGAATTATTTTAAAAGTTGCTTAGGGGCCAACTGGGTGGCTCAGTGGGTAGAACACGAGACTGTTGATCTTGGAGTTGTGAGTTCAAACCCCATGTGGGGTATAGAGATTAGTTAAAAAAAAATAAAATCTTTTAAAAAAAAAAGTTGCTTAAGAATCTGAAAGACTTGACCATAATTTGTATAATACTCCCCTATTTTGGGGACACTTAGATTCAGGGTTTTGCTTTTTTTTTTTTTAAGATTTAAAAAATTTTAAGTAAATTTTAAACCCAGTGTGGGGCTTAAACTAACAACCCCAAGATCAAGAGTCACATGCTTCACTGACTGAGCCAGCCAGGCACCCCTGGAGTTTTTTTTGTTGTTTGTTTTGTGAATGATAAGACATGGAGTCAGGTTTTTTTCTTTCTGAATTATTTCTTTGGGAAATGGACCAAAGATTACATTCCCTATTTAATGTTTTCTAATTAAAAATATATTTCTTTTTTTAAAGGTTTTATTTATTTATTTAAGAGAGAGCCAGCACAAGCAGTGGGACGGGCAGAGGGAGAAGCAGACTCCCCACTGAGCAGGGAGCCGGATAATGTGATGATGTGGGGCCAGATCCCAGGACCCTGGGATCATGACTTGAGCAGAAGGCAGACGCCTAACCCAGTGAGCCACCCAGATGTCCCTGTTGTATTTCATTTTTATGATATTTTTAACCAAAGTAATACAGGCTTGTTCTAAAAGTCCTAGGTTAACCTAGAAAGTGTTTGCTGTCTAGCATTGAAATGACCTGGGTGGGGAGTGATGATGTGAGTGGGTTTGTGTTTAGGGGGGGTCTCCCCAGTGTCTCTGGGGGCAGGTGAAGCAGGACAAGGGGTGCTGGAGGTTGAGAGAGACCCTTCTGGAGGCTGCTGTGTCAGATGGTGTGAAGTCTCATGGGCCTGATCTTTAGAGGGGCCTCTGAGACTCTAGAAGGAGGTGGAGTTATTTCTTCTGTGGAATTACTAGATATGATGAATAACTGGATTAGGGGCCACGGTGAGGGGGAAGGGGCAATGAGGACTTGTGCTCTGAATAAATGGGCGTTGGGGGATACACTCTCTGTACAATTGGGGTGTACAGAGGAGGAGCTCCTGCAAGGGGTCACTGTGATCTAGAATGTCAAGTGTGAAGTCCTAGGGGACTTCCAGGCAGGGGCAGCTGTTAGAAGGGCACGTCTGGTAGCCAGGGAAGGGATCTGGACTGGAGAGAGCAGTTGGGGCCCAACTTCTAAGTCTTCTCTTTTACAAGGAGAATGATTAGCAGGGACAAGGCAGCATGTAAGCAGTAGCTAAAGGTGCAGGAGTGGGTTAGGTTGTAGGGGGAGCGCTCCCAGGGCTCCCCAGGTCCCGACCACGGAAGGGGGACATTCCTCCTGCCTCTCGCCCTCTCGCCCCTCCCCTCCTGCTCCCTGCTTTAGAGACAGAGCAGAGACTTGGTGCATCTTGGTCTTCTATCCTGTCCATCATTCAGGGAGTCTATAGAGAGAACTAGGATTTTATCCTATCTGTGTTTTTGAGGTTATTGCTCTATGGTGGAAACACTATATAATCTCTTTTCAACTCTGTATTCAGCGACACCATGCTGGTAGCTTGAAATTGACCACGGAAATTGGCAAATGCTACAAATTGGGGTTATTAATTTTCTCCTGGAGACCTCATTGGTAAGCCTTTCCCAGCACCCCACCGGCTGGAACACAGGTGGACAGAGGACCACCAGGGGGGCAGGCATGGGCAGAGGAGGCAGAGAGGAGTCCAGAAGAGCAGAGAACCAAGTAATGTAAATACAGCCCCACTTGGTGTTTTGTTTTGCTTTGTTTTGTTTTTTTAAAGATTTTATTTATTTAATCATGAGAGATACACAGAGAGAGAGGCAGAGGCACAGGCAGAGGGAGAAGCAGGCTCCATGCAGGGAGCCCGACGTGGGAATCGATCCCGGGTCTCCAGGATCACGCCTTGGGCCAAAGGTGGCGCTAAACCGCTGAGCCACCTGGGCTGCCCTGTTTTGTTTTTTAATAAAATTTATTTATTTATTTGAGAGAGAGAGAATATCCAAGCAGACTCCCACTGAGCACAGAGCCTGGCCTAGGGCTCAATCTCATGAGTCTTGAGGTCACGACCTGAGCCGAATCCAAGAGTCCAGTGCTTAACCGGCTGCGCCCCCCAGGTGCCCTGAAATACGGCCCCACTTTGTGTGTTTTTTAAGGTATGCAGTATATGTATGCACGTATGTGCACAGGATGAAGTCCGGAGAAACGTGTTCCAAGATACTAACTGTAATTGTGTTTGTATGGTAGAGCTATAGATGCTTTCCTTTTTTCAAAAAAAGTCAGTAACTGTATTTTTTTCTGCAGTGGACATGAATGATCTTATGTAGCATGAACATTTAAATAGAAGGAGAAAAGCTAGTTTGTGGGAAGGACAGTGGGTGACCGCAGGTGGGGTGTCAGTGGGGGAAGCTGTTATTTTATGGGCTGGGGGTGGTGTTTGTGGCTCACAGGGAGAGCCACTGAGGGGGGAGAGGCGAGAGATAGTGGGGAGACCAAAGGGGGATAGAGGTTGGCTTCTAAAAGGAGGAGAGCGTTCATAGCTTTCCTGTAGAAACGAAGGGCAAATGGTGGGCTCAGGGAGGTGCAGAGGTGGGAGGGAGAACCCGTGAACCAAGAGCTGCGTGGAGTAAGCCTCTGTCCTTAGTGGAAGGAATGGGATGGGAAGAACCATGGCGGCCCCTCCTTCTGGGAACGGGACCAGCTCTGAGCAGGGAGCTTGCATTGAGGGGCTGCTGGCCTGGGCACTAGAGTGTAAGCAGAGCCCCTTGAGCTCCTGTTTAAGTACTGGAGGCAAGCATACAGGTGGAACACAGGTAGATCTCTGGAAGGATGAAGCGGGTAGAGGGCGATGCAGGTGGACTGGCTTTTAGGAGAAGCAGTCAGGGAGGGCTTCTCTGAGGAGGTGAGGAGTGAGCTGTGTGACTGTCAGGGCAGAGGTTCTGAAAGGCACTCCTGCCTCCATTCACAGTGAGCCTTCTCTCTCCAGCCCCAGGCCCCCATGAATCTAGCTTGTTGTTATCTGCACCCCATTTGTCAGTGCTTGTAGTCCCTAGCATCTGACCTTGGGGCTCTGGGAATGGGGTCCCTGGCAGCTGAGATTCGGCAGGTGTGGGCAAAGTCTCTCCCCTCTTCCCCAGGCAGGGTGGGACCCAAGCTGCAGCAGGAGGTGGGGGAATGTGTTCTCGCCTGGGCATCCCCTCCACTGCAGCAGGCCACCAGCTGCTGCCACCCCCCCACCCTACCCCCACACACACCAGGCCCCTCAGCCTTTTTCCTCAAAGTCCTGCTTTGAACTTGAAACCAGCAGTAAATTCCCTTGTGCCTGGGGTCTGGGAAAAGGACCAAGTGTTACACAGAGGGTTAAGTTTCTTGCTACCCTTTGCTTTCTTGGGGGCTTGCTGGGCGTGGGGGCCAGGCTGCTCCATGCTGGGGGGGCTCGGAGGGAGGGAGGCCCAGGCCCTACCCTCAGGGAGCTTCAGGAACCTGCCTCAGAGCCCCAGGGGGTGTGCCAGGGGAGCCAGCCAGGTCTGATAGCTCTGGGACAACAGGTGGGACAGGAAACCATGAGGTCCTGGCTGTCTCTGCTCAGCCCTTGGTTGGCCCTGTGCGGAAACAGGCCCAGATAGGGAAAGGGGCTTGGCCAGGCCTCGCCCGTGGGTTGCCGATGACTCCCTGGAGGGAAGGGGGCTCTCTCCGGGTTTTCATTACCTTCTCAAGCCTAGGCCTCCGGAGGCTTTCCAGTGCGAGTCAGGGATTGGACGGGGGTTTGTCCCCGCCAGGCTGGGGCAGCCCAGGGCACCGGAGAGGAAAAATGATGTGAAACCCCCAAGCATGGTCATCGCCACAGGCCTGGGACCTGGATTTTAGCAGCTGCTGGAACAGCTGGTCTCTGGCCTATGACCCTGGAAGGGGCAAGGGTGGGGAAGAAAGATTACCTGAGGGCCTGCCTGGCTCGGGACAGCTGGGGAGGGCGACAGCTGGGCGGGCAGCTTCTCGCCAAGAATAGCCACACTCGATCCCCCTCGACCTGGGACCCTCCTCTGTGCTCTAAGCATCAAGGCCAGGTAGGCACAGCTGTCCAGATCAGTTAGCGGGCATCATAGAGCCCCAGGGCACGGGGAAGCATTCTAGAAACGGATAAGGGAAGGGTGCGTGCCATACACACGAGCACATGGGGGCCTGGCAAGGGGGAGGGCTTTGAGCCAGACCAGCTGGGCTTGACTCCTGCCTGGGCAGCTCTGGACAAGAGTCACGACCTCTACTTCCTAATCTGCACAATAAGAATATAACATAAAGTATCCAGTCTGTCGAGCGGCGTGCCATCGGCACTTCATAGGCGGTAGCTGCTATCTTAATAACCATGGCGTTGGCTCCGTGTTGACGGACCCCATGGCTCCTTGGGCAGTGTCACGAGGAGGGGAGGGCCAGGCCATATTCCAGTGTGTGGCTTCCTCCACCTACAGCTGCTTTTCAGAGCAGCTTTTCCTCAGGAAGTTGCTCACTGGATCTGTAGGGGGTTGGGAGGGTGGACAGAGTTCCCAGATCCCTGCAGAGTTCCTTATAATATGGGGTTGCCCTAGATCAGGACTGGGGGCCCCCAGGAGCTCAGCCCCGGGCACAGGGAACCAGCAGGACAAGGTCCAAGCTGATGATACTCTGTATGTTTTATGCCAGCTGCAGAGGGCTCAGCACCTGCCTCATTTTTCTCAGGGGAGAGCCACTCGCTCAAGGTCACCAAAACCTGTCTGGAAGCCCTTCTTCTGCCTCCTGGGGCCCTTTGTGGGTTTTTATTTTTATTTTTTTAATCCTTTAGTCTTCGTATAAGTTATTCTCATCAAAATAACACTTGTATGGGCCAGGCACTGAGAACAGCCTCCCTGGGGTTCCAGGGCCTGCTTCTCAGCCACTGTGGTCTCGGCCTGGTGGGGCCTGGGTGGTGGAAGAGAGCCTTGGGTCCCCCACCCCCACACAGGGGTTTTCTCTAAACAAAGTGGAAGGGAACATCCCTACATGGGATGGAGTAAAAGACAAGTTGGGGTTTGGCCAGATTCTAGAAAATGCGCCCATTTTCAAGCAAGTCCAAGGGATTTGGGGTGATTATAGTTTGAGGCTTGGCACGGTAGGTGCTTTAGTGCATATTTTTTGGTTTGACGTGTATCTGGGCCCTACATCAAGAGCCAGAAGCCTGTGGCCAGTAGGCTCTGCTGCCTTTTGCCTGGGAGCCTAGATAAAATACCTGATCTCCCCAAGTCTGTTTCTTCATCTGCAAATCAGAGATAACAAAAATCACCTCACAGGATTAACCATGAGGGTCAGATGAGCTGCTGTATGTCCGCCTCTTAGCACAGAGCATCAGTGAATGGGAGTGATTACTATGGTTGTCAGTGAAGTTCAGCAGTGAAGCCCATTGATCTCATAAGCACCTAGGTCACAGTTCAGATATCCCCTTGGTCAGGACCCCCCATCTGGCTGCCAAGGCCCTGGGTGCCACGTGCTCCCCATTACCCCTGCCAGTGACCCTCAGAGAGAACCTGTGGGGCTGGTCTTGTATGTCCAGCTTGACCTTGGACTTGTGTGGCTCCCCGCAGCCCCCAGAAGCTCTGGCTTCCAGTCTTAATACAGCATCCTGCCAGGCCTAGTGCCCAGGGCTTCTTGGCCTTGGCTGAGAGGAAGAGTGTGGTGGGAGCCACTGCCCTGCGGCCCCTCCACTGGCTGCCTCGGAAAGGACTAAAAACATAGGCAGCTCTGTTGGGGGTGTGGCAGCATGTGCTTGCCTCCTATTCCCATCTCTGTTTCACAAAAGCATCAGTGTCTGGAGCAGAGAAGGAGTCCTCCTCCTCTGTTTGATGCTATGTCTGGTGGAAAGTAAAAGGCAGCCTCCCAACCTTGTGGTGCAAACAGGCCGGCTTCCTGAGCCCCATTGCACAGGAGGCCCTCCGTGAGGCCCAAGGGCCAGATACACACAAAGCACGTGGGGTGGGCCCTGCTTTGTCTTTCACGAGTAACCTTGAGCTAGTTGCTTGCCTTCCCTCCCATCTTTTCAGCGGGCTGTAGAACATCACGGCCCAGGCTGGGGAGACAGGCCTCTCCCTGGGTTTCAGTCCCATTTCTGCCTCTCTGAGCCTCAGGGTCATTTCTCCTCTAAAGAGGGGCTAGGCCAGGGCATCCCTGAGCCCAGAGAGCCAGAGTTCAGCCCCAGGAATGTGGGCTTGAAGGGCTTGCCTCCCACGCACTCCCCCCCTTACTTTCCCTGCTCTTTGCAGCCCTGACCCTTTGGGCTGCAGCTCAGGTAGGGGAGGTGAGACTCAGGAGTGGAGCAAGACAGTGTTCTGGCCCCTTCCTGCCCGGAGGTGTCTGGTTGTCACCAGCTGTCAAAGAACAGTCTGAGATTGTTTCGTGGGGCCCCCAGCTGACTGGGGCAGAGGTGGAGGGATACAGAGAGCACCCTCAGGATCTGAGTCCAGCCTGAGGCCGTAGGCGGGGCCTCAGTTTAACAGCCAGGGGCTGGCACCCACTAGGATGGGCAGGTGGCTGCGAGTAACCCTTGAGAATGGGTTCATTTGTGGGTGCCCCTGAGTGGTGAAGGGTGTTACTTCCCAAGGAAGCACTCCGCTGAGCTTTGAATCCCGGGAACCCGCTGCCAGGGTTAGGAGATGGGGTGAGACCTCGGGCTGCCCAAGGCCCTGTGGCCAGCCACGCCTGCCTCAGTTTCCCCACCAGTTAGCAGGTGCTCAGGGCCCTGACCGCTGCCTCTCTCCCGCCCCGCAGGCTCCCCCCTGCACAAGCAGGCCTCAGGCCCTGTGGCCCCCGCCGCTGCTGCCGCCGCCACCACCACTGAGAAGCCAGGCCCCAAGGCGGGCGAGGTGGGCGATGACTTCCTGGGGGACTTCGCGGTGGGCGAGCGGGTGTGGGTGAACGGCGTGAAGCCGGGCGTGGTGCAGTACCTGGGCGAGACGCAGTTCGCGCCGGGCCAGTGGGCCGGTGTGGTGCTGGACGAGCCGGTGGGCAAGAACGACGGCGCGGTGGGTGGTGTGCGCTACTTCGAGTGCCCGGCCCTGCAGGGCATCTTCACGCGGCCCTCCAAGCTCACGCGGCAGCCCACGGCCGAGGGCTCGGGCAGCGATGCGCACTCGGTGGAGTCGCTCACTGCCCAGAACCTGTCGCTGCACTCGGGCACGGCCACACCGCCGCTCAGCAGCAGGGTCATCCCGCTGCGGGAGAGTGTCCTCAACAGCTCGGTCAAGACGGGCAACGAGTCGGGCTCCAACCTCTCGGACAGCGGCTCCGTGAAGCGTGGCGACAAGGACCTGCGCCTGGGAGACCGTGTGCTGGTGAGTCTCTTACCCCTCCCCCCCTCCCCACCCCCAGCCCTGCACACGGGACCTCTGGGGTGGGGGTGGGGAGAGAGGGATATTTGGAGGGGGTTGTGGCAGGATCCAGGTTGGGGTGCCCAGTCCTCATCATTATCACAGAGTGACCAGGGGTAAGTGACCAGTAAAGTGAGTTCTGGAGACTGTTGCTACGTGACCCTGGGCAAGTGTCTTAGCCTTTCTGGGCCTCAGCTTTCCACTTATAAAATGGGTTGAAATGCCTCCAGCTGGTACCGGATACTTAGGGAAGTGTGCCTTGGGTATTAGCTCTGCTAATCATCCATTGATCCAGCCTACCAGCGTCCATGAGCCAGGTCTGTATTGGAAAAAGCTGAGGACTGCAGTGCTCAAGAGCTCTGGCCCAGGGTCAGGTGGTTGAGACACCTAATCAGCTGTGACATGATGATCACTATTGCCGTGGGGCCTGGGGTGGAGGGGGTTTGTTCTGTTTGCAGAGGGAATTATGAGAGGCTGGTGCAGTAGCATGAGCAGATCCATGCTGTTAGCACATCTTGCTTGCTACTTCGAGGGGACAGGATAGGAGGGGTCAGGAGTGGAACAGGGGAGTGTCCCTGGGGGCTGCTATGGGACCGGGAGGCTGGACTCTCAGTGTCCTGTCCAGGGTGCTTGTGTTAGGGCTCTTGCTCTACTGTTCCTACCATGGCTCCCAGAGAAGCCATCCCTGCCTGGCCAGCGGGACCCAGGCACGCTGCCTTACAGCCTCATTGAGCTGTCTCTGGGGATGCCCAGGGCCCCTGCTGGCCATGACCACAACGGGGAAATCAGGTGCAGGTTTGTGCCCTTTCTGCTACTGCCCAACTGTGTGATGTTGGGCAGGTCACTTAACTGACCTTCATCCCCATTCGTTCATTCATCATCTGTCCATTCAGCAAAATGAGCAGAGAGTATCCTGCTGCTATAGTTGAGAGCATTAAAAAGGTTGGTGGAAGACGTGAAGTCTTCACAGTTATTAAGGGCTCTGTCCTGGCAGGGCCTGGTTAGTGTCACGTGAGTGCCCTCGGTGTGGTCTGCAACCTCTTTGGGGTAAGAAATGGAGGCTCAGGGTGTTGGCCAGCTCTGGTTGGTCCCCATGCTGGGGGAGCAGGGAGGTTGAGCCCCAGTTTGATCCTGTCTGGAATTCCCCCTTGCATCTGCTCCCCCCTCAGGGAGTGGAAATGGGATGTGCAGGGCAGGGGGCATACAAACCTGCGCGGTGTGGGCATTGCTCTAGACGTGTCCACCAGGTCCTAGCCTACCAACAGGGCCAGCAGCAGCCAGCACAGATGGGCCTTGTGGGCTTTCCACTGCTTTCTTGGGGGCATACCTCACCCTGTACCTTGGGCCCAGCACTTTTTGTACCAAGTCTTTTTTTGCATCCTGCCCACTGCCTTAGAAGGTGGGAGTCATCCTTCCATTTTACAGATGAGAAAACTTGAGCTCAGCCCTGGATCACGCAGCCTGCGCAGGATCATAGAGCCATGAGGTGATAGACCATTCATTCCTCTATTTACACTCATCACCTGTGACTGCCCTAGAAACAGCCTTGGAATCTGGGGGGGGGGGGAGAAGAATTTGGAAACGGGATTTGTTTCTGCTGAGGGGATGGAGCCCCTTGTGCCCCCATCCCACCCTCATCTGCAGCTTTGCCAGGGTTAGTCCTGTAGCCCGGTGCACTGCTCACTGCCAGGATCCAGCTGGCTTGACCGACCCCAGAACTTGCTGCTTCTCCTCTGTGCCTGCTATAAACACCTGGCATGTCACCTTCCTGTCCCTACCCCAACCTTTAAAAAAAATTATATGTTGGATGCAGGTGACTATGGAGGCCAGAACTTATTTGAGGACAGGGACTCTAGGAAAATGCCCCCAAAATACTGCTTTGCAGATTTTCTAAATCGTGTAATCCTATAAATGCATTATCAGGGCCCTTCCCAGGGACGTGGAAGCAGCCGTTGTAGAACTCTGTCAGCTTCACCAGCTATACAAAACCTGCTTCTGAACTGGGTCCAAGGCATGAGCAGTGTTTGTGTCCATTACATTATGCTGCTCTTCAGAGATACCTGTGGTTCCTGGTTTCACTGGGGCTTCTCCGCTACCCTCTGGGGTCCATGCATGTACTGGCTAAATACTCATGGCTGGGTTATTGATGCTCTCTGTGTCTCAGCTTCCTCACCTGTAAGATGGGATAATAGTTCACCTACCCTGTGCACAGTGTTTAGAAGGGTGTGGCTCCGAGTGAGCTCCCGGAATTGTTAGCTATTGTCTGCATTAAAGTCCATGAAGGGCAGTCCATGCGGCCATGGGGGTCCCAGGTGCAGTGAGGTACTCAGGGCTCAGAGAGCCTCCCTGAGGTCGCACAGCGGCTCGTGATGACCTGATGGCCTTGGCTGTCATTGGTCAAGCACTTGCTGGGGCCCACAGGCCGATTGCCCTGCCTCTGTCCTTTCCTGCCTCTCCCCTGCCCTAGGACACACAGAAAACCTTTCCGACCAGAGCCTGGACATCCTCCAGCCATGAGCCATGCTTTTCTGACCTCCGCCTCGGCACCCCCCACCCTCAGCTCTCCGTCTGGGGCCCCAGCTGCCGGCTCCTACCCACCCCTGCGCAGGACCTCTTTCCCCGCCATGGTTCCTCTTTCCCTGCACAGCTCCACTCACTTGCCCCAGCTTCACCCACCTTAAAAACCAAACGATCGCTGACCCTGTGTTTTCCTTCAACTATGCCCACTTCTCTGTCCTCCGTCTCGCCAAACCCCTTGAAAGGCCTGCCTGTGCACAGGGTCTCTACTCCTGGTCTCCCGCACCCTCGGTTCTGAGGACACCGTTTCCCCCAAGGCTGCCAGGGATCTTCACGTTGCAAATACAGCAGCCTCTTCTCTGTCCGGCTTTGTTTCACCCCCAGGCCTAGCAGAATCAGCCACTGTGTGTCTCCCTGCCTCCTTTTAGAAGCACTTTCTTCCCTCCACTTCTAGGATTCCACACGTTCTCCTGGTTTCCCCTGCCTCCCTGGCCACCACTCCCTGCTATTCCCCTTCTCAGGTCAGCTCCGGTCAGAGCTCTGGCCTCAGCTTGTCTCTCCCCAGTGTTCTTCTGTCCGGGCCTGGGACTTAAGATAGTCACACTCAGGCTTGGATCTCCAGTGTTGGCTGGTCTGTCCCATCAGGCTCTTATTCAGCATCCCCACTGAGTGTGTATGATTTTCCTGTGGCTGCTGTAACAAGTGCCACCAACTAGGTCCTTAACAGAAATTGGCACTCTTGCAGTCCTGGAGGTTAGAAATCTGAGGTCAGAGGTGTCCACAGGGCCACCGGCTTTCCAAAAGGTCAAGAGAAGAATCTGTCCCCTGCCTTTCTCTTTAGTTTTGGAGGCTGCTGGTATCCCTTAGCCAGCAGCCACATCATCCCAGCTTCCACCTGTGCCTTCATGCTTCTTACAAGACACCAGTCATATCCCATTAGGGCCACCTTGATGACATCACCTTCACTCAATCCCATCCAAAGGACCTTACTTTTATTCTCTTTATTTTTTAAAGATCTTCTTTATTTAAGAGAGAGAAAGAAAGAGAGAGATCACGAGGAGGGAGGAGGGGTAGAGGGAAAAGCAGACTCCCCACTGAATAGGGAGCCCGACACAGGGCTTGATCACAGGATCCTGGGATCATGACCTGAGCCAAAGGCAGATGTGTAACTAACTAAATCCCCCAGGTGCTCCAGGACCTTAGTTTTAAATAAGGTCACATGTATAAGTATGGGGACCAGCACTTTAGTGTATCTTTTAGGGGACACAACTCAACCTGTCACACATGTCCAAAACAGAACTCAGTTGTTTATCCCCCTACACCTGTCCCTGACCTGCTCCTCCCTGTCGTCCCTATCCTTCTGAACACACACCTGTGTCTCCAGCTGACCAGGCCAGGAACTTGGGACTCGGCCTCGTGCCCTAGTTGATTCTCCTCCCTGACCCTGGGACCCCTCAGGAGGGCTCTGCTGCTATCTCTAAGACACCCCCAAATCCATCCCTAGCCCACCGTGTCCCCCCCAGCAACTCCTCTCTCTTGGACAACGGATCTGCCTCCTCCTTGGTCTCCCTGCTCCCACCCAGGTCCCAGCACCCCAGAGGCTTCCATCTCATCTGGGAGGCAACCCATCTGCCTTCCTGTGGCCCACCATCGGCTGACTCAGAGCCCCTCCCTCCATCCTGGCCAGGCCTGACTGCAACTGCCTACTTTCCTTTCCTACAGTGTCTTGAGCTGTTTCCAGCTCCAGGGACACTGTCCCCAATGGCTTCCCACTTCCTATTGGCTTCTCACCATGGGCTCTCCACAGAGATAGAGGCCTCTGATGTCACACTGCCCAGCACCTGCCAACCACCTGGATTAATAGCATTTATTCACTTCCTCCCCTACTGCCTGTTTCCTGCCATGGCTGGGAGCCCCACGAGCAGAGGTCTTGGCCCTTATGTTCACGTGGCTATGCCCTGAGTGCCTACAACAGAGCCTGGTGCCAGGAAGGTGTTGGCACATACCTGCTGGATGCAGGACTCAGGGCCCTGTGGGTGGTCCTGAGCCAGTAAGACCCCGCTGGCACCATGTCCCTGTTCCACAGGCCAGCTGAGCCCCAGTGTCCCCTCGCTGGCTGTCGTTCAGGTCAGCAGCTGTGGACACCTTCAGAGAGGACCTCCAAGGGGCTGCCCACTGCTGTCCCCTCCATTCCCTGAGAGCGATCCATCTCCCCGACCAGCCTGCTTCCTGCCAACACCCCCATCCCTGCTTCTGTACCTTCCCTCCCCAGCACCCTGGCACCCCTGCTCCAGCCTCAGACAAGAGCCCCGAGCTAGCTGTACCCTCAGCAGCCCTGTGAGAGGGGGCTGGTTTGCTCCCCCTACTGATGGCAGAGCCAGGCAGCTCTGGAACCCCTTTCTCTCATCCTGTGGGCGACATCCTGATTGGCGGCTGAGGTGGGCTAAGTGAATCACCAGTTTTGACTTTCCCAGAGGAAAGTCCCCCAGAGACAGATGAACTGAGCCTGCTCACTACCATTGCTCCCTGAGAGCCGGGACCTAGCTGGTAGTTGGCCCAGCCAGGAGAGACTTGGGCCGAGAAAACCCACAGGTGGTGGAGAAGGGAGGGGTGGGACCCATCCCCAGGGAGGCGGAGGCCTGGTGCACAGTGGGATATTTTCTTAGCAGGCATCAGGGGCTCTCACGCACTGCTGGTGGGGATGCAGAATTGCACGGCCACTTCACAAAGCAGTTCAGCCATTTCATACAAAACCAAATGTTCTCTTACCATCCAGATTCTGCAGTCATGCTCCTTAGTATAAACATAAATGAATTAAAGATATACCTACACAGAATCAGGCACACAAATATTTATAGCAGCTTTCTTCATACCTGTTGAAAATTGGAAGCAACCAAGACATCCTTCAGTAGGTGAGTGGATAACAGAAACCATGCTCCATCCAGACCGTGGAAGGTTCTTCAAGACTGTCAGGCTATGAAAAGACATGCAGGAACCTTAAGTGCACATTGGTTAGTGACAGAAGCCCATCTGAAAAGGCTCCATACGGTGCTTTGATGCCAACCCTTGACATTCTGGAAAAGCCAAGCTTTGGGGATGGTAAAAAGATCAGTGGTTGCTAGGGGTTGAGGGAAAGGCGGTATGAACGGGGGCAGCACGGAGGACTTTAGAGCAGAAAAACTACTTTTTTTGATCCTGTGATGGTAGATACTTGTCATTATACATTCGTCAAAACCCCCAGAATGTCCACCACCACGAATGAACCCTGATGTTAACCATGGACTTTAGTTCTTAATCATGTGTCAGTAGTGGCTCCTCATTGTGACAAATGTATCACACTAACCCAAGGTGTTAACAAGAGGGGACTGTGCTGGGAAGGAGGCGAGTGGCTATTACTGGAATGCTTTGTACTTTCTGCTCGCGTTTTCTATAAACCTAAAATTGTTCCCCAGAAGTCTATTAATTTTTTAGGAAATTAAATACTAAATGAATTAAGAAAATATTAAAATATAATACATAAAAGAGGCAGATCCTTAGTCTGGAGGCAGGGCCTGCCACACCCAGAATTGGGGGGGGGGGGATGAGTGTCCCAAGGTGGTGCTGACCTGGCGGGGGGTCAGCGCCACATCCATCCCCTTCGGAAGCCTTTCCACTGTTACTGCCTTGCTCCCATTTCTGAGGGGAGGGAGTGACAAGGCAAAGACTGGGGTCTGGGGGCAGCTGAGGATCAAGGGTGAAGCAGTGACTCCCTGGGGCAGCCAGGGGTTAGTAGTGCCACAGACCCCCCACCTGGGGGAGAGGGGATCCGGGACGGTGGGGCCTGGTTGTTGTGCTCAGCTAGGATTGAAGAAACAGCAGAGTGAAGCCCACCAGGCTCTGCCACTCACTCACTACTCTGAACCTCAGGCTCTTTCTCTAGGAGTGGGGTAATGCTGCCCACTTCATAGAGTTGTGAGGTTTATATTTTTTAAGATTTTATTTATTTATTCATGAGAGACATAGAGAGGCAGAGACACAGGCAGTGGGAGAAGCAGGCTCCATGCAGGGAGCTCAATGTGGAACTCGATCCTGGGATCACGACCTGAGCCAAAGGCAGACGCTCAACCACTGAGCCACCCAGGTGTCCCCCCATATAACTCTTGACTCTCCAAAACCCTAACTACTAATAGCCTACAGGTGATGGAAAGCCTTATTAATAATGTAAGTAATTGATTAATATATATTTTGTATGTTACATATGTTAAGTGTGGTATTTTTACAATAAAGTAAGTGAGAGGGCAGCCCGGGTGGCTCAGTGGTTTAGCAACGCCTTCCGCCCAGGGTGTGATCCTGGAGACCCGGGATCGAGTCCCGCGTCAGGCTCCCTGTGTAGAGCCTGCTTCTCCCTCTCTCTGTGTCTCTGCCTCTCTCTCTCTCTCTCTCTTTCTCTCATGAATCAAGCAAGCAAGCTAGAAAAAAATGTAAGAAAGTCATAAGGAAAAGACATTCAAGGTACTGTATCATATTTATCAAAAAAATCCACGTGTAAGCGGACCTGTGTTGCTCAAGGGTTGGTCAACTATATAGAAAAGTGTAATTTTTAAAAAATTTAAGCTTTTTAAAAGTAATAGTCACACTTACTGGCTTGTCTTTTGAGTTTTTTTAAATTACGGCAAAATACACATAAAATCAAGCTTCATAACCATTCTTAAATGTACAGTTCAGTAATATCAAGTATATTCACATTGCTGGGCACCCAATCTACAGGTCTTTTGCATCTTGCAAAACTGAAACTCAGTTCCCATTAAACAACTCCGCATTTCCCCCTCCCCCCAGCTCCTGGCCACCACCATTTAACCATTTTTAAGGATGGTGTTTATTGACACTCTAGTGTGTGCCAGATACTGCACATAAGTACTTAATCCTCAGGGAGAAATTTTGTTTAATATTTTCATTTAGTTATTCATGAGAGACACAGAGAGAGAGGCAGAGACACAGGCAAAGGGAGAATCAGGCTCCCCGTGGGAAGTGTGATGCGGGATAGATCCCAGGATCCCTTCCTGTTTGCAAGATGAATGTTTCTCTCAGGATCACACCCTGAGCTGAAGGCAGACGCTCAACCACAGAGCCACCCAGGTGTCCCTCCTCAGGGAGAAAAATTAAGGAAAACAAATGCTTTTTATAGATGAAGATGCTGAAGCTCAGAGAGGTCAGGTGACTCAGCCAGGTTCACACAGCTGGTACATGGCAGAGTTCAATGCAGATCTGTCTGTCTGTCTCCAGAGGGCTTGTATGGGACTGCCCTGGGAAGCCCTGGTTCTACCTGAATCCCTCCCCACTGTCCTATGGCCGCTCCTCTTCCTCCTCCATTTTTCCTGTCCCCTGCACACTGGAAGGGAGAGATGGGATGAGCCTGGGCTCCTGGATGCCCATGCCGTCTCCACCTGTGCCCACCGCATCCTCCAGACCCGACTCTCTCTGTGTGCCAACAGGTTGGCGGGACGAAGACCGGTGTGGTGCGGTACGTGGGGGAAACAGACTTTGCCAAGGGTGAGTGGTGTGGCGTGGAGCTGGATGAGCCCCTTGGGAAGAACGATGGGGCAGTGGCAGGCACCAGGTATGTTGGACTTTACCCCAGGGTGTCTGGGAGGGGGCTCCTCTTCACCTGGGACAGGAGCTGGGGCATCTGAGGAAGCCGGTGTTGAGGCTCTGGGTGGCTGTGCTAGGCACCACGGTGTAGTTGCTGTCCAAAGCAGGTGGTGGGAATAGCATCCCCATTTTACAGATGAGAGAACAGAGGCCAGAGAGGTCATCGCTCAAGGTCACAGACCCGGGCAAGTGCTAGGGGAGTCATTGATTCTGTGTTCCCTCTTCCCTGCCACATGTGGCTATGTGGGAAAAGAATGAGGGAATGGTCCCCTGCCTCCCAGGAGTCCCCCTGGGTGACACAGGAAATAATCCCACACTATCCAGTGCCCTGGAGCCATGGGTGGGTTCCAGGTCTCACACCCTCTCTGATTAGAGAGAACTGACTGCCAGGAATGCTGGGTAGGGTCTGGGGCTGGGGGTGTGATGTTCTGGGTGAGCAGGGTCTGGCAGGGGTGTGGGGCTAAGGCCTGGTGGCCCCATTGCCTGTGCTGGCTGTCCCTGGGCTGGGTTGTGTGGCCCAGGTGAGGCCATGACAGTTCTGGAAAAGAATGGTCACCTCAGTGCAGGCCAAGCCACCAGGGGAGGAGCGATGCTTCAACCAGCTCTTGCAGGAGAGTAGGGTTTTTGCTTCTGAAGTAGGCTTGAGAAAGGTCTGCTGTGCAGGGGAGATGGCCCCAGTGAAGACCCACCTGCAGGGAGAGGTGGGATGGGGAGGCACTTTCAAGGAGAGGCAGAAGCTGGCCTGGCCCGGCTCCCCGGTCTGTGTAGGATTTGTGCCCAGAGAGCTTTGAGAAAAGATAGTCCCGAGTTTCCATGACAACACTTCGCCTTCCTGTTTGCAAGATGAATGTTTCTCTCAACTCCCTCTTGCTTTCAGAATTCGGGTGGTAGGTTGGGCAGCAGCCCCTACTCCCCTCCCCAGATATCTCCTTTAGGCTTTTGTTGCTCCAAACTGGGAGCTCCATGGGCCAAGGGTCATGGGGTTCCTTGGGTCTGGGGTGGCTCAGGGGCAGTCAGAAGAGTGGGGACTGCAGATATGGCTGGGGTGGGGGCCTCTGAGTGGTGTGTGGGAGCCAAGCCCAGAAGACCAGAAGGGTTCAGTCCTGGTATTGCCACTTAACCACCTGTGTGACCACAGGCAAGCTCCTCAACCTCTCTGAGCCTAAATCTCTGCATCTGTGGAATGTGGATAAGAGTAGAGTGGCTGGGGATAGAGATGAGCACTCATGTAAGGGGACGGGCACAGAGTGGGTGCTGGGTCATTGTTGTACCCCTGCTAAATATGCCTGGTGGCTATTTATGTCTGTGGGGAATCTCAGGCCCTACTTACCTCTGTTCGTTTTCTGGGAGTCCTGCCTATTGGTCATGGGGTGAGGGTGTTAGGGCCCTAAGGACAAGCCCCCATCTCTGCTGGGGGAGGCTAGGGGTGGCTCCGGGCTGTGGGGCTGTGATGGCAGTGTGGGTCTCTCCTGCCTCCCCCAGGTACTTCCAGTGCCCACCCAAGTTTGGTCTCTTCGCGCCCATCCACAAGGTAATCCGCATCGGCTTCCCGTCCACCAGTCCGGCCAAGGCCAAGAAGACCAAGCGCATGGCAATGGGTGTCTCAGCACTGACCCACAGCCCCAGCAGTTCCTCCATCAGCTCTGTCAGTTCTGTGGCCTCCTCTGTTGGGGGCCGGCCCAGCCGCAGTGGACTGGTGAGGGTGGAGCTGGGGAGGGGGACCCTGGGGTGTGTGTGTGCATGCAGGGTGGAGGGGAGGGGAGGGGAGGGACAGAAAGATCCAGGTGTTCCAGTCTCCCCTGACTTGCTGGTGGGATTTTTGAACAAAGGTGAAAGCTTAGTAGCCCCCATCTGGCTCAGTTGGTAGAGCATGCGATTCTTGATCTCAGGGTTGTGAGTTCAAGCCCCATGTTGAGTGTAGAGCTTACTTAAAAAAAAAAAAATAAGATGAAAGTTTGTATCTTTTATTTTTATTTTAGGATTTTATTTATTTAAGAGACAGAGTGAACAAGAGAGACAGAGCACAAACAGCAGGAGGGGCAGAGGCAGAGGGAGAAGCAAACTCTCCGCTGAGTAGAGAGTCTGATGTGGGGTTCGATCTCAGGACCCTGGGATCATGACCTGAGCCAAAGGCAGACACTTAACCAACTTAGCACCCAAGCGCCCCAAGTTTATATCTTTTAATAGGAAAGATTGATCCACTTATATTTGTTGAAATTTTTGTATTACTGATGTATCAGTAGCTTAACTCCTTTCCTGGGAGTTAAGGAGGGTCATACAGATACTGGACAGGTAGTATTGGTGGAGGGCAGGTGCAGGGCAGAGAGTTAGGGGTTGCTACAATCACCCTGAGCGAGGGGGGCTGAGTGAGGCTGCCCTGCTGGGCACAGGGCCTTCTGTGCACACTGCATCTAGGTTGGGAGTCTAGGATGTATGAGGAAATCCACCATGAGCCCAGAGGCTGTGACTCTCCTGAGAGCCAGGAGTTCCCTTGATCTCAAACATCATGATCCCCCCACCCCCTGTGTAGTGCATCTAGGAGCAGGACCCTGGGAGATGAGGCACTGGAGCTGTTGCCCGGATGGTGCTGCCAATCCCTGAGACCTGTCTGCCCCCATGCCTCCCCACAGCTCACAGAGACCTCCTCGCGCTATGCCCGCAAGATATCCGGCACAACTGCCTTGCAAGAGGCATTAAAGGAGAAGCAGCAGCACATTGAGCAGCTGCTGGCTGAGCGGGACCTGGAGCGGGCCGAGGTGGCCAAGGCCACAAGCCACATCTGCGAAGTGGAGAAGGAGATCGCCCTGCTCAAGGCGCAGCACGAGCAGGTGGCTGGGCACGAGGGGTTTGGGGGGGGTTGCCCAGAGGGTACTGACAGCCTCCCCGGGTCAGCCTTGTGGGCCACCCTCATGCAGAGAACTGGGTGTGTACGGGGAATCCTAAGAGGATAATGACAACGATGATGACTCCTCCTCCTCCTCCTGATGATGGATCCAGAACCTGGATATATCTTGCTTTTTCCTACTTACAATAGGAGCATTTTCTAGGTCATGGAAAATTCTTCCATTTTTGCAGCCACGTTGCCATCTATTGCGGTCTGTGTCCTCACCAACATGGCCAGTCGCCTGCAGTGGTTCCAGTTACTCACTTTGTCTAAATATACTCATGTACACATTTTTTGCTGTACAGCTGTCCACATTTCAGATCGTTCTTTCGAGTAGACCTGTGTGCTGGGCTTCTGGGAAGGGAGCCCTCGCCCGTAGACTTGGTCTGCTACTGTCACTTGCTTACTCTTTCCTGACATAGACATTCATTTCCTACATGAGAGATCCCTCCTGGGTCCCCATCCCCATTTGGAGTCTGGCTTGGCCCGCCCTCAAGTGCTGGACTGATTAAGGCCAGGCTTCCGTGTGCTGCCTTCACAAGACAGCAGGTCATCAGCCCCTGAGTATTGAGGGATGTGGTAGGTGCTGGGGTGCTGGCTATTGGGGGCAGGTGGACCTGAGGTGCCCGCTCACGGTCTGTGCCCAACCAGCCGGTAGGGGTGTGCAGGTGGTCGCAGCGGCCGACCTGGCTCCTTGCATCACTCCGCCTCTCTTGCGGCCCTTCCCCACCTGGACCCCAGTCCCAGGAGGAGACTGACACTGCCCTGGCCCTTACTTGGGGCCCAGTATGTTACAGAAGCCGAGGAGAAGCTGCAGCGGGCTCGGCTGCTGGTGGAGAGTGTGCGGAAGGAGAAGGTAGATCTGTCCAACCAGCTGGAGGAGGAGCGGAGGTATGCGCCACCCCTGCCCTGGTCCTGGGGGGCATTGGACCTCTGCAGGCCTGCCCTTCATCTGCAAAGTGGGGTGACGATCCCTATCCCTGCAGGCTTGAGAAAAGCACCCCACATGGTGCTAAACATACAGGAGTCACCACATTCCTCCGCTGCACTCCTTCCTTCCTGCCTGAGGTGGGGAGGGGCTTTGGGGCTCCTGCCTTCCTAGCTTGTGGAGTGCATCCTGAGGGGAACACACGAGGGGGGGCGGCCCTCTCATGCCTGCTACATCTGCAGAGCACCCTGCTGGGCTGGGTGCCGTGCATGGAGCTCCCAACTTGGCTGTTTCAGAAGACCGAGGCTCCAAGAAGCAGCTACAGAAGGCCCCTGGAAATCCCTTGCTTCTGGATGTCAGTCAGCCCCTGCTGAGGCCTTCCCTGTGTTGGCTGTTACAGTCTTACCATGAGCCCGGGACTGGGGTGTTGCTTCCATGTGACAGATGAAGCAGCTGAGGCTCACAACAGGCGAGGGGTTTGCCTGAGGCCACGGGCCAGTTGGCGATGACACCCGTTCTTTCTGTCCTGCCTGCAGCCGGTGGAGCTGTTTCCCACGTGTGGGGCCTCTGGCCTGACTTGGTCCTGGGTCCTCTGGTGAGACAGAGCCTATGGGAGACAGGGCCTCTCCTGGCCCAGGGCCTCTCCCTGGCCCCTAGCTGACACCCAGATTTCTGGGGCCCCCTATGCCCCCCCACACTGCCTCACGCAGCCCCCACCCTTTGCCCCCACCTTGGGGTTGTTTGGGGGCTTCCAGCCGAGGCCTGTGAGCCACAGGCTGTTGTTACCGTCTGAGTTGAAGAGAGAAGGGCTTATTTATATCTGCCTGAGACTGTTTTTGGGGCCCACACATCTGGTTCCCATGGCGACATGCAGGATGCTGACAAGCAAAAGACTTGAAGATGTCCTGGGGTTTGCGTTCCAGAGGGGCCTGCGTCCAGGCCCCTGGACATGCTGGGTGGCCTTGGGCAGGTCCCTGGGCCTCCGGGTCCCCATCTATGTGCTGGGAGCTGTCAGGAGGCCCCAGAAAGAGCAGCTTTGTGAGCCATAAGGCGCCTGTGTCTCCCTTATGCTGTCTTGGCGCTCAGGAGGGTGAACATGTCTCCCTGAGGGTGGCTTCCACACCTGCAGCAGGGCTGTGGGGGGGCCTTGATCGGGGAGCAGCCCCAGGACCCTGGCTTCTGATTTTGAGGGGCGGGGATGAGAATGAGGTTGGCAGGGGAAGAGCGCACCCCCCACCCCTCTCTCCCTGCCGCACAGTGGCTAGCACCCCGATCTTCCCCTGTCCTCCCACCCAGTCCCACAGCGGCCCCAGGGAGGAGGGATGTTGCCTGACACACCCCCATTTAGAGAGGCTGAGGGTCTCAGAGTAGAGGTCGGGAGGTGTGGAGGTGCTGGGAGGCTCTGTCCCCATCAGCCGGGGCTCCTGGACGGTGCCTTCTGCTCAGTCTCAGCATGGCCTTGGGGCCACTTGGTGGCCTTGCCGGTCTCTGCCTCTGCCAGTCTCTGCCGCTGGGAGGTGAGGCCCACTGCTCTGGGCCCAGCCCGCTCAGCCCCCTCTCCCCCTGCAGGAAGGTGGAGGACCTGCAGTTCCGAGTGGAGGAGGAGTCCATCACCAAGGGAGACTTGGAGGTAATGGTCAGAGAACCGCCTCTCCCCTGCCCCTCGCTCTACTCTGCTTCCCGCGCCCCGCCCTGCAGGGCAAATGGTCCCAAGGGCCAGGCAGCAGCTCTGGCCTCCCTGGGAGGGGGCTGGAGACATTTCAAGGGAGAAAACCAGAAGGGGCCCTTGGGAAAAGTCATGAGAGACTGGGGTGTCAGAGGTGGGGATGGCTCAGCTCCCAGAGCCCCGGAGGGGCCATGGTTCCTTTGGTTTGGCAGCCATATGGGATGGACCAAGGGAAGCCAGAGGACCAGGCCTGAGGACATAGTGGCTGGACTCCCCTGTCCCTTCCCTCTTTGTTGGACAGTAGCCCTAAAGGTATCCCTTGGGTCCTTCATTTGTCTTGGATTCTAGGAGAAATTTTGGCTAGAAGTAGCTTGTTGTTGGGTCTCAGAACTCAAAGATGGCAAAACAGTCCTGGGACCAGGCCCCAGGACTCCTGGCTCCTGAGCTCAGCCCGTGAGGATGAGCCCTTATGGCGCCTCCTCCATTACCATACCTGGATAGGTGGACAGGTGATCTGGTAAAGGTGAACCTTTCACTCTCTATTCCACCCCACCCTCTCTGCGCCGAGGGACTGGGGTTGCCCCCGTCAGTTAGTGAAAGCTCCCCACCACCCCCAGCTGTCCTCACCACACCACATATTTCAGGGCTCTCAAGGCCACAGTTGGGTGGACAGGAATGCCTCACTGTCATTGTCCTCCAGTTCCCTGGGAGGTGACAAAGGATGAGGATGCCTTGCTGCCAGCTGGGGCAGAGGACAGTGATTTCAGCCCTCTATACATTGGCCTGACCCACACTGGCCCAACTGGGTCAGTGATTCTCAGACTTGAGAATTCATCACCTAGAGGGCGTGTTCAGACAGGGTGCTGAGCCCAGCCCCAGAGTGGCTGTTTAGAGGGTCTAGGTGGGACCCTGAGAATTTGCATTTCTAGCAAGTTCCGAGGGGATGCTGCTCTAGGGGCCATACTTTGGGGATCCCTGCACTAGACCATTTTTTTAAGATTTTATTTTTAAGAAATCTCTGCACCCCACATGGGTCTCAAACTTACAACCCCAAGATCAAGAGTCACACGCTCCACTGACTGAGCCAGCCAAGTGCCCCTGACTAGATCATTACCGAGCTCAAATTGGAAATTATGGTTTCTGATTTTGTGAAGGAGCTGCCTTAGGAGCCCATGACTTCACTGCCCAGCAAAAGTGTGCCTCTGGTTGTCCTGTCCCTGGATGACCCCGGCTAGGGGAGGGACATGTGTGATCTGCATAGGGTCACTGCCAGCTGCCCCTCATGGGGCAGTTTTTGCCATCTGCGCTTACAGGATGGATGTCGGGGTACAGCCCCGATGTAGAAGCTTCAGCCCAGCATAGGACGTTCTCTTGTACGTTTGCAGGGGTTGCTGTGGGCTTTTGGGAAAAAAAACACCTGTGGCTGCAAGGGACAGAGACCCCTGCTCCATTCCACAGGGGGTTTATCTGAAAGTCTATCTGGACCTATCACCAGCAGTTCAAGGACCCAAAGCAAGAAATAGCATCAGAAGCCAAACCCATTCTTTCTCTGCTCAGAGGCATCCCTCTTCTCTTGACTCATGGTCAGGCTGCAGTCTGTCTGTCTCTCTCCTTGTGTCTCCTGGGCTCCTGGCACACTTGCTCCCTTCTCCTGGCCACGCACCCACCAGCCTCCTGGCCCCGCCCAGGCTCCAGCACCCACCTCCTGTAGCACTCATTTTTGTCCCCTGGAGAGAATCTGATTGGTTCCACAGGCTAGCCAGTGGGCTGGCTGGCTTTGGATCAGGTCTACATCCCAGCACCTTCAGCCCCAACTGGGAGAGACAATGACAGACAGTGACAGTCTGTCAAGGGGCACTGGGGTCCCCTTGCTGCTGTTTTTACTGTGACCATATTCATAATGACCAGAATACAAATGATCCCAAAGTTCCAGTCATCCCCACCCATCTTGAGAGTCAAAAATAAAACCCAGAACATTCCTGTGAGCTCCTGGTGTCCCTCCAGCTGTCACTCCATCTCTCTGCTTGTCCTCCTCCTGGCCTCACTCCCCAGTTCCAGCCTCATAGTCTCCTTCTTGATTTCCAAATGTTGGCCTGTCCCAGGGCCCATGTGCCCCTCCGTCTACGGTGTCCCCCAGAGCTTCCCGTCTGTGTCATTTGGGGTCCTCTGTGAGCTCACGATTCCCTCAGTCTCCCCCTGAGCACCCCACTGGTGTGCCTACTGGACATCTCCCCCAGGAGGAGGAAGGGACGGGCACCTGTGGCAGTTTCCAGAGGCTGCTGTAACAAATGACCACAATTTGGTGGCTTAAAACAATGCAAACTTATTCTCTCACTGTTCTGGAAGCCGAAGTCTGAAATCAAAGGATGGGCAGGCTTGGCTCCCTTTGGAGGCTCTGGGAGATAATCTGCTCTGTGCCTCTCTCCTAGCTCTGCTCAGGACTCCTTGGCTTATAACTGAGTCACTGGCTGTCCCCACATGGCCTTTGTCCCTAGGTGTCCCTGAGTCTCTGACTGGGCCTTCAGATAAGGACACCAGTCACTGGGTCTGAGGTCTACCTTAATTCAATATGACTTCATCTTAACCCATCACATGTGCAAAGACTCCCTCTTCCAAAACAAAGTCCCATTTGGAGGCTCCAGGTCACTGTGAGGTCTAAGGGGGGACACCACTGAGCATCCCAAATGTAACATGTACAGAACACCCGCACCCTGCCCCCCATCTCAGCAGTTGGCCCCACAATCCCACAGATGGTTGCTCAGCTGACTCCTCCCTCATCTCTCCATCAGAAATGCTCCTGACCTTGCCCTAGCCTCTGAAACCCTCTTCCTCCCCATGGCCACCTTTCTGGGCCAGGCCCCAACACCTTGCCCTGGACACCCGCACCAGCCCCTCCTTGGCACCTCCCGTGTCCTTCCACTGGCCATTCTCTGCACTGAAGCCAGATAGCCTTGAAAAATATAGCTTTGTAATTTTCAATGCTGGGAAATTTTGAGCCTATGCATAAGTAGGGAAGAAGGCATGATGTGTGAGCCCTCATCCTTTGCCCATCAGCCGGCTTCAGTGATCATGTCAACCCTGGCCAGTCTTGTTCCCGTCATCCCCACACCCACAGCCCCCTCTTAATGTTTGTTTAAAGCAAACTGCTGACCAAATCTCTTAAAAAGATAAACCAGACCCTGCCCCTTCCCTGCTCATACATCTGGTGCCAGGACCCCAGGTAAAAGTAGGCTCTTCCAAGGTGTCCCAGAGGAGACCGTGGGGGGACCCAGCCCTGCACACCCGTGTTCTGAGCATGTGGAGCTTGTCTGTCCCTGGACACCCCAAGCTCTGTATGCCTCTGAGCGGTTCCTGTGCTAATTCCTGCTTCTCCTTCAGGGCTTACCTTCAACTGTATTTTTCAGAGAGGCCACTTTTTTTTTTCTTTTTTAAAGATTTTATTTATTTGATGGAGAGAGAGAGAGAGAGAGCTTGAGCACATAAGCAGGGGGAGCTGCAGACAGAGGCAGAGGGAGAAGCAGACTCACCCTAAGCAGGGAGCCTGACTCAGGGCCAGATCCCAGGACCCCAGGATCATGACCTAAGCTGAAGGCAGATGCTTAACCAACCGAGCCACTCAAGTGCCCCAGGGAGGGCACCTCTGCCTCTTCATTTTGTGTCCATCTATTGCACCCCACCCCCAGCTCTGTTCTCAGCTCCAACCCTCCTTGCAGTGTACGCCCCTGGGGGATAGGGACCCTGTCTCTTTCCTGCACCTTTATGTCCTCCCTGCCTGAACAGGGCAAGAGCACAGGGAAGGTGCTTCTCCTGGAGTGGGAATCCCAGGTCACAGGCTGGGTACAGGCTGTCTGGTTCTTGAACAGATGTTTGCCACGTTGCACCCTGAGAATGTGTGTGCTCCTTCCCGATGATGCCCGAGCGGGACGTCAGGTCACCGCCTTAGGCTCGACCTTACTGGTGCTCGGTGGTTGTTGATGAATCGATCATCCAGGAGTTCTGTGTATCAGTGTTGCTAATTAAATACCACATGTTAGTCTTCACTTGCATGGGAGTGCTCACGGTAACAGGGAGGGCTGGGCGTGATGCAGAATCAGCTCTGTTGATTTGTGTGGTATGAGAACTAAAGAGAGGTCAAGAGCAGTGACGTGTGCCTCTGACCTTCAGGAGCCCCTGGTGCTACTGTGGAATCTCCTCCCCCAGTTAACGATTCCAGCCTTTGCCTTCAGTTACCCAGAGGGTATCCCGAGGTGGGAGCTCTGCTTCGCAGGGGTGTGGACACAGTGTCTCTGAAGAGAGGCAGGGCTGCAGGTGTGGAGCGTAGGCAAGGCTTGGCCAAGCTCCTGGATTTGAGCTGCAGCAGGGAAATGGGGATCCCTCCCAACAGGAGCCTCCTTCGATGATCCATGTTGCTGCTGAAAATCTGTGGCCCGCCTCCATGGAGTCCAGCTGGCTCAGGGGACGGTGGTCTGAGTGCCAGGCCTGGCGCTGCCCTGAGTTGCTGAAGCTTTGTCTCTCCGGAGTAGTCGCTTCCTCCTGTGAAATGGGGAGACGACTGAGACACCCTTCATGCGTGGGTTAGGTTCTAAAGTTAGCGCATGAGACAGAAGTTGCATCCACCCTTATGCTGCCTCCAGCACCTTGACCGTGGGCAAGGGTTTATGAATGTCAACTCCAGGGAGCTTGAGAGCGAGAAGCAGGAACAACATGATGGCCCCACTGCTGGCACCCTGGGCAGTGTCCCAGGAGCAGATGGGTAGCCAGATCATACACCCCACCTAAAATGTAGCCTTAGGGGTGGTTTTCCATCCCGGATTCCCGTGGTTGAATTTATCTTCATTAAGCAAGCATCTGAAGCAACTCCACTGGATTCCACCATGGAGACCCCAACCCGCAGACCAGGAGGCTAGAAGTTTGGAAAGGGGTTGATATGGCGCGGGTAGGTGGGGTATTCTTTTGGGAGACCCAAATGAAGCTGTCTTGGAATTGGGAAGCTGGGGGGGTGGGGGGCGGTGTTTTTTTTTTTTGCCGCAGGGCCAGCAGCACATCATATATGATCCTGCGCCCCCTAGCGTGGGTCCTGGGCTGAGCTGAGCTGCGGAGCCCACCCTCTATGGGGGAGAAGGGTGGAGAGCACCCCCCCCCCGACCCCTCCCACCCCGGGGCTGACATCCAGACACCATTGTCAGTCTGTAATTTCCTGGAATAGCCTGCGCATGGCTGCTTGTTAGCACTGTGGCATGCTGCCCTCTTGAGAGAGAGAAACAGAGAACTTTTGTAGTTGTTCTGTTAGGAAAATTCGCAGAGATAAGATCATAGGCCAAAGCACATAAACATCTCTCTAGCTTTGTAGGAATCGCAAGTGTTCCTCAGATGGGTTTACATGTCCCCATCACCCGTGCTAGTGACGGGTACGCGTTCTTGTTTTTATGCCCGTGTGCCATGTGGCTAAGCCCTGCCTCTTCAGACTGGCAGTACAGATTTGCTTTATTTTTTTTTAAAGATTTTATTTTTATTTATTAGAGAGAGAGAGGCAGAGACACAGGCAGAGGGAGAAGCAGGCCCCATGCAGGGAGCCCAACTTGGGACTCCAACCCGGGTCTCCAGGATCACACCCCAGGCTGCAGGCGGCGCTAAACTGCTGCGCCACGGGGACCGCCCCAGATTTGCTTTAAACTACTTCTGCTGGAGGCTGAGGAGGACCCTCTGGCTTCTCCTTATGATGAACTCGGGCTCCAGATTGCCTCGGGTGCCCTGGAGCCAGCTCCCTTGGCCCCTGCCACCCTTGGAAATCTGTTATGAGAAACCCAAATGCCAGCCTGGATGTCCTGAGAACGTCTGGCTTCATGAACGTGGGCAGTTAGAACAAAAGTGTTCTTATGGTTTGGGGAGACCAGGCATCCTCCACGGGGGGGCCTTGAGGGCTCTGGGGACACGCCGGGCTCAGCCAGAGCACCAGGGAGGCCAGGCTGGGAGAATCAATGGGGTAGAGATATTTTTTCAAACCTTCCCATTCGATTGGTTCTTGAACCTTCAGCTCAGGCCTGGGGGCTGGAGTCCTGGGTTCATTTACTGACCCATCCATCTGGGGAGCTCTGGTGTGCAGGACCCTATGCCTAAAATGAACAGCAGCCTAATGGGGAGCAGAAGTAGGCTGGGGCCCCTCTCCGGAGCTGCAAGGGGAAGAACCCCCTGCGGGTGACTGAAGGGAACCAGGCCCTGTTGCTACCCTCTCGCAGGTGGGGTGGCTTGGGCCGGGTTGCTTTGGCCCCTCCTCTGCCATTAAACAAACCTAGCTGGGGACCCAGCAAGGGGCAGCGGCAGGGCTGGGCCTGCCCTTCCCACCTCCCCAGATCATCTTTCCCCAAGCCGCCTCCTGTCCTTGACCTGCTCTCCTGTCTTGTTCACGGAAGATGACGCCTCCTCTTTCTCTCTCTCTTTCTCTCTCTCTCTTTCTCCCTCTCTCTCTCCCCCTCTCCCCCTCTCCCTCTCCCTCTCTCTCTCCCTCCGGCTTCCTCTGCCCTGTACTTCTCTCCCCTGGCCCGCCTCCCACCCGCCCCGGGTGGACCAGACCCAGACGCAGCTGGAGCACGCACGCATTGGGGAGCTGGAGCAGAGCCTGCTACTGGAGAAGGCGCAGGCCGAGCGGCTGCTCCGCGAATTAGCCGACAACAGGGTAACGCCGCCTGCGTCCCCCCACTGCCCCCTGCGGCGCCTTGGCTCCTTCTCGGCTCCTTCGGCTTCTCTGTTTTATTATTTTCCCTGTCTTTGGCTGCTATCCTCATTGTGTTTCGCCTTTTGCGCCCCTCCTAGAAGGAAAGTCGCGGTTTAGGGACGATTTTCCACTGAGGAGGAGGGGGTCGGGGCTCTCCCGGACCGGACCGTGTGCTCCAGCTTGTGGTCCCCTGGCTGGGAATGTCCTGTGAGGCCCTCCCCCTCCCTCCCTCCCCATGCATTGCCTCGACAAGGCTTTGTCAAGTTCAGAAATGGGATGGGGGTGGGGCTCTTGGGAATGGTCTGCCCCTTAGATGGGCAGGTGCAGTGACAACCTGTCCACACATGCCTTCCTTCTTCCCCAGCTGGGAGGCTGAGGAAGGTGGAAAGTCCGGGGGACTGCAGATCCAGGTTTCTGTATCCTAGGGAGGGGTGTTAATTATGGTGGTGGGAGGGGCTAGCCTGAAGGGCCTGGGGCTTTGGCGGGGGGGGGGGGGGGGGGTATCCCTAGGGCATGAGACTCTGTGTCAGACCCAGGGTTGGGGCTGCTGAGATACAGGAGATCAAGGAGAGCTCTGTTGGGAGTGAGGTCCTGCCAAGTCCCAAGGCTGGGTCTGGGTCCTGGGGCTGGCCTCCTGTGCAGGCAGACACGTCCAAACAGCTGGCCAGCCCAGCCTGTCTGCAGTCCTGGCCATGGAGCTGAATGGCTTGCGGTGATTGGTTTAAACCACCTGAGTGGGGTGTGTGTGGGATGAGCAATGGTCTGTTTCTGCAGGTCGGCCTCAGCACATGAGTGAGTGTGTGCATGTCTGGAGACACACAGCGGTCCCTTTGCACATGCTGGCCTTTGTAGGGTGACCCTGTGTGCTTGTGCAGTATGCGCACATACACGTGTGGATGCTGCTCTGCAGAAACCCACCCAGGCACCATTGATGGACTGGAGCCCCCCTACCCCAAGGCACCTTGATCTAAGGTTCAACCTGATTATAAAAACAAAAACAGATTTACTAAACTACAGGTCACCTTGAGAAACAGACGTCTTTTTTTCAAGTTAGTAAAAGATTTAAAACATATCGTTTCCAAATCTGTGACCCTCATCATGACCCGGATGGGTTTTTGGAGGATGAAGCCTCTGTTCTCAGTTATGCAGCAGGAGGCGGGTCTGGAAGCACTGATTTTGTTCTGCCTTTGGCCTTAAACCAGACTCTTCTTTGGCCACCTGCTCCAGACAGGCCCTCTGTGAATCGACCCATTCCAGCCGCAGACCCGCCCAGAGCAAGATAATGCCAAATTCCCTCCTAAAGAAAGCTAGAACCCCAAATGGGTGCTTTCTTTTAACCACAGATTTGTCCTGAGCCACATAGGGCCACAGGGACAGTCAGGTCCTCGAGTCACCAGGCTCCAAGACAAGGGAGTGTCTCTGGAGGCTGTGGTGGGCAAGGCTGCTGAGGACAGCTGGTACTCTGAGGGGGGTGGAGGGTAGGGAGGTGGCGCCCTTCCCTTCCATGAACCCCACCCCACCCCTACTCCCCATCAGGGCTGGGGGCCGGCCAGCTGACCTCCATCTCCCTTTCTCCCCGGCAGCTCACCACGGTGGCCGAGAAGTCGCGGGTGCTGCAGCTGGAGGAGGAACTGAACCTCCGGCGCGGCGAGATCGAGGAGCTGCAGCAGTGCCTGCTGCACTCAGGCCCACCGCCTGCTGACCACCCCGAGGCCGCCGAGACCCTGCGGCTGCGCGAGCGGCTGCTGTCCGCCAGCAAGGAGCACCAGAGGGAGAGCGGCGTGCTGCGGGACAAGTACGAGAAGGCGCTGAGGGCCTACCAGGCAGAGGTGGAGAAGCTCCGGGCGGCCAACGAGAAGTACGCGCAGGAAGTGGTGGACCTCAAGGCCAAGGTCCAGCAGGCCACCAGCGAGAATATGGGGCTCATGGACAACTGGAAGTCCAAGCTGGACTCGCTGGCCTCGGACCACCAGAAGTCCCTGGAGGACCTCAAGGCCACCCTGAACTCGGGCCCGGGTGCCCAGCAGAAGGAGATCGGGGAGCTGAAGGCTGTGATGGAGGGCATCAAGATGGAGCACCAGCTGGAGCTGGGCAACCTGCAGGCCAAGCATGACCTGGAGACGGCCGTGCATGTCAAGGAGAAGGAGGGGCTGCGGCAGAAGCTGCAGGAGGCCCAGGAGGAGCTGGAGGGGCTGCGGCAGCACTGGCGCACACAGCTGGAGGCGCAGGCCAGCCAGCATCGGCTGGAGCTGCAGGAGGCCCAGGACCAGCGCCGCGATGCCGAGCTGCGGGTGCACGAGCTGGAGAAGCTGGATGTGGAGTATCGGGGCCAGGCGCAGGCCATTGAGTTTCTCAAGGAGCAGATCTCCCTGGCAGAGAAGAAGATGCTAGACCACGAGCTGCTGCAGCGGTCAGAAGCCCAGAGCAAACAGGAGGCCGAGAGGCTGCGGGAGAGGCTTCTGGTCGCTGAGAACAGACTACAGGCCGTTGAGTCCCTATGCTCTTCCCAGCACAGCAATGTAGGCAGCTGCTTCTGCTGGGCTGGGGGTGGGGGTGGGGGCGGGAGCAGGGGTGGGGGGGCAGGGTGGAGGGGGAGGGGGGCACAGGCATGGGGACCCCAGCATTGGCTGCCACCTTCTTCCCAGCCAGGCACATGTGAGAACAGAGGGTCCCTCTCATCCCTCCTCAGCAGAGCAGCATGACCGTGGGGATCCAAAGTAGCCAGAGCTGACCTGGCTGCATCTCCACCCGGGGCCTAGAGAGATGGCGTATCTCGCTCAGCACAGGGCGTAGGCTTCCTCCCTATTCTCTGCTTCTTCCAGATGTGTCCCATTGTGCAGGCTCCTGGACACCCCCCAAGGTGCCAGCACCAGGAGTTCCATGGGGGTCATATGGTGTGGAGGGTAAGCCCTGCCCACCCCGGGTGATGGCAGGGGTGGGGGTGTCCCATCTCCAACATGAGTGCCAACCTAGGTGACCTGAGGACAGCCCCCTTTTGCCAGTCCTTTTTTTTAAAGATTTTTTAAATTTACTTAACTTTTAAATTTACTTAAATTTACTTAACTTGAGAGAGAGAGAACATAAGCAAGGTGAGGGGCAAAGGAAGAAGCAGACCCCATGCGGAGCAGGGAGCCCAACGTGGGGCTTGACCCTGGGGCCCCTGGCATCATAACCTGAGCCAAAGGCAGATGCTTGACTGAGCCACCCAGGTGCCTATCGCTTTTGCCAGTCCTGATGAGACTGAGCAACAGTCCAATGGCCCAAGTGTGGAGGGTCCCCTGAGTGGGTGCTGGGAGGCTAGAGGGGCATAGCTCTAGAGAGGCTGTTGCCACCAGTATCGGTTCTGCTCCAAATCTAGAAGTCCTCCAAACAAAGTCCTCCAAATGGCTCAGCATGCTGGGGAGGCCAAGGCTTGGGTGGCTGTGTCCCCACCAGCCTAGAAGGGCCTTTTGAGTAGCTCTGACCAAACGTTGTACCAAGACCTGCCTCACCTTTTCTTACCTTAACTCTTACAAGGTCGGTGTTGGCTCAGTTTCATAGGTGAGCAAAGCAAGACTGAGACAGAAACTTTGCCAGGGTTCAAGTCTAGCTCCACTGCTGGAGGGCCGACAGAGGGTGCTCAGGGTGACATGAGGCAAATCCTATATGAAGAACAGCAAGCAGTATGATCGTTGCAAGCAGTATGATCAAGGCCCCAGGGCTTCTTGACCTTCCCATTTCCCTTGTGCATTTGCACTAGGATAACTTCTAGCAGTAAGTGTTCAGGAGCCTCAAGTACAGATGCCTTTTTTCCAAAAGCTCTCCCTGTGTCCTGCCATGCTGTCCCATTGTGGCAGCCGTCCCATTGTGGCAGCCATCTCTTCTGCCCTCTTCTCCCAGGGAGGGACCATTTTTAACAAGTGCTCTCCCAGGATCCTGGGCAGAAGGTAAAGGAACAGCCCCAGAGCAGCTTGTGTGCACATGGCCTGGTTGGCTGCTCAGAGCAGAGAGGGTCCCTTAGCAGAGGAAGTTTTGGACTGCTGTGGTTCCCTTGGACAGCCCCCTTCCCCTCAGTCGCCTCACAGACCTTAGGCCAAGGAGTGGGCGATGACCTCAGGAAGGCCCATCTCTGGATTTCCACACACATGGAGCTTCGCTCTGGACCCACATGACTCTCAGATGCAGAGGTTTAAGTGCAGGGACAACTGGCTGAGACTTAAAAAGGGGGTTGGGATGTATGAACAGAAGTATGAGGGGCGGTTGATGGAGGTGACTGCCTACTCAGCTCTGTGCCACCCTGATCTGCTAACTGCAGGCCCAGAGGACAGCCAGCTTGGGTGGGAGGCTGGACACTTGGTCCCAGGAGCCATCAGGAGCCTGTTGATATTTGCCATCCAGATTTTTTTTCTTAATTGATCTTTTTCTGTGGCTTTTGGGTTTATTATTAAAAAGAAGTCTTGGAGGAAAAGGAAGTGGCATTTCTTAAAGTCCCACTGGGAGCTGGCCCAGGGCATGCTCTGTATACACTGCCTTGTGGCAGCCAATGCTTGCTTTATGGATGGGAAACGAAGGCTGGGATTTTGCCTCTGGATGATGACGGAAACAGATTTCCAGGACTAATCTCCACGGGCGTCCCAGGGAAGGAGACATGTGTTTAATATAATAGATGTTTTCAACAAAGGAAGGGGTGGGAGACATTCACGTGGAAGTCGCACAAACAGCCATGGGGGACACTGGGAGCAGGAGGCGGGTCCTCTGTTGTCAGGAAGGCAGGGTGGAGAACATCTGTGCTCCTTGCCACTGTATCCAGTCCCTGAGAGCCAATCTGTAGAGGGGTGAGGTGTGCTGGCTAGGTGGGCAGGGGCAGGGGGCAAGAGTGGGCACTGAGCATCCTCCTTACCAGGCTCTTCTTTCAGATGATTGAGTCCAACGACATTTCAGGGGAGAAGGTCAGGATGAAAGAGACCATAGAGGGTGAGTGGCTGCGGGCCGGGTGGGACCCTGGGCTTTCAGTTTATGAAGTGCTGGGCATTGTGCTAAGACTCTTGTTACTTGTTTGGGTTTTTTTTTTTTAGATTTTATTTATTTATTCATGAGAGACACAGAGAGAGAGGCAGAGACACAGGCTGAGGGAGAAGCGGGCTCCCTGTGGGGAGCATCCCGTTATGGGACTCAATCCCAGGACCCCAGGATCATGCCCTGAGCCAAAGGCAGATGCTTAACCACTGAGCCACCCAGGCATCCCTAAGCTTTTATAAATAAAGTGATTTTAATCACTGTAGGACAAGTCCTTCCTGCTCTGCTTTTTCAAAATTCTTTTGGTTCTTTTTTTTTAATTGATGAAACATTAACATAAAATTAGCTGTTTTAGGGGTTCCTGGGTGGCTTAGTCAGTTCGGCGTCTGCTTTCAGCTCAGGTCATGATCGCAGACACTCCTCTGCTCAGCAGGGAGTCTGCTCCCTCTCCCTCTTCTTGCTGTCAAATAAATAAAATCTTTTAAAAAATAATTAACTGTTTTAAAGTGAATAATTTGGTGGGCATTTAGTATGTTCAGTGTCATGCAATCACTACCTCTATCTAGTTCCAAAACATTTTCATTTCCCCAGAAGGAAACCGCATGTCCATTATCAGTCCCTCTACCAGCCACTGATGACCACTGGTCTGCTTTCTGTCTATGGATTTGCTTATTCTAGACATTGAATATAAATGGCATCATACAGTCCGTGGCCTTTTATGTCTGGCTCTCTTCGCTTAGCATACTACATTCGAGGTTCAATGACATAGCATATGTCAGTGCCCCGTTCCTGTTTATGGCTGAGTAATATTCCATCACATGCATCCATCACATTTTGTTATCCATCCACCTGTTGGTGGATATTGGGTCTGTTTCCACCTTTTGGCTGTTGTGAGTAGTGTTGCCATAAACACACACGTAGACGTCTTTGGCAAGTGTCTGTTCCAGTTCTTTGGGATGTGCTCCTAGGAGTTGCTAGGTCATATGGTAATTGTGTTTAACTCATTTAAGAAGTGTCTGCCAAACTCTCTTGGCTAGTCTTGCTCTTTTTCCAAGTGAGCTTAGAACCCGCAAATTTGGTTTCCCAAGAGCTGAAATTTTGTTGGTATTTTTATTGGTATTCTGGTAAATTTATAAAGTACTTTCAGAAATATGCATTTCTAGCACTTTCCATAGATTATCTTGTTTAGGACTGTTCTAAGGCTCTTGGACACACACTGGGTGACACGGGCACCATTATGATCCCCATTTTTCACTCAGGGAAACTGAGACTAAGAGAGTTAAATGGCCTGAGACCACAAAGTGTTGGAGTTTCTTATTCAGAATGGGTCACCCAGAGAGAGGGGGCTGATGTGGGGAGGACTTTGGATCCTAGAGGCCAAGCGTGGCCTTGTTTTCAAGTTCCTGTGGGAGGGCCACCCCCTCACCTACTGCACCCCTTGTCTCTCCCTTCTTCCCCAGGCCTACAGGATAAGCTGAACAAGAAGGATAAGGAGGTGACAGCCTTGAGGTCCCAGACCGAGGTGCTCAGGACCCAAGTAAGTGGTAAGTCTCCCTCCCACCGGGCAGATGCGGGGGGCCGTCATGCCAGTGGGGCATGGAGTGGGTGGTCTCCTGGGTCAGGGTGCTCTGCCTCGAGAAGGCGACGTGGGCCAGTCCCCCTGCACTGGACTTGCACCTAAGCAGCAGCGAGCAGGAAGGTGGAGCCCCCACGTCCTCCACGAGATGATCGAGGACCCTAGCTGGCTTCTTCCTCCCGAGCCAGCTCTGTGCTGTCTGTGTTCTGCATTTCTATCTACTTTCTCTCTCTCGTCTTGACTTCTTCATAGATCATACAGATCTCGCCTAGGTGCCCCCAGCCCCTTTCTGGAGGAAATGAGGAAATGCCAGGATTTTAGACTTGGGGCCTGGGTGGGGGGATGCCAGCCACAACAGGGAGCAAGACACAGAGGACACCAGGATGGGGTGGGGGATACGGGGTGGGCAGGGAGCCTGGGGAGAAGCATGGGTCTGAATTTGTGATTTTGTGAACTGGCGCTGCTTCTTGTCTGCCAGAATGCCAGTGGTGGTGTCCATGAGATTGCCCCCCGTCCTGCGAAATGGTCCCCACCCCCACTTCTATCCATGTGGCCTAATTGGTCCTGGCAAAGGTCAGTTGACCTCAAACCCCTCCAAGGCTCAGTTGAAGATTTAGCTTTCCCCTGCCCAGGACACCACATAAACGCTTGGGTCCTGTCTCTGGAATGGTGGCCTGCTTCCCCAACATCAGAGGGCCCGCGTTGCTGTGCTTGGGGTTGTGGCCTGCTTTGTGTAGCTGTTCTCTTGGCCCCTTGCTGTCTGGCTCTGCAGGACTAGAGAGACCACACAGTAGACTGTGTCCCTATAGTCTCCAAGAAAGCCAGCTCCCAGCCCAGGCCTTGGGCCCCTGCCCCAGTGGGACAGATTTCCACGGAGGTCTTGACTTCTCTGCTCTCTGTTCTCCCTGCTGCCTAACCCTCAGCACTGGAGACAAAGTGCAAGTCGGGAGAGAAGAAGGTGGATGCCCTCCAGAAGGAGAAGCGGCGCTTGGAGGCAGAGCTGGAAGCTGTGTCCCGCAAGACCCACGACGCCTCAGGCCAGCTGGTCCTCATCAGCCAGGAGCTGCTCAGAAAGGAGCGGTGAGTCGGCCATGGGTGGTGTGGGCAGCCTGCCTGACCCTAACCCTGCCCCCGACACTGACCCCACTCCACCTGACATTAACCGTTGTCCTTGGAGATAGGGCAGGGGTAGGGCAGGTGGGATAGGTGGCTGGCCTCACCAGTGATCGCCGTGCTCCTCTGCTGAGCTCAGATGAAGCCTCAGAATCCTTCTCAACACAGATCTCCAAGCAGAGCTTGTAAAGAAAGACTAGTGGTTCCCAAAAGTCTTAGTCTCTGGGACCCTTTTAAACTCTTCAAACTTATGGAAGATTCACAAATAGCTCTCAAAAACTGTAAGAAGCCTGGGGCAGCCCGGGTGGCTCAGTGGTTTGGCGCTGCCTTGGGCCCAGGGCGTGATCCTGGGGTCCTGGGATCGAGTCCCACGTTGGGCTCCCTGCATGGAGCCTGCTTCTCCCTCTTCCTGTGTCTCTGCCTCTCTTTCTCTCTTTGTCTTTCATGAATAAATAAATAAAATCTTTTTTTTAATGTTTTTTTTCCTTTTTTTTTTAAAATTTTTATTTATTTATGATAGTCACAGAGAGAGAGAGAGAGAGAGAGAGAGGCAGAGACATAGGCAGAGGGAGAAGCAGGCTCCATGCACCAGGAGCCCGACGTGGGATTCGATCCTGGGTCTCCAGGATCGCGCCCTGGGCCAAAGGCAGGCGCTAAACCGCTGCGCCACCCAGGGATCCCAATAAATAAAATCTTAAAAACAAACAAACAAAAAAAACTGTAGGGCAGCCCGGGTGGCTCAGTGGTTTAGCGCCGCCTTCAGCCCAGGGCCTGATCCTGGAGACCCGGGATCAAGTCCCACGTTGGGCTCCCTGCATGGAGCCTGCTTCTCCCTCTGCCTGTGTGTCTACCTCTCTCTCTCTCTCTCTCTCTCTCTCATTAATAAATAAATAAAATCTTTTTAAAAAAATAGAAAAAAGAAAAAAAACTGTAACAAGTCAGTTGCAGGTCACATAAATAATATTCTTTTGATAAAAAGTAACCATTTTCCGGGATCCCTGGGTGGCGCAGCGGTTTGACGCCCGCCTTTGGCCCAGGGCGCGATCCTGGAGACCCGGGATCGAATCCCACATCAGGCTCCCAGTGCATGGAGCCTGCTTCTCCCTCTGCCTGTGTCTCTGCCTCTCTCTCTCTCTCTCTCTGTATGACTATCATAAATAAATAAATAAAAATTAAAAAAAAAAAAAAAAAAAAGTAACCATTTTCCAAAACAAAAACTGTTTCAGTTTTCAGTTTCTTTCTTTCAGAAAAGAATGGCATTGTGTTACATTTGTGCAAATTTCTTTTGAATGTCCAACTTGATAGAGGACAGCAAGATTCTCGCATCTTCCTCTGCATTCAATTTGAATGATTTGAAGTATATAAAGAAAATCTGGGCTTACATAGTTATTTAGTTGGAAAAGAGAAGAGTATCTTAATATCCTTTTCATACTTTTTTTTTTAAGATTTTATTTATTTATTCATGAGAGACAGAGAGGCAGAGACACAGGTAGAAGGAGAAGCTCCCTGTGGGGAGCCTGATGCAGGACTCTATCTGAGGACCCTGGGACCACAACCTGTACCGAAGGCAGATGCTCAACCTCTGAGCCACCCAGGCATCCCTTAAAAATAAAATGTTAAGGACACTTGGGTGGCTTAGTTGGTTAAGTGTCAGATTCAGTTTCGGCTCAGGTCCTGATCTCATGGCTTGTGGGATCCAGCCCCACATTGGGCTCCACACTCAGTGGGAGTCTGCTTGGATATTCTCTCCCTTCCCCCACTCCCCCACTTGTGTTTGCACACGTGCACTCTAAATGAATAAATAAATAAATCTTTTTTAAAAAATCTTATTAAAATTTTTTTTAAAAATAGAATATCTTGCTACACAAGGGCTCTTGGGTAAATGGATTTTTTTAAACAATTTTTAAAAACATACTCTATTTTTTTTTAATCTTTTTGAGAGAATGAGTGAACATGTGCATGAGGGAAGAGGCAGAGGGAGAGGGAGAGAATCTTAAGCAGACTCTACGCTGAGTGCAGAGCCTGATTTGGGGCTCTGTCTCATGACCTTGAGATCATGACCTGAGCTGAAATCAAGAGTTGGATGCTTAACCGGCTGAGCCACCCAGGCACTCACATTTTATTTAATTTTTAATTAAAGGCTCTGTTGTCTCTTTTTAAAAACTTAAAAAAACATTCTAGAAAAGGCCCAGTCCCCTTAACCATGATCCCATCCCAAAATCCCGGCCCCTCTCAGGCTGTCACCAAATGGTTGCATGCTCCATGTTTCCACTGCAGCCCCTTCTGGCACAGGTACTGTTTTGATAGCCAGTGCCCCCCTCAGGGTGGTCAGCCTGTAGGCACCTGGCAAATCTCTGGAACATGGGAGCAGAGGGTCAGGGCTAACTAGGTTTTATGTGTGCCGTCTGTTGATCCCCGCCAGGAGCCTGAACGAACTTCGAGTGTTGCTACTGGAGGCCAATCGCCACTCCCCAGGGCCGGAGAGGGACCTCAGCCGTGAGCTCCACAAGGCTGAGTGGAGAATCAAGGAGCAGAAACTCAAGGATGACATCCGGGGCCTGCGAGAAAAGCTGACTGGGCTGGTGCGTAGGCAAGGGGTAGCCTGGGGGAGGGGGAATGCCAGGGTGGGCGAAGGCCACTCTGGCCATGGAGACTGGAGACCTCTTGGGGCCATCCCAGGGACAGTCAAATCCCAGGACAGGTGCACGATACTGTAGAATCACAGGCACGGTCAGTGATGTAGCTGGTGGAGGGGCCGTGGGTGACCCCTTTGCAGACATCGTGGCTGACCGTGTGGAAGACTTCTGAAGACCCAGTGTCCAGAGCTAGGATGGGCTCCTGCAGGGTGGTGAGCTCCCCATCTAGGGTAGTAATTAACCAGAAACCAGCTCCTTCCTCAGGGTTTTGCAGTGAGGATTCATGCATCAGTTTCAGGAAGGAGATGAGACCTATTGGAGCTCCTTCTAACACTGAGCTTCTAGAGCTGAGGCTCCTCCATCAGGAACAAAAGGTGGGAAATGATGGGAGCACAGGATAGAACCATCCCCACCCATCCCCCTGTGGTCAGCATGGAGGACAACCTTGTGGCCAGCGACCAGGCCTCGTCAATCCAGAGTGTGGACAGGACAGGTTCCGGAAGACAGCTCTGCTGCCATGGGAAGCTGCTCCAAAGCCCCTCATTGCCCTCCCAGGCAGCTGGTGGGTTCAGCCACCGCAGGAGACGGGAGAAGGGAGGCCTCATGGGCAGGAGGGAGGCACCAGACTCCTGTAGGGTCAGGGGGTCGGGGTCACTCACTGCACACCCTTCCCGTCCTGGCAGGCCTAGCCAGCAGGCAAGATTCCAGGGCCATTTGCTGTCCCTGTGGCTCTGAGTCTGGGCATAACTCTGGAGAAGACAAGGTCCTGGGGCCCGCAAGGACTTTCAGGTCTTGATTCTCTGAGACTTTCCCAGAGCCTCCTGGGATGGGGGGCAGTGCCTTTCTGGGTAATCTCCACAGGGCCCAGGCTGGTCGAGTTCATACGGGAAGCTTTCCCAGGCAGCCTGTCCTGTGCCCCCCTGCACTGTCCCCAGAGCCACAGGAGAACTAGGGAAGGGCTTGGTGGTTAGACACTCCCTGGAGTGAGGGAGTTTTGGGTGGAAGAACAGAGTAGAGCAGAAGGATCTGGAAGCACTGGTGCAGGGGCAGAGCAGAGTAGCTTTGTGTGGGAGCAGGGAGGCTGGCAGGTGCATCTCCAGGGCCGGGGTGAGCAGGGAGCAGCTCCAGAAGGAGAGGGGAGGAGGGCTCTGAGGAGGACTTCAGATGTGCTGGAAGGCAAGGGGTGATGAAGCTGTGGGTCTGGGGGTGAAGGGACACACATGGACGCAGTGTGGAGGGAGTGGGGCCACAGGAAGGAAAGACGGGAGGTGCTTCTGGATCTCAGGACCTGGAGAATGGGAAGCATCTGCCAGCTGGGATTTCAGGGCAAGGGACCTTTCTGGACACTTCAGTGAGGACCCTCGAGTGAGGGAGGAAGGCCTGACCCGGGGATGAAATGGGCCAGAGGGTGGGCCTAGAGGAGAACGCGCGCTCTCCAGGCACACACGTGCACACATCTGTACATGCGTGCACACACACGCTCACGCGCATCCTCTTCCTCTCCCCCACCGCTTCCAGGACAAAGAGAAGTCCCTGTCGGACCAGAGGCGCTACTCTCTCATTGACCCATCCTCGGCCCCCGAGCTCCTGCGGCTGCAGCACCAGCTCATGAGCACAGAAGACGCGCTGCGGGACGCGCTGGACCAGGCTCAGCAGGTGGAGAAGCTCATGGAGGCCATGAGGAGCTGCCCCGACAAGTCCCAGGTGAGCCGTGGGCCAGGGCTGGGCTGGCCAGGGGGCAAGCCACGGGGTGCTCGCTGTTCTCTGGAAGTGTGGCCCTGTCCTGGGAACCCTGGTCTGGATGGGGAGGTTCAGCCCCGTCCTCTGGGGGTCCCAGCCCAGGGGGGCACATGGCTTGATCCTGAACCGCTCAGATTCAGCTGGGGATGCAGCCTTGCCCTGAGAGCCCTGGGGCCCTGGAACCCCTATTCTGAAGAGCCTCTGATGGTTCCACGGGGGAGGCCCGGCCCTCTAGTGGCCACACCGGGAACTGCCGCCTGGTGACCCTCGCTCAGCCCCTGCCCGGGACTCTTTAACAGGCCATCAGCAATTCCAGTTCTGCAAACGGCATCCACCAGCAAGACAAGGGCCATAAGCAAGAGGTAAGGGATGCCCTGGCCCCCCGGGGGACACCCTGCCACACCCACGGCCCTCCCACACCCTGGGACCACAGCTGACCTCCCCATAGAAAAAAATCCTGAAAAGCCACCTAAATCACAGAGGTGCATTGTGCCAGAGGCTCTGCAGTCGGGTCTCACATGCTGGGAGCCCAGGGAGGTCACACTCAATTCAGCCATCATCTGCTCTTTTAGCCTTGTTTCTTTTTCTTTCTTTTCTTTTTTCTTTTCTTTCTTTTCTTTTCTTTTCTTTTCTTTTCTTTTCTTTTCTTTTCTTTTCTTTCTTTCTTTCTTTAAGATTTTATTTATTTATTCATGAGAGACACAGAGAGCAAGAGAGGCGGAGACACAGGCAGAGGGAAAAGCAGGCCCCATGCAGGGAGCCCGATGTGGGACTTGATCCTGGGACTCCAGGACCACCACCTGGGCCGAAGGCAGGCGCTAAACCGCTGAGCCACCCAGGGATCCCTGTCTTTTAGCCTTGTTTCTTTTTCAAAACCTTTTATAATAAAAGTTTTTAGGTTTCCTATTAGGAAACTTTTGGGGGAAAAACCCAAAATAGAAGATACTCAAAGAGATGACCAAGATTGACATTTTTTTTTTTAAAGATTTTATTTATTTGACAGAGTGGGAGAGCACAAGCAGGGGGATGAGGCAGGCAGAGGGAGAGGTAGAAGCAGACTCCCTGCTGATCCAGAAGCCCAATGTGGGGCTCGATCCCAGGACCCCGGGATTGTGACCTGAGCTGAAGGCAGACACTCAACCACTGAGCCACCCAGGCGCTCCCCATGCTCCTTTTTTTTAAAGCGAAGATTCCTCATTTGGGGTTTGGCTAATGGTTCCTTGTGATTTGAGCCAGGTTATGCATTTCAGGCTAGAATACATCCTCAGTGTTGTGTCCTTCTCTGGGCCTCACAGCTTGAGGGACATGATGTCCACCTGCCCTCACTCCTAATGTGAATTTTGATCACCTGGTCAAGATGTTGTCTGATTTCTCCACTGTACAGTGACTGGTTTTTTCCTAACAAGCAGTCTGTGGAGAGAGACTGTATGATCCTATGAATACCCTGCGCCTCCCCGAAGCACGCCCTGGATTGAGCATCTTTTGATGACTCTTGCCTGAGCAGTCTTCACTGTGATGACTGTGATTACTGTAAAGTAGCACCTCCTGCAGCATCTTGATGGAATAGGTGGCATAGTCCATATTCAAGATTCCCTTCTAGTTGTTTTACAGAATATATTTTTTAAAGATTTTATTTATTTATTCATGAGAGACACAGAAAGAGAGAAAGAGAGAGGCAGAGACACAGGCAGAGGGAGAAGCAGGCTCCATGCAGGGAGCCCGATGTGGGACTCGATCCTGGGTCTCCAGGATCAGGCTCTGGGCTGAAGGTGGTGCTAAACCGCTGAGCCACCTGGGCTGCCCAGAATATTTTATTTTTATCCTATTTTATTTTTTATTTTTATTTTTAAGGTTTTATTTATTTATTTGAGAGAGAGTGAGAGAGCACAAGCAAGGGGAGTGGCAGAGGGGGAGGAGAAGCAGACTCCCTGCTGAGCAGGGAGCCCAATGCAGGACTCGATCCCATGACCCCGGGATCATAACCTGAGCTAAGGCAATCATTTAACCAACTGAGCCACCCAGCACCCCAAATTTTAATTTATTTAAGTTGGCCCCATGCCAGGGGCACCTGGGTGGCTCAGCGGTTGAGCATCTGCCTGCAGCTCAGGTTGTGATCCTGGGGTCCTGGAATAGAGTCCCACATCGAGCTCCCTGCATGGAGCCTGCTTCTCCCTCTGCCTATGTCTCTGTTTCTCTCTGTGTCTCTCATGAAATGAATAAATAAAATCTTTAAAAAAAAAAAATTAGGCCCCATGGCCAGTGTGTAGTCCAGCTTGGGGCTTGAACTCAGGACCCTGAGATCATGACCTAAGCTGAAATCAAGAGTCAGAGGTTTCACTGACTGCGCCCCCCCAGGTGCCCCTTGACTGTCATGTTCTAACACGCCCCACCCCACAGTTAACCCCAGGAGTCCCCCACAGTGTGACAGGCACCCACTTGACTCCCAGTACCAGCCTGATGAAGTGGCAGGAACCCAGCACCGGCTCTGTCCCTGGCTGGCCATATGACCTGCATGAGTGAGGCTGGAACATGGGAAGGCACGCAGGTCCTTCCATCTGGGACAGTGGAGCCCCCGGCCCCCACGCTCCCTTAGAGGCGGGAGAACCTTGGCTGCCAACTCTGCCAGGAGCCAGGCCTGTGAGTAAGGGGCAGAGAGACAGAGTTGGGGGGGGGGGGACCCTACACCAGACCTGCCAACAGGGGAGATGGGTGATGTTCATACTTTGTGTGGCTCTGTCCCTCCAATAACCCTGCAAGGCGCATCGGCTCATCCGAGTTTACAGACATGAAAACTGAGGCCAGGAGTCTCCACTCCAGTTTTCATTGCCTCGGATCCGGCCTCCACACAGGCGCCCCGTGTTCTTTGTAAAACCCATCTGCTCTCGCCTCTTCCCTTCACCTGCTCCCACCCCGCCTCTTGTCTCACCAGGCCCCCCAAACATGGCAAGAGAAACTTTTCTGCCCCAAGACCTTTGCACATGCTGTTTCAGCTACCTGGCACAGGCATACAGCCCAGCCACCCCCTTTCCTATGACACCCCCATCCCCACCCCTCCTGGAGACACCTGCTAATCAAGCTCTTCCTCTCTCCAGGAGAAGCACTGACCCTGAGGGATCCCATGGAGCGCCCCGTCCACACCAGAGCCCCTGCAGCCTGCCCCGGCGGCGCCCCCTCCAGGCAGGGGCCAGGACTGTCACTTTGGAGACAAGAACAGTGTTTGTAACAATAACGTGCCCACTGCCTCGGACAATCCCCCATCCCCGACCCACCTGCCGGACCAGGAGGCTTCCTCAAGCACGACCTTCCACAGAGAGCGGTACAGTCCTGGCCTGGCCCCTGGGACCTTCGGCCTGGACACCCCGGATACCCCAGCAGTTTCCAGAGTTTGTTGAGGGGGAGGCCGAGGTGATCTGGCCAGGCCCCCTCTCCCCAGAAGGAGCTGCCTTGCGGACCATCTTGGCACCCCGGGCATGTCCCTGCCTCCCTTTCTTCTCTTTCTTCTCCCGGGTTCCCCTTAGACCCCAGAGAGCCATGTCCCGGGAAAGGGTCCAAGGAGGCCCAGCTAGGCACCAGGGAGGGGATTCCAGTCCTCGGGAGCCAGGTAGGGCCCCCTTTTCTGCAGCTACTTCCAGGCTAGGTGGTGTCCAGGCTTCCTGTCCCCACAGACAGTGGTACAAGCCCCCCACCCCCAGCCCATCTACCTAGTAAGGCCCAGATTCAAGTTGTTGGGGGGCAAGGTCCTTCCCCTCCTCGACCCCCCAGCACCAACTCATATGCATAGCTCCAAGCTGCAGGCCAGAGGGTCACCACCAAGGCCAGGAGCCACAGTATTAGGAGAGTTTGGAAGCCCCTCCCCTCGCCCCTGCCATGGGCCTGGCTCGAAGCTGGGGCAGGGCGGCTGCCAGGGAGCCCAGGGCTCTAGGCAGGTCTTGACTGGGCAGTAACGTGGTGTCCCCTGGGCTGACCAGATGTTCCAAAACTGGGCCTCTTGTTTGTCCACACACCCTCGCAAGCTCTGACACAGACACCCACTGACTTTGGCATCCGCACAGTGGGTCACACACGCACACGGGGCCCTGTGGGTGGGGTGTTTGCGGCCAGCCATGCTCAGGCCACATAAGATGCACAGGCCTGGGTGCCCAGAACACATGCTCTTAGGACCGAGCCCCCAGCCTAGCAGTGCCGTGCCCACACACACTGCTCACATTCCTGTGTACACCCCCAGGTACACGTGGGCAAGTGTTCAGGACGTGTGTGCCATGCACATCCATCAGAACGCACATGTACCAACAGCCCCCTTGCTTCCCAGGCACCTGCCCAGAACTCTGTAAGCCTTGTCCCCCTGTAGCCAAGAAAAGAGCCCAAGGGACATTGGTGATAAGAAACATCTAACCACCTCTCCCCTCTGCCCCTTGAGCCCGGCTGAGTTCCTCCAGGCCTGTGTGTGGTGGGAAAAGCCAATACAAAAGCCTCTAGAGCTGGAGGACCCATAGGTCATTGTCTTGTGCCTCAGCGTCCCCACGGAGGGCCTGCCTCCACCTCCCCCAGCTCAGGGAGAGTTTTCACTCGGGGCCCTCCCCTGCCAGGGCCTCAAGGGGGAAGCCTGTTGTCCCACGGAGGCGTTCCAGAAGCACGTCGGAAAGGGTATGGCATCTGTGCCCTGGGTGGCTCTTGGGTGCTCCTCGGCACAGGTGTGTATGGTTCCCATCCTTGCCCAAACGCAGCCCATCCTGGAGGGGCAGCCAGTTCGTCCCATCAGTCCCCACTCCCCACTGGCTTCTGGTAGCTCTCGCATGCGGTTTTATTAACAACAGTCTAGAAGCGATGCTTTAGTGGCCTAACCCGGAGTTAAATACTACTCTTTCCAGCAAAATCCGGCAGCTCACTCCGCCTACAGGAGGCACTGATTAGTCTACTAACAGCCAAAGGCCCACACCAGGAGGGGCTGAGCCCCCCAGGGCGGCTGGCAGGTGTCAGGTGGAAAGAAACCATTTGCTTGTGAGCGTCTCCACCTGCCGGTGTAGGCTCAGCCATGCCCCATCCCCAAGCCCTCCCGCACCCTTGTTCTCCCTAAAGTGGAATTGTTGAAGTGTGGCGAGTCCGTGCTCGAGACAATAAAGCTTGTGACTGACGTCCAGGACCCGTGCTGTCTGCTTTTCTCTGTGGGCGTGCCAGGAGTGAGTCTCATCCTATTAGTTGCCAGCTAATTCCTACTCAGTTGTGAATGGCTGATGCTCAGAGAGCCTGGCATTAAGAGGTCCAGGAGATTGGGACCTGGCCTTGTCCAAGGAGCAGGAACCCAGCAGGGATGGGCTGAGGACCAGAGACAGTGGGCAGCTGGGGGCAGGCTCGGCAAGGCTGCCAGAGAGCGCTGGGGATTTGGACTCAACTCTGTTAGAAGTATGAGGGAGCCCCTAGGAAAAGGTAAAAATCTCCCTGATGGGCAGAAGAACTAACATGAGTTCCCTGAGTTCAGCTAGAACACAGAGAACCTCAGAGAGCGAATTCTATCTCCTGCAGCCAGCTTTCCAGAGATCGAGTGAACAGTCAAGGTTTGGGGAGCTCCAAGGTCATTTTATAGGCCTTGCACTTGACGCTGCCGCCCTGGGAGACTATGCAAACCTCTCGAGGTTAACAGCTGAACGTGTCTGGAAGCTTTGCGCTGGCTCCCAGGCGCTGCGTCAGCAGAGAAGGAGGAAGCAGGGGGAACTGTCCTTGGGTGAAGAGTTTGAGGCAAGGGCTGTGCGCACAGGTGCGGCCAGGGCTAAGGGACGCCCCCCAGGGGACTCCATGGAAACCATCGCAAAGCAGCTGTGGCTGGAACTGCAGCTGTCCAGAGGATCCCACCCCAGGTGGGAAGATGCTGGAAAGGATGCCCCCAGCTCTCCGGCCTTCCTCCGGCTGCCCCTCCCCAAGCCTGAACCCAACCGGAGTCCGAGCATAGCAGCCTATTGCAGGGCGAGAGGCCGGCCCCTGGGCACACACAGCCCCGATGGAGGGGGTGCAGAATGGGCCTGGAGGTGGCAACAAATAGGAAGCAATCGGCAGTATCCATCACAATAATGTGCTGGGATAGATTTCTACAGCCCCCTGGTTTTGGCTTCGGCTGCCTCGAGTGTTCTTGGGCTCTGTCCTTCCAGAACTGACCTTACCCACCCAGCATTTTGAAATTCAAAGAGCTTCTGCAAACAAGATGCTTTCCTCTCCAGGCTTATCAAACACCACTGTGATTTCTGATTTCTTTTCAATGCCCCCCCCCAGGCCCAGTCACAGAAATGGGGTGGTGGCTGCGGGCGCTAAATGTATCACCCTGCCCCGGGGAGGGTGTGGAGCCGCGGGAGCATTTCTTTGACTGGTTTAGCCTTCAGTGGGAACTGCACACTGGGGGTTTGTGGTCAGAAAAAAGGGAACACCTCCCGCCATGGCTCCCACGCCAGCAGGCAGGGACCGTCACGGGGAGAGTGGGGGGCCTGGCCTCAGGCAGAGGCCTGCAGCACACAGCTTACTGTCACCAGCACTGACAGTGTGGGGGACACGAGGTCAGCTGCCAAAGGGCCTGAATCTTGAGGAAGGAGCTTCCCGAGTCTGTCTGCCCAGGGGTCGGCATCCAGGAGGTGTCAGAAGGAAGGAAGACCCCTGAACTAGCATGAGATACCCTCCTTGAGTGTGGGAGGGGCACAGAGTGTCCTGTCCTCAGGGGTTCATGTGCTGGTGCTCAGAAGTGGGAAGCTCCAGGGATGGGGGTGGGGGCTTTAGGAAGGCAGGAGGGCTTTAGAAGGGCTGGAGGGGTGGCCTTGACCCTGTGTGTGTGTGTGTTTGGGGTGGAATGTGGGGTCTGTGTGGAAAGACCTCAGAGACTGGACATCCTTGACATCCAGCCCAGCCGCCACCCTCCTTGACATCCACCCTGCATGCCAACCGCGCAGACCAAGCCCTTGGCTCCACCTCCCTGACCCTCAGCCTCCTTCTCAGCAAGCTACAGAAAATAAAGCTCAATCTCTGTAGGGTCTAAATGAGACCCCTGAAGAAGCCCTTAGATTAAAAAGCTCTACTGATTGTTTCTCGCCATCTCCTAGCTTAGAGGGGGAGGTTCCCTTGCTCCACCTGCAGGCCCGTGGGAGCCCCAGCTGCCCTCTGGGTGTGCCCCTCCACGATTCAGCTTAGGGTCAGCAGATCAGATCACTTCCACGGTAGGGGAGGAGCCCTCCTAGAGGAGGAGCCCTCGAGCTCAGCACAATCTCAGGCTGGAGGTTACGTGGGACCGGACAGAGTGCAAGAGGCATTGTCTACACCAGAGACTGTTGTTGGATTGGTGGTGTTTTGTTTTGTTTTGTTTTTTACATTTTTAAAAAAGATTTTATTTATCTAATTGACATACAGAAGGAGCACAAGCAGGAGGAGCAGCAGAAGCAGGCCAAAAGGCCTGAATCTTGCAAAGCATGGAGCCTGACCCAGGGCTCGATCCCAGGACCCCGGGATCACGCCCTGAGCTGAAGGCAGCCGCTCAACCGCTTAGCCACCCAGGTCCTCCCACTCAATCCCTCTTGACAGAATTTCTCCTGATGCATTGTGCAGGGTGCCTACAACCCACATGCTTTTAAGCATACAGCTGAGCCTGGGGGAAAGTACGGGAAACCCTCAAGAGCCAAAAACAAAGATCTGGAAACCAGAGTGGTTAGCTGCCTGTGAGCAGCAGCTGCCCTGGGGCGTTTGCCAATGTTGAAAGCCCAAAGGCGCAGGATTTCATGGCCTCAAGGGGTTCAGAGGACAAGGCTTTGAAAGGTGGAAAACTGGAACCAAGATGCCTGCCAAAAGTCAAAAACAGGGCAGCCCCACCTCCTCCGCCCCCAAAAAAGGGTAGCTCAGCGGTTTAGCGCCGACTTCGGCCCAGGGTGTGATCCTGGAGACCTGCGATCGAGTCCCACATCGGGCTCCCTTCATGGAGCCTTCTTCTCCCTCTGCCTGTGTCTCTGCCTCTCTCTCTTTCTCTCTCTCTCTCTCTCTCTGTCTGTCTCTCATGAATAAATAAATAAAATCTTTAAAAAAAAAAAAGTCAAAAACAAAAGAGCTATATCGTCCTGAGATATAAGGACTTGGGGTGCCTGGGTAGCTCAGTCGTTTAAAGTGTCCAACTCTTGGTTTCGGCTCAGATCATGATCTCAGGGTCGTGACTTCAACTCCTGCATCAGGCTCTATCTGAGTCTGCTTAAGATTCTATCTCTTGGGATCCCTGGGTAGCGCAGCGGTTTAGCGCCTGTCTTTGGCCCAGGGCGTGATCTTGGAGACCCGGGATCAAATCCCACAACGGGCTCCCGGTGCATGGAGCCTGCTTGTGTCTCTGCCTCTCTCTCTCTCTCTCTCTGTGTAACTATCATAAAAATTTTTTAAAATTTTTTAAAATTTATTAAAAAAAAGATTCTCTCTCTCTCTCTGCCCCTTTCCATCTAAATAAATAAGTAAATAAATTTTTAAAAACTTAAATCAGTAGTTAAAAATATTTTTAAAAAAGATTTTAAAATATTTTAAAAATATTTTTAAAAAGGGGAACTTAAATATGCCAAAGCCACATATTATGCCTGGCATAGCACTCAATAAATATTTGCTAAATAAATGAGAGACGGAAAGAATAAAAAGAAAGGCCATACATCTCTAATTGGGTTCCAAAAGAAAATAGAATTGCAGAGAGGCACATCATTTATTTTATTTTTTAGTAATCTCTACACCCAATGTGGGGTTGGTACTCAAGACTCTGAGATCCGGCAGCCCCTGTGGCGCAGCAGTTTAGCGCCGCCCGCAGCCCAGGGCATGATCCTGGAGACCCTGGATCGAGTCCCACATCAGGCTCTCTGCGTGGAGCCTGCTTCTCCCTCTGCCTGTGTCTCTGCCTCTCTGTCTCTCTCATGAATAAATAAATAAAATCTTTAAAAAAAAAAAAAAAAGACTCCCAGATCAATCACCCACTCCTCCTACCGAGCCAGCCAGGTATCTTGTAGAGAGGCATTATTTAAAGAAACAGCTGAGAAATCTCCAGAACTGATGAAAGATATGGATGTGAAATACAAAGACTCCTGAGCAGCATAAATAAAAAGAAATCCACACATAGGCACGTTATATTAATTTTGCAGAATGCCAGACACCAAGAGCCAAGCAGGATTTACAGGATATGATCCTAACAGCAACTTGATTCATGTCTCCCAGTGAAATCTGTTCAAGAGGTGATGCTCCTGCCCTGCCCTGCACGAAAACTGGGGCAACCCCCCCCACACACCTCACCAGCCTCTCATAGGTATAAGAGAGTACCATGGTCACTTTGATTGCAAAAATAGTCTCAAGTCAGGACTTAAAATGTTGGGTATCTATCCACTGTGTCTCCCATCCTCTAGGACAGCAGAACAAAGTCTCCCTGGGGTCTTCTTTTTATCTTATTTTTAATTTATTTATTTATTCATGAGAAACACAGAGAGAGAGGCAGAGACACAGGCAGAGGGAGAATCAGACTCCCTGCAGGGAGCCCAATGTGGGACTCGATCCCAGGACCCCAGGATCACGCCCTGAGCCAAAGGCAGACACTCAACCCTGAGCCACCCAGGTGCCCCTCCCGGGGATCTTCTTAATGCCTCTCTTAGGAGCCTTCAGAGTTAGGAAATTGAAACCCCACCCTCGCCCAGAAAGTGAAATTCCCTACATAGCTTCGTTGAAGCCAGTGGTTCTCAACCCAACCTGAATTTTCCAAGGGGACATTGGGCAGGTCTTAAGACATTTTTGGTGGTCACAAAAATGTCCACCATTTGAGGGGGGCATGAGTGGCTCACTCGGTTAAGTCTCTGGACTCTTGATTTCCGATCAAGTCATGATCTCGGGGTCCTAAGATTGGGCCCACATTGGGCTCCATGATGGGTGTGGATCCTACTCAAGAATTTCTCCCTCTCTCCTTCTGCCCCTCCCCACCTCTAAAAAAAATGTCCACCATTTAAAATCTTTAAATAAATAAACAAACAAATCCCCTACAATACACAAGACAGGCCCCCAAAACAAAGAATTACCCCAAACATCAGTAATGCCAAGGGTGAGAAATGCTGCAAGAAAGGAATCCTCCTCTGACTCTTTCTTACCATCCCTGGCTGGGGTCCCCTTTTATATTCCTGATGGTTGTGAATCACTTAACAGTGTCTTAGATCTCATAGGGCTCCCCATTTGTCACCAAGGGGCTGAGACCCAGCACTAACTGGCACTGTCACTGGCACTAAACCTACCTGTGACCTTGGGCACTCCCCCAGCCTCAGTTTCCTTACCTGTAAAGTAGGGCGTGTAATCCTCAGGCATGGGGGTCACAGCGGGAAATGTTGGCACTTTTGAGTTGGGCAGGGGTGGGAGGAGCATCCTTCCCTGGGTCGCTCCTCCTGGGATGGGGTCAGGTGGGGCCCTAGATCCTGCTTTGGGAAGAATTGGTAGAACTTGGAGCAGCAGTGTTCAGGTGCAGAGTCGAGCCACCACCCACCCGGACACGGCGGGGGGGGGGGGGGGGGGCAAGCTCCCTGAGTCCCTTTTTTGCCATCTCCAGTAGCATCAGAACAATGAAATACATTGGATGCGGTTGTTAATTTTTTTTTAAGATTTTTAAAAAGATTTTATTTATTTATTCATGAGAGACAGAGAAAGAGAGAGGCAGAGACACAGGCAGAGGGAGAAGCAGGCTCCCTGCGGGGAGCCCAACGTGGGACTCGATCCCAGGACCCGGGGTCACCCCCTGGGCCGAAGGCAGGGGCTCAACCGCATCCCCCCCCTCAACACAGGGTCTGTCACGTGGCAGGGGGTGGTCTCCAGACCTGGGGGTTCTCTCTGGGCTTCGGGCTTTGCTCTGCCCGCCTGGGGAGACACTCACCAGACCAGCCAGGTAGGTCGGGAGGGAATGTGGGAGAAAGCTGGAGGGTGGGTGAAACCTGCACCCCTGGCTCGGGTTAGGAGATGGAAAGGCCACCGTCGCCCAGAAAGTGGGACTCCCCACGCGGCTTTGTTCCCGCGCGCTCGCGCCCTCTCACCTGTGATGCCGCCCGCTCCCCGCCAGGTGTCACCCTCGGCTCTCCCAAGCCCCATCCGTGGCCGGGAGGGAGGGGCCGCCGGGGATCCCAGGCCTGAGCCCAAGGCGGACCCAGAGGCGCCAGCTCCTGCCCTGGAGGCCTCTGCCACTGTGGCTCTGACCCCCTATGAGCGTCCGCCTGGGACAGTACATTCTGTCCCCGGGACCCCAACAGGCCAGGACTGGAAGTCTCCCTCCTCCGTCTTGAGGCTCCCCACCCACACAAGCTGCCCCCAGCAGGACCCAACCCTGCAGGACCTCGGGCTGATTTGCCCTCCTGCCTCCAGGCTCTGCCCCCACCCTGTCACCACTTCCCCCTCACCAAACCCAGCTCCGGGCACTCACCCCCCTCCCCCGTCCCTCTCTCCTACTCTCTGTGAGTGACTGAAAAATGTCCTAAGACTGTGGTTTGGGGTCTTAAATTCAGGAGGCAACATGGCAAAGGGCAAATAACCAGGCAACAGTTCTAGAATCTTCTCTGGAGCCGTGAGCCAAGATTTCTGCCCTTTCCTTCCAGCGACCCAGCAGAGGGAAGGCCTGCTGTCTCCAGGGCTGCCCCAACAGCCGCCTGGACCTGCCCCTCACGGCCTTGTCTCCAGCTACAGGGGCCATCTGCTCTCTGACCCGCACCAACAACTTTGTCTCCAATTCCCCGCAGGCCTTGAGCCGGAAATTTACCAGGAGCATCTTCGTAGGCCCCTCACCCGGTGTGCACCCCGGGACTCCGGTATGCTCACCTCACCGCTGTGTGTCCTTGTCTCCCCCTCAGGGGGTCCTCCTGCACTCGGTTCTTTTTTTTTTTTTTTTAAGATTTTATTTATTCATGAAAGACACAAAGAGAGAGGAACAGACACAGAGGGAGAAGCAGGCTCCACGCAGGGAGCCTGATGTGGGACTCGATCCCGGGTCTCCAAGATCAGACCCCAGGCTGCAGGCGGCGCCCAAACCGCTGCTCCACCGGGGCTGCCCTGGAATGAGGTTTTTAAATGAAGTTTTTAATTCACCCTTTTTAAAAATTAATTAATTAAAAAATAAAGTGTACGTCTTGTTTAGAAGACAAACATCAGTGTCTTCATTCTTGGTGTTGCTCACGGTCCTGTCTTCTGGAAAATCTGTTTGTCCCGCGGGTGGTCGTCGGACCTTCTTAAATTCTTACATCTTAATGCTCACATGGTTAATCTTTTAATCTGGGACTCCAGGCTTTGATCCTCCACCTTAAATCAAATTCACGTTGTCACTTTATTTTACCGTTATTTTAAACCTCTTAACTCCTGTTTCTTGTTCAGGGTAACTTGTCAGCTCGACCTCTTGGTTTTACATTTTAACTTCATGTTTGCTGCTTTTGGCTGTGATAAAATGTAGCCTAGCCCCCACGTTTCTATTTGACGGTTTACATCATATCGCTCCCGAACTTTTATTTATTTTCACCTGAGATTTTTTCTTTGCCACTTAAAAAAAAAGAGAGAAAGAAAATCTCCAGTTTTAAGTCTTTGCTGGCTTTTGATTTTTCTGTTTCAAATGCTCATTCTCCCTGACTCCTCCTTAATCATCCAGGCGTCCGGGTCTCACAACCCCTTCCCCCCTGTGCAATCAGGGTTCTAGGATTGTCATCAATCCCGCTTTACAGCTGAGCAAATGAGTCCCAAGGAGAGGGAGCGTTTGCTGGAGGTCACGGGGGCTAGTGAGTGGCGGGAGGTGTGACAAACCCAGGCCATGTGGCGGGATCCCTGCTCTCACCCTCCGCTTCCCGGCTCCCTGCTCCTGCCTCTGCTTCTCTCCAGGCACCTACAGTGCCATCCAGGAGGCCAGGGAGGGGGGTGCTCATGCCCCTCCATGAGCTTGTAGGTGCCCCCCCAGACTGCCCCGAGAATCTCCCTGCCTTTCACAACTACTTTTCCCCAAAACCTCATTCCAAGAGACTCCAGAGTCTCACTGGCCTCTCTGTGCAAATGGCCCCCTTGATTTACCAAAGCACATGGCCGCCTAGAACCTCATGCCACCTGGGCTTTGTTTAAAGACCCTTGCACATCTTGGAATCTGTGTTCTCTGACACCCACACCTTTGGAGTCAGGGTAGAGTCTGCCACTAGCATGCCACCATCCTGGAGGAGACACTGGGCAGAATGTCCTGCCTCTGCCCCCACCTTCTGGTGGGGTGCTGGCCAGACCTGATGCTGGAGTCCTGATAGATGGCACGAGGGAGGACAGCAAAGGCTCTACACCAGGCTACCCTGACACACTGATTTCCTTGATGGTCCAGTCCTGCTCTCCAGAAGACAATGTGACAAGTGGGCCATCATATTCCGTGACCCCAGGGGGACCTATTCCCAGAGCCTCATGCAGAGATACTGTGCAAGGATAGTCCTAGTTGGCTGAGGGTCAAGGAGCCCTAGACTCCTGTAGACTCCTCCTTTTTTTTTTTTTTTTTTTTTTTCCTTGCAAAAACCCTCGGCTCACCCGAGGGCCAGTGGAAATTTATTTTTTGTCCTTTGTCTTTCCCCAAGTGGCTTTTCCTTGCAAAATGCCTGACATGACACCAGAGGGGAACCTGGGAGTGAGGGGCACCCCAGGGACTTAAATACAAGCTGGAGGGCAGGGCACAGGTGGGACAGTCGAGAGACAGCACAAGGGACATGGCTTCTCAGGTAGAGACCAAAGGTTTGTTTTTCTGCAGGAAGAAGCTATGCCAGAGGGCATGGGGCTAGGATCCTGGGTGGGAGGGGGTGAGGGGAGAGGCCCCCAACCCTGGATTTGCACCCACATTCCCCAGAAGAGAAGTAGTGACAGGGCATGAGGACCTGCCCTCATAGGCTCCAAACAGAAGGAAGAGAATAAGCCAGGAGCCTCTGTATCCCAAACAGAGGTCATCTTTGGGATCACCTACATTGGTTAACAGGTGGGTTCATAACTCAGGCCAACCAATGGGATGCCCCACTGCAGCACTTTCTGCACTGTCACCAGGATGCCCTAGGGTGTCCATCCTTCAGATTTATGTCACCTCCTTCCCACCTCTCACCCCCAGATATAAAGAACAGAAAAGAGGGTGCCTGGGTGGCTCAGCAGTTAAGCATCTGCCTTTGGCTCAGGGTGTGATCCTGGCGTCCTGGGATCAAGTCCTGTACTGGGCTCCCTGCATGGAGTCTGCTTCTCCCTCTGCCTGTGTCTCTGCTTCTCTCTCTCTCTCTCTTTGTGTCTCTCATGTATAAATAAATAAATAAAATATTTTAAAAACACACACAAAACAGAAAAGTATAGATTTTCTTTTTTTGTTTTTCCATTTTTTTTAAGTAACTGCGTGACAGTTTTTTTTTTTTTTCTTTTTAAAGTACTGTTCTGTGGAAATGAAAGAAGCCAGATAAAACAGTTCATGCTGGAGGGTTCTGTGTGTATCAGGAAAAAAACAGGCAACAGTAATTGAAGTCAGAGTAGTCTTCCTCCAAGGTAATGACTAGCAGGAGGTATAAAGAGGCTTTTGGGGGTTCTACCATATTCTATTTCTTCACTTGGGTGCTGATCACATGGAAGTTTTCAGTTTATAAAATCCAATATGCTGCACACAGATGATTTATATACTTTCCTGTATGTAACACCTCAATTAAAAAGAATTTTTTTAAACAAAAAAGGAAGCATTCTCCTCCACGCAGAGGATATGGCTTTCCCAGGGCCTGAACCAGATCTGGCCTGCCCATTAATTATCTCCATCAGACCCACCATCCGGGGTCACAACTCTTGGAAATTCTCCAGGCTTCTACAGACTTTTAGGTAACAACTCATTTCAGCAAATCGCCCCACTGAGTCGCAAAGGCCTGGTTTAGAGCCCATTTATCCCAGAGGCTTTGCCAGAGAGCCACATGGCTCACACCCACACATCTACGATGCCTTACTGTGTGTTCTTCTTTGTTCTCTTATTTTTTTTAACAGCTTTCTTGAGATATGATTCGCATGCCATACAACTCACCCACTTGAAGTGCGCAATTTGATGGTTTTTCGCGTATTCACAGAGTTGTGCAACCATCATCACATTTCAGAACATTTTCATTACCTCAGAAAGAAACTCCCGTGCCCCTCAGCTGGCACCCCCCAGTCCCTCCACTGCTCCCAGGAAGAATTGTGTTTACCTGGATGCGCTTTTCTCCCCCCCACTTTAAATAAAAATGTATCGGGTTTCCCTGAGTATTGGTTGCCAGAAATTTCAAAGGGAAATGTGTGACCCCACCTCTGACAAATTCATGAGCCGTCACCTCTGGCCAACCTCTTATTTTTCTGTCCTATTTCCCCTAATTTCCTAGCTTGCTTTTGTTTTATCTTATCTTTGCATATATAACTTGAGAAACCCACATCATGACTTGAATGGGATGGCATTGAATTTATAGATTAACTCAGGAAAGAACAATCTTTTCTTTTTTTAAGTAGGTTCCATGACCAGCACAGAGCCCAAATAGGACTCGATCTCACGACCCTGAGATCATGACCTGAGCTGAGATCAAGAGTCAGATGCTTAACCGACCGAGTCACCCAGGGACCCCAGGAATTATCTTTCCATCTGTGAGCATGGTATGACTTTCCATTTATCCAAGTGTTCTTATATTTTTTACATTTTATTTATTTATTCATGAGAGACACAGAGAGAGGCAGAGACACAGGCAGAGGGAGAAGCAGGCTCCCTGTGGGGAACCTGATACAGAACTCGATCCCAGGACCCTGGGATCATGCCCTGAACCAAAGGTAGACACTCAACCACTGAGCCACCCAGCTGCCCCTATCTAAGTGTTTTTAAATTTTACATTAATTTTACAATGTTATCTATAAAGGCCTGGAGCAACTTGTACTAAATTTCTTCCAAAACACCGTATATTTTGTTTTGGACTATTTAATAAATGATGCTAGGACAATTAGCTGTCCATATGGAAAAAGAATAAAATTAGATCTCCACCTCCCACATAAACAAAACCCGGCTCCCGATGAATTAAAGAACTATGAAAAGTAAAGTTGTAAACTTTAAAAGAAAATATGGGGTAAGAAAGTGTATTCCATTGGAAAAACCCAGAGCCATAGTGGCTTCAGTAAACTCTCTTATTTATGATCATTTCTATCTACGGATAATCATGCTGGAGGTAGGCAACAAAACAAAATAATACCAGAAATGTGACCGATTCACAATGATATCAAGAATGAGGCTTCTGGGGCACTTCAGTGGCTCAATCAGTTAAGCGTCCAACTCTTGATTTTAGCTCAGGTCATGATCTCAGGGTTGTGGGATGAAGCCCCACAAGGGGATCCTCGCTCAGTGTGGAGCCTCCTTGATTCTCTCTCTTCCTCTCCCTCACCCCCTTTCCCCCTTACTTCTGGGAGGTCTCAACCTTCATAGCTGCAGATACCTCATCTTCCCCGTGGCTTCTGCAGCTCCACCTTAGGCTCCTTCTCCCACCTTGTCCGCAATGCCTCTTCTCCTTCCTGGCAGAGTTGATCTCAGAGGAATAGGAGTTCTGGCTGTCTTCACTTGGATTCCCCCAGGATTTGGGTGCAAGTGGTTGGGTGACCGTGGGATGTCCGTGAGGACAGGGAGGAAAGCCAGTGAAGAATGCATTAGTGAGCAGGTGAGTTTGGGGGTTCGGTCTTGCTAGAGAACCTCTGAAAGCTGGTGACCACATGCCTCGGGATTGGTCACCAGCTCCCACCCCTCAGTGGTTAAGGGTCACCCCTTTTTCCCCAGAGGAATTCAGGAACTCACCTGGAGCCGGACAGTGCCCTCAGGCAGAGTCCCAGGAAGCTGTTGGCAGATGACTCCAGGTGACCCAAGGACACCCGAGAGGGACACCAACATGCACTCGGCCAAGTGCACTGTCTCCTGGGCAGTGCTCAGGCTTTTCCTTCCTTCTCATCCTATTCTGGCTCCTTTCTCACCATTTATGTCCCGTTCAGATGCTAGTGTCTCTCTCTTCTCACTCTCCCTCCCACCCGGTCCTTCTATCTTTCTTTTCTTTTTCCTTTTAATTTATTCATGACAGATACAGAGAGAGAAAGAGGCAGACACAAGCAGAAGAAGAAGGAGGCTGCATGCAGGGAGTCCAGTGCGGGACTCGATACCGGAACTCCGGGATCACGCCTTGAGCCAAAGGCAGACACTTAACCACTGAGCCACCCAGGCGCCCCTCCTTCTCTCTTTCTCTCTCTAATTACCTGGTATTTATTCCTAAGTTTGCTGGGTGTCTCCCCAGCTAGCCTTGGGCTCTGAGAAAGCAGGGATAGTCAGACCTGCTTCTTCCGTGGGGCCCAGGGTCCGCGCTGTGCCCTACACATAGTAGGTGCTCCATAAAATGCCCAAGGATTCTTGTCCTTCAGATGAGAAGCAAACTGACTTAAATCCCCAAACATCTATGGAGGGAGCACCAACAGTAAACTCAGCCCCACCCAAGGAAATCCTGGCATAGGAGGTGTTGGGCATAAAAGGGGAGATAGCGTGGTCTCTGCCATCGGGGGGCACGGCTCATTCACACATCCAGGGCACGTCAAGTGTCCTGCTCTGTGCTGGAAATGCAAGCATTCGGGATCGGCCAGTCCTGATCGTCCAGGCCTGCGCTAGGCCACATATGGGATTGGAGGCAGGAAGGCTAGGAAAGAAAGGGACTCTATCCTTGTCCTCAAGGAAGCCACAATCCAGAGAGGAGACCAGCGCATCCTGGGAGAAGAAGACCACCTGAGAAGTTCGAGTTATGGTGAGCAATGTGGACAGTGGAGGATAAAGTAGTTCAGAGAAGCCAGAGATCTGGGAAGACTTCTCAGAGGAGGCAAGTTGGAGCTGAGACCCAGAGAACAAAAGGAAAGGTTTCCTGGCTGCCGCAGCCCTCAGAGACCATGGCCCTGGCTCACCAGCCTCGCTTTTGTGTACATGGTCTTCTTGTGAGGGCCTGGTCTCCTCAAAGACCCCAGGAGCCCACAGCATGTAGGAAATCCTACTCTTTGAGATGAAAGCACTGGGTGTAATTCCACAATGAAGCCCTGAGTAACCACAGGCCAATCCCTCCTTTTCTCTAGTCTCTTTCTTCATCTGTTAAATGGGTTCATCGCTCTCATTACCCTCACAAGTTTGCCAAGAGGAAAGGAGACTATCTATATGTGTGGTTTCTGAGCCAGGAGTGAGCAAATCTCCTTAGAGTGAGCAAATCACACCACTCAGCCCCTCATTTCACAGATGGAGAAACTGAGACCCAGAGAAGCCAAGAGCCCGCCCAAGTGCACTTATGTTCAAGTCCTCGTCTGAGGCTCAGCTTTTAGGACAATAGGAGTGTACTTCTCTCCCAGGAAGCCTGGGTCCCTCCAGAGTGAGGGGGGTCCCCACTTGGGGTTGTGTGTGTGCTGTCTTCTTTAACACCTTGGAAATGTTAATTGAGAGAGAAATTATGCAAAGGAGCCCAGATTGGAGATGCTCATTTGAATCTCAACAAGGTGGCTAGATTAAAAATAGCAGGAGCAGGGAGGTAAGTTTGGGCTTGGAGAGGCTGCCAAGAGCTGTAGCTGAGAAGATCCAGGCTCCGGGGCCCGTGGTGTGGAGAGCAGGTCTCAGGGCCTCAGCCTGGACCCTGGTGTCTGCATCCGCGGCCTCCCCTGCTGGCTTGTTCCCGCTCGTCCCTCTCACACACTGGACACCCGGGCGATGGCTCTACATAGCAAATCTGCCCCTGGCACTCCCCTGTATATAACTGGCCGAGGCTGCCTACTGCCCCCCCGGCAAAAGCCTCAGTCTGCACTCAAGACCTATTGTTGCGCCTGGTCCCTCGCCTCACCCCAACCCAGTCCCTAGTGCTCCCCAGAGCTCCTACCCAGGGAACATCCACTCCTGACTGAGCGTTTGCACGGACCACTCCTGCCTCTGGGAACAGCCAGTGTCACCTCTTCTCCACCAGGAGAGCTACGTCATCTTTCCAGCTCCAGCTCAAAGGCACCTTCCCAGCACCTCTGGGCCAAGCTGGTTGTTTCTGGCTCTGCTCTTCAGACAAGTCTCCTACAGCACCTACTCTTGAGGTTGATGTGCCTGTGGGTCTGGCCATCCTGGGCTACGAGCTCCCCAAGATTGGGGCCCCCCATATCTGGGGCATCCCTGGGGCCCGGCCCTGCCTGCAGCTGGCTCTTCCAGCCCGCACAGAGAATGTCTGGGGCGGTTGCAGGGGAATGGCCACAGGACTGCCTCCCTGTGCTCCCCGACTCACCCCTCCCTCAGTAGCTGGCTGGACTGGCCTGGGTGGCTGTGGGCCCCTCACCCCAGCCTGTCCTCAAGGACAGCAGGGGGAGGGGAGGAGAGTGGGGAGAGAGGCTGGTTATTAATTAAAAAGCAAGTCATGTGCAGGCCTGCTTCATTCCAATAAAAACCGTCAAGGGTATTAATTACCAGATCTGGCGATAGACGCCAGGGTTAGGTTTGCTCAGGCCGGGTAAGGATCCCGGTGGTCGGAATGTCAATGAGCACCGGGTCTCCACAGCCCAGGCCTGGGCTGAGGAGGGGAGGGAGGTGAGGGGCACCTTGGCTGGATGACCGATCATGGAAACACCACCACCATAACCACCACCACCACCACCGATTACCTCCTCCTGAGGCCCCCACTTGGCACGTGATAACCACTTGACCATCCTCACATACCATCTGTCATCTCACTCCTAACAGCCTCATGAGATTGGTCCTATTTTATCCCCATCTTGCAGCTGGGACATTCAGGCGCGGAGAGGTTTTGTAACTTGGACAGGGTCACACAGCTAGGAGGTGGCTCCACCAGGACAACAGTCAGGGCTCCTCCTTTTTTATTTTATTTTATTTTATTTTATTTATTTATTTTATTTTATTTTATTTTATTTATTTATTTATTTATTTATTTATTTGAGAGAGAGAGAGAACACAAAAAAGGGGAGGGGCACAGGAAGAGGGACTTGCAGAATTCAGGCTGAGCGGGGAGTCTGACACGGGGCTCTATCCCAGGACCCCAAGATCATGACCTTAGCTGAGATCAAACACATCACTGACTGAGCCACCCAGGTGCCCTAGTCAGGGCTCCTCTTTACTGCAAGGACATAAGAACCTGGACATGTTGCTTAGCATCATTGAAGCAGCTCGTCATCACACAGGTGAGGAAAGTCATACGGCACACTGGTGAACCTAAACCATGTCCTCTGATGCTCTGACCAGGGCTCCCTCCCCTCCTCCCCAGCTAAGTGTGTATCAGGGTCTCCCAGGAAGGGAGAGGATGAGGGGCCCCAGATGAGCCAGGAGCGTGGGGTTCAAGGCTCTCTGCCCCTTGCTGCCTCCCTTCACACCTCCCTGCTCCTCCCTCTGCTGCCTCCTGGGACCTCAGCAGCCCAGCTGGGCTGAACCAACCAGTACTTCCCTGTGTCAGCCCTGCTCAGCTCTGGTCCCAGCAGAGTTAAAATAGGTCTGACCCAAATACAAGCACAATGCCAGTGCTGAAAATACAGCTGTGTCAGCAGAAACTCCAACTGGGTAGGAAACCCATGCATTTTGGCATGAACACCCCCCACCCCAAGAAGGGGGCCAGGCTGGGCGACCATGAACTCTGAGAATTCCCTTAAGTATCTCCAGTGTGACAGAGGTGGACAAGATAGAAGGACAACTGCTCCCCTGACCTGGCTGGCCACAAGCTCGCAGAGCGGATCCAGCAGCCCGCAGCATCGCTGCTGGCACCCCAGAGAAAGTGAGGCTCAGAGAGGGGAGGTGCCGACTCAAGATTGCACAGCTCGGGAGAGGCAGGTGTGGGGAGGCAGGTCTCTGGTTTCTGGGTGGGATGAAGAGCTAGGGGTGTGGGAGATCAGCTGGAGTAGAAATTCGGGGCCATTGCTCAGGGCGGACAGCTAGAGGTGATGGCCTTGACTGGCTTTGGAGTGGAGGCCCCAGGCTGGCCTGGACTGGGTCCCCAGGGCCACAGCACACTCCTTTGGTCACCAGAAGGAACCAGCCCTGCAGGTGGCCATTAATATGCAAACAGAGCCCGCTTCTTGGGCCATAGAGGGCAAGGCTGCTCAGACATGCTCCACACATAGTCACGTGCTCTGCTGTTGTTGTCCTAGACTCCTTAATCAGGGCGCCCGGGGGGCTCAGCGGTTGGGCATCTGCCTTTGGCTCAGGGCGTGATCCCAGGGTCCTGGGGTTGAGTCCCACATTGGGCTCCCTGCGTGGAGCCTGCTTCTCCCTCTGCCTGTGTCTTTGCCTCTCTCTGTGTCTCTCATAAATAATTTTTTTTTTTTAAAAGAATCCTTAATCATTTCATCTTTGAGTGTGTGTTTTAGTGAAGTCCAACAAGATCACGAGCATGCATGGGAGCAGAGGGCGTATTCAGAACATGTGTGTCCATGTCCTGTGCTGTCATAGTTGCATACAGCATTGGTGATGACCCGTGGGCATGGAGTCAGAGTCCCAGTGGGCCCAAGGTGAGCAGGAGTTCAGCGAGACTCAAGCAGGTCAAGGCACACATGTCATATGAAGGGGCTGCCAAGGCACCTGGGTGCCTCAGCGGTTGAGCATCTGCCTTCCACTCAGGGCGTGATTCTGGAGACCCGGGTCGAGTCCCACGTCAGGTTCCCCGCATGGAGCCTGCTTCTCCCTCTGCCTGTGTCTCTGCCTCTCTCTCTCTCTCTCTCTCCTCTCTGTGTATTCTCATGAATAAATAAATAAAATATTTTAAAATAAAATAAAATCTTTTAAAAAGAGGGGCTGCCGACAGCCCTGAGAGGCCCTACTTTCTGTTCAAGCCTGTTCTGAATGCAGAAGGGAGACAATGACTTTCTCAGAAAGCATCCAAGGGTCACCTGTACATCATAAGCCAAAGGTAGAGGAAGTTGGTTGAATGTGTGTGTATCAAGAAGTAAAATAGAGGGGCGCCTGGGTGACTCTCTTGGTTGAGAATCCAACTCTTGGGTCATGATGATGATCTCAGGGTCATGGGATCAAGCCCCACATGGGGCTCCCTGCTCAGCACGGAGTCTCCTGAAGATTCTTTCCTCCCTCTCTGTCTCCCTCTGCCCTTCCCGCTGCTCGTGCACGCTTGCTCTCTAAAATAAATAAATAAAATCTTTAAAAATAAAACAACAACCATGAAATAGAGTTGAGTTAGTTTGGGGCAGTTTTTCCCACTGTTGGAGAAACAGGGAAATACAGGCTACCTCATTTTTTTGCACACATTGCAGATATGTTTTTTACAAATTGGAGATTTGTGGCAACCTGGTGCTGAGCAAGCCTCTTGATGTCATTTTTCCAACAGCCTCTGCTCACCTCGTGTCTCTGAGTCACGTTTTTGTCCTTCTCACATTATTTAAAACTTTTTCATTATTATATTTGTCATGACAATCAATCTGTGATCAGTAATTACGAGTCACTGAAAGCTCGGATGATGCTTAGCACTTTTTAGCAACAAAGCGTATTAAAATTAAGATGTGTCCATTTTTTGAGATATAACGCTATTGCACTTACTAGGCTACGAATAGCATGGCCGTAACTTTTCTATGCACCAAGAAACCATTTGACTCGCTTTATTGTGATAATAGCTTCACTGAAATATTTACTTTGTTGCAGTGGTCTGCGACCAAACCCGCAGTGTCTCTGAGGTGTGCCTGGGCATCTCCACAGGTACAAAGCATGATACTGTGTAAATTTGGTGATTTCAAGTAGGGGTCAAATGCCCTCACAGCTTTGTTTAAAACTGGCATTTGGGGGATCCCTGGGTGGCGCAGCGGTTTGGCGCCTGCCTTTGGCCCAGGGCACGATCCTGGAGACCCGGGATCGAATCCCACGTCGGGCTCCCGGTGCATGGAGCCTGCTTATCCCTCTGCCTGTGTCTCTGCCTCTCTCTCTCTCTCTCTCTCTCTCTCTCTGTGACTATCATAAATAAATAAAACTAAAAAAAAAAAAAAACAAAACTGGCATTTGGGGGCATCTAGCTGGCTCAGTGGGAAGAGTGTGTGACTCTTGATCTCAGGGTCATGAGTTCAAGCCCCATGTTGGGTGCAGAGATAAATAAATAAGAACTTTTTAAATAATGGCCTTGAGCAATGTGAAGATGAATGGTAAAGAATGATAGCAAAATGCAATTTTATTTTTTTTTTGTTTTAAATATTTTATGTATTTATTCACGAGAGACACAGAGAGAGAGGCAGAGACACAGGCAGAGGGAGAAGCAGGCTCCCTGCAGGGAGCCCGGTGTGGGACTTGATCCCAGGACCTGGAGATCACTGCCTGAGCTGAAGGCAGCTGCTCAACTGCTGAGCCACCCAGGTGTCCTGCAATTTTAAATTTAAATTTTTCCTTACTTACAACACTTTTAAGTAGCAAATTGTTAAGAAACCATCATCTAGGGACGCCTGAGTGGCTCAGTGGTTGAGTGTCTGCCTTTGGCTCAGGGCATGATCCTGGGGTCCCAGGATCGAGTCCCACATCAGGCTCCCTGCATGGAGCCTGCTTCTCTCTCTGCCTCTCTCTCTCTCTCTCTCTCTCTCTCTCTCTGTGTCTCTCATGAATAATTAATAAAAATATTTTTTTAAAAAAGAAACCATCATCTATTGAAAGATAGTGGGAGAAAGAAAAATGTTTATTTTAAAGATACATTTTCCTGCTTTTTGAACAGTGCGCACCCCATTTTTCATTCTGCAATTGGAGAGCTGGCCCAGGCCCTGGGGTGTGAACTATTCTGGGGCCCGGCAGGAAGAGAAGTGCGTCTTCTGGTTCTCTTTTCTCCTTTACACAACTATCTGCAAACCTGACTGAGCAGGCGCAGCGCACTGTGGCTGTTGGGGGCGGAGGGTGTGCAGATAGGCAGCTGGCCAGCCTGAGATCAGGGACTCCTTCCTGGAGGCAGTGACATGAGGGCCAGAAGAGGTGATCAGAATGTTGGCAGGCAGACCAGAGGGCTTTGAGGACCCACCCAGTGGCCACCAGTCTCAGGGCCTCGGGGTTCTCTGAGAGTCCAGGCTGGCTGTGGCATGTGTGTCCACCTAAGCAGCATCTCCAAGGGGGAATTAGCACCCATCCCGGGGACTCACTGCAAATCCAGGATTGAAGATTGTCCCTTGGTTGAGGGGTGGGGGCCTAGCACTCCAGGTCCAGGCTAAACCCTAGAGAGGCCCACCCACCCCTCATCCAATAAACACACATCTATTGAGCTTCTTTGGGCAGTGTTCTGGAGGCAGGATGTAGAGCAGAGAATAACACAGACAAGGGCCCTGGCATCAGCGGGACAGCTGGCTGGAAAGGACCAAGAGCTAGCTGTGAGCTAGTTGTGAATGTCTGCAGTGGCAGGAAGCTCCTGGTCCAGCGGGGCTCCAGCCTGGACAGAATTGTTTCTCAGAGCTGGATGTCACTCTCAGGAGCTTGGGCAGAGGACCCACATGCCCACAAATGTCAAGGGGCATGTCTGAGGCAGTCCCAGCTGGCAGGGTGCTGGCAGCCTCTGAACAAATTAGAATGTGGTCAGGTGTGGTGCTGGGGTGATAAGTGTGATGTGCTAACCATGGAGGCACCCTGGCGTCCTGAGCCCCTGTGAGCTACCCATGCCCACGGCTTGCCTGTCTACAGCCTGCCCAGCCACTGAAGCCCAGAGCAGTAGGTCTAGACGTTGGTGTGTCTGTCCTCTCAGGTGCCTGGCTTGCCTCCCCACAAAGGTCCCTGAGGCTGCAGGGTGCTGGGGGGCAGAAGGCAGGTAGTGGGGGCACCCACAGCTAATGCTCTGAGGCCTTATACCAGCCAGACGCAGTTCTGATTATTTGACTTGCAGGACTCATTTACTTCCCACAGCACCTCCTGCAGGCGTGCAAGCTCCTGGTCCCCACGTCATCAGAGAGGTCACTCATTGATGCACAGAGGGGTGAGATTATTTGCCCAAAGACACACAGCTAGTAAGCAAGCCAGTGGCTGAGCTAAAACTCGCACTTTTTTTTTTAAGTTTTTTTTTTTTTAATTTAAGATTTTGTTTATTTATTCATGAGACACACAGAGAGAGAGGCAGAGACACAGGCAGAGGAAAAGCAGGCTCCATGCAGGGAGCCTGATGTGGGACTCGATCCCGAGGCTCCAGGATCACGCCCTGGGCTGAAGGCAGACAATCAACTGCTGAGCCAACCAGGCATCCTTTTTTTAAAGTTTTCTTAAAAAAAGATTTTATTTATTTAATAGAGAGAGGGAGCACGAGCAGGGGGAGAGGGAGAGAGAGAAGCAGACTCCCCACCGAGCAGGGGTCCCCACATGGGGCTCCATCCCAGGACCCTGGGATCATGGCCTGAGCCAAAGGCAGATGTTTAACTCACTAAGCCACTCAGGTGCCCCTCTTTTGAAGATTTTATTTACTTGTTTGGGAGAAAGGCCAGAGAGAGAGAACACGAGTGGGAAGGAGGGGCAGAGAGAGAGGGAGAAGCAGACTCTCCGCTCAATCCCAGGATCCCAGGATCACAACCTGAGCCCAAGGCAGATGCTCCACCCTGGCGCCCCTGGAAATCACGCCGTTAACCACTAGGCTGAACAACCTCTTTCTCTTGATTGCTTGCTTCTCTTTGGTTCTGGCTCAAATGGCCACCATATAGGACGAAACTGAGGGGAATTCATTAGAATGTTAGAGAACTCCCCTCATTTATAAATGAAAAAACAAAAGCCCAGAGAGGGGAAGAGACTTGCCTGTGGTTGCACAGCAACTCCTGACTCCCTAAGCGGGAGTGAAGAGGCTCCAATGGGAGCAAACAGCCCCCACTGTCCCTGAAAGATATTTCCCTTCTGAGATCTCAAGGGGTCCCGGGGACAGGTGGGGGCTGACATCCAGCCCACAGTCGGCTAGCCAACCTCGTGGATCTCGGGCCTGCCATTCAGGGGCCCCGGGTAAGGGGACAGAAATAGGCCATCTGTGAGCTTTCCCAGGGCTCTGCCCAGCCTGGGCCCACCGCCTCCGAGTGCGCTGGCATTCTCTGCTCATTTATTTATTTTTCAGAGCAGGAAAGTGGATTTGAAACGCTCCTCCTGCATGTTTACCCCTGGGGGAATGTCAGGCTTATGAATAATGCAGCAAGTCGGGGGCTGCGGGGCAGCGGGCTCCGTCCTGTTCCAGAAGTCGCCACACGCGGGCTCAGGGCAGGTCCCGCCCTGCCACTTGCTGCTGGGGGTGGGACAGGACTGGGGGAGTCTCTCCAGGCCTCAGAGCCCCCAGCCATAAACGGGGGTGCTGACCCTCCTCACCACGGGGCGGCCCACGCACACCGTCGGGTCCTGGGCCGTGGCCTTCCCCTTGGGCATTGCTCATGGTCCTCATCCGGCTCTCAGCGCCCGCAGCCCTTTCTGAGCACGTCACCATGGAACAGAGCAGAGACCCGGGCTGGAGGGCGCAGGCCCAGGGAGCGCCTGGCCCCACTGGACGCTGCGGGCTCAGCTGGAAGGGGGGCCTGTAGGAGCTCTGCGCTGGCACCTCTCCCCGCAGCCTCGGGCTACCTTGGTGGGTCTCTCAAAAGGGCCATTTTTATGTCTGAGGTGAACTGTTGTCCTTGTTCCCACCCTGGGCCCCAGGCTCGCTTCTCCTGAGCAGAAGGGAAGACCTCTGGATGCCAGAAGTATCCCTGTCCCCCTGGAATGGCATGCCTGGGGCAGTGGCCCTGTCCCAGGGCCCCCTGCCAAGACCCCCAGGCCACCTCTGAGTTCCTGTGGGCCTGAGTCACCAGGCACACCAATGTGGGTGTGAAGGACCATCCTTGGGCCTCCTTACCTCCCAGGTGGGAGTCACACCACAGCCTTGGAGTCCTTTCGTTGGTGGGGCGACACATGGCATGCTCCCACACCCTCACAGGCTCCTAAATGCTCACTGCTGAGCCTAAAGCAGGAGGGATTGCAGTTAGATTTAATCAGGCAGGATTGTTGGTGAATGGATGAGTGAATGGGGGAGGAGTACTGAGTTTTCTGGAGAGGGTGGGACGGGGAGGGGTCACACGACCCCTCATGGCACTCCCATCCCCACCCTATCCCTCAAGCTCTAGGAGGCAGTGACCTCACTCTACTCTCTATCATAATATTTACCAACAGTGCTGCAGTTGAGCCAGGCAGCTCGGCAATTATAATCATGTTATCATTATTGCTGATAATTCCGATCATAAGCATAAATTTTAAACAGGAGCAGGGCACAGCAGGTACGAGCAGGGGCAGGGCCACCTCTGGGAGGCGTGAGTGTGGGGGCGGTGGGGGGTGAGACTGGCCTGCCTCCCCTTTCTCCCATCTCATCCTGTGTCTGGCCAAGGGCAAATCCCCTCCGGAGCCCTGCCCAGGGACACCAGGGCCTCTGGGTGGCCTATTCCTGCCAGGGGCCCGGGGTTGTCCTGACCCCCTCTCACCAAGCCCCTCTCTGCCTCACAGAAACTATTAAGGTGCAATTATTACTGAGATAGTCTTTCCAAATTGATCTTTCAGTTACTCTGCGGCTGCAGCCATGGAGACGGCCCCAACTCAATTACATGCTCTCTCTCTTCTTGACAGATTCCAGCGGAGGAGAGTCGGAGGAGGAGGAGGCGCGAGGCAGGGACGTGCACAGAGCAAGGGGTCCTGCTGGAAGAGCTCCCTACAAAGGCAGCGACCAACAGAGGGAGGGAAACACAGAGCAAACAGATCAACAAGGCACCTGACAGCAGAGGAGGCCCACGTCTTCCTTCCTTCCTTCCTTCCTTCCTTCCTTCCGCAAATGTTTGCTCTGTGTGCTAACCTGGGTGCTGAGGACAGAGCAATGCCTGAGGATCCCTGTACCTCCTCCTCCCCCAACTGAGCAGAGTTTATTGGGGTGAGTCAAACGGGGATCAAATTATCACTCACCCAACGTCAAATCAACCGGCCAGAGTACTCAGAGTGCCTAAGGGCTCTGGGAGCCTCGCTCAGGAGGCTGGTCTGGTCAGTGAGGTCAGGAAGGCTAAGATCTACAGGATAAAGAGCTGGGTGGGCAGGACACTGGGGTCAGGACACCATGCAAAGGTGGCTTTCCTTCTATGACTCCAAGGCCTAAGCAGATCCCTCCTTTCAGGGAGGTGCGCCGGGGGAGGGGGGGTGTCCATGGGTATAGCAGGCTGGTAGGGAAAAGGAGGACCCTTCCCCTGGAGGTGAGGAGCTATAGCTCCTCTTGGGGCCCCAGGAAATCCCAGGGTGGGAGAGAAATATTTTAGGGGGCACTGATGCCAGAGGGGGGGTGTCTGGTTGGTTTGCCATTCCCAATGGGGCCGGGGGCATGACCTTAGGCTCAGGTGGATGCCCTATCTGGCTCACTGGTACACACTGGTACACACACCACAGCTGCTGGCCCAGAGTCCCCAAGTTCTGAGGCTACGTGATACCCAGCACAGACAGGGTACTGTGGTGTAGATCCCAGGCTCTCCCATCTCAGGGCCAGTCTGACTCAGATGTGACAGCCTGTCTGTGACAGAGGAGCTGGCACAAAGTGCCCCATGGCACAAGGGACATGGCAGTGGGCCAGTCCTGCGTGGCTGAGTGTGGTCAAATCACGGATGCCAGAGCTTGAAAGCACTCCCTAAACTTGAATGTGTATCAGAAGAGCTAGGGACCATGTTCTACAGTGCAAAGTCCCGGGCCTCCCTCCCACCCCTCCACAGGGTCTGAGCCCACATATCTGGAAGGTCTTGGGCCTGCACCTTTAACAGGTATGCAGGGCAAGGAAAAACTGAGCCCCAGGCCCCAATAATGTCAGCTGTGAGCTGAGATAGAAGATGACCCCTTTAGCCACTAGCTACGTATGAAAGTCTGTCTCTTCCAAACTGAGATGTAAGTGGATATTTAAGTCAAAGACTTTGTAACAAAAAATATAAAACATCTTAAATCTTTAAAAATATTATGCGCTGAAACAAATACAGTCTGGGCTGAATACATCAAATACAAGGCTGGGTTGAATAAAATTTATTGTTGAAATTAATTTCACCTGTTTCTTCTTCACTTTTTACTTTTTTTTTTTTAATTTATCAAACCGCTGCGCCACCCAGGGATCCCTTCTTCACTTTTTAAAATGCAGCTACTAGGAAATTTCAAATTTCCTCTGTGGTGTGCGTATGTGGCTCGCCACCTATTTCTGTTGGCCAGTGCTGCCCTCCTCTCCTCATGGGGGCAAATCCAGGGACCCAGGAGGCCAAGGCTGCAGATCTGCCCATGTCCTGATGGCAGACTTCCTTGCCTCCTGCCGCAGCTTGCCAGCCTGGGTGTGTGAAGTCCCAGAAAGAGCGCTTTACTTTGTTGGGTCCGGAAGCCTTGGAGGACTCTGAGAGGTTACTCTGCTGATGGGACACCACAGGGAAAGAAATTATTTCTGTCCTTATGGGCCTGGAGGCGCCATGGAAACAAATATTTGGGAATGAAGGGAGATGCTGGTGGCCTGGGGGAATGGCCTGTCTGTGGAGGGGGGTGATTTGGGTCACAGACTCAGGAGGCTGCCCTCCCCTATAGCAAGCCCATCACCTACCCTTGGTCCGATGGGGCCTCCCTATCGCCTGAATGCTCTGGCCGGTAGGGATAACATTTAACATCTAGGCTCCAGATTCTATGCCCACCTTGTCTGTCCTGGTTGTACGGACCCTGCACGGTGCCTTCATTTAAAACATTTATTATTAAAAAAAATAAATAAATAAAATAAAATAAAACATTTATTATTATTATTTTTTATTCATGAGAGACACACAGAGAGAGGCAGAGACATAGGCAAGAGGGAGAAGCAGGCTCCTTGCAGGGAGCCTGATGTAGGACTTGATCCCAGGACCCTGCCCCGAAGGCAGACAATCCACCACTGAGCCACCCAGGCTTCCCTGCCTGCTGCCTTCAAAGCACATTTCCATACAATGAATCTTATTTTCCCTTTGATTTCCATGATGGAGCAGGAGAGAGTCTCTGAAGAGAAAGAGGAGTACCTGGTTCCAGAAACTGTTCAAGTCTTATTTTAAAAGGTTGAATACTAATTATCAGAGAAAAATCATTTCCTGAAAATCCAAGGAAACCCATGGAGATGGGAAACATGAATGGCAGGTTGGGGAATTGTAAGTCTGAGGTCCACCTCTGACATGTATGGCTGGGCTGCTGGGACCCAATCCTGCCCTCCCAAAATGCAGGCTCCTGACCTATAAGATTAAAGTGCTGGGTTCAGCGTCCTCCCCTTTGGCTCCTGTGGTCATGTCCAGGGTAGCATAGTCCCAGGCTCCCTGGAAGCTTGCCTCAAGCTAAGAGTTACCTCACTGGGGACAGCAGGGTTGTCTCTCTATCTGCTCCCTGACCCCCTGGAGTCTTATGTCCAAGAAGCCAGGAGAAGTGGCCCAGAATTGTGGAACAAGGCAATGATGCATGCAGGAGGTCAGGGACCCAGGACTGGGCCCAAACCCCAGTGAGGCATGGGGACTGAGTCCCTGTAGGCAGCTTTTCCTGCTGGCTAGATCTGCTCATCAGAGACCCTGGAATATACACACTGGGCCAGGAGGTAGAGACTAGCTCCTGCCAGGGAGTCCCTGGACTGACAGGGATACAGGACACCCAGGGATGCACTCACTTCCGCCAGTGCCCTGGCATCTTCCATCCCCATCTGTGAAATGGGATTGTCAGGCCCACATGACTGCCAGGAGGGTTGTTGGGAGGGTGACAAGGCTGGAGGAGGCTTTGTGATGGAGGAGGTCCTGTGGCTTCGAGGTTGATAAGGGGTAGGCAGTGGGCAGAGCCTATTGCCATATCCGTGTAGTAGGGGGATGCGGCCAGGTCTGAGGGAGAATGAGGCAAGGCCAGTGCAAATGTTCTTCTTCTTCTTTTTTTAAAGATCCTATTTATTTATTTGAGAGAGACAGACACATAGACAGAGAGAGAGAACAAGCAGGGGGAGGCTCAGAGGCAGAGGGAGGAGCAGTCTCCCCACTGAGCAGGGAGCCCGATGCAGGGCTCCATACCAGGACTCCAAGATCATGCCCTGCGCTAAAGGCAGAGCCATCGACGGAGCCACCCAGGTGCCCCGCAAATGTGCTTCTTAAAGCTGAAAGAAGCCCCTTCAGGTGGGGAGCAGTCACCAGCAAGGACTTCTTCGCCAAGCTCCCCTCCCAACTGCGCGAGCTTCTGCTGCCCTACTCAGGGGAAAGAAGTGAACTTGACAAAATTAGGATGTCCATGACCTTGTCCTTAGAATTCTCACCTCCTCAGGAAGAGCAGCTCAAGCAAAGGCCAAGACTGCAAATTTGCCTCTAGATGTAGTACCAGGCACTACACCAAGCATTTGTCCTGTGTCACATGTCATTCAGTCTCCACAGCCATCACACAGAGTAAGGACTATCTTGTCTCCATATTCTTGATGAGGTAGCTCAGGCTGAGAGAGACTTGGCCTAGGACAGAGGTCAATCAACTTGGCCCAGGAGACACAGTGAGTGAATGTGAAGCCTGGTGTCATATCCCCTGGGGAGCAGAGCTTACGCATGCCGGGCCAAGGCCTTCTGCTGACCACACTGCACCCAGTCTACCTAGGCAAGGTTGGGCTCAGGCTGGCTCTACCCGCCGGCAGGAAGAGCAGCCCAGAGGCTGGAAGAGGGCACTTAACCCCAGCACTCCACTAGCATCATTGCTGCTCTGGATTCTGCCTGCAGAGGGCAGTACTGAGCACACACTGGTGCTCCCTCCCCACTAGGGCTTAGCTACTCTCCACCTTGAGGTGCAAAGGCTTCTGGCACTTTGCCCCAGGACTTAGGGTCTGGAAAGCATTCTCCCTAGAAACCAACAGCCCAACTAGACAGCCCTTTTGGGGACCAGTGTGCCCCAGGTGGGCCCACAAAGGCCACGCCTTACCTCCAACATATCGTGGGCTGATGCAGATGGGATAGAGGAACAGTAGGCCAGTGGGCTGAACCAGGGCTATGATGACAGTCCCAGCCACGCGATGCTGGTGCTGTATGTCCCTAAGCAAGTCACTTCCCCTCATTGTAAAAGGAGGCCAATACAAGACACCCCCACAGGCTTAGTGATGCTTAGAAAGCACCCATCATCACTGTTCTCCACAGTGGGGCCACGTTGTGGTTTACTGAGAGGCTGCAAAAGATGGGAAATAGAGGTTCAGGGAGGTGAACTGCCCTGCCTAAGGTCACCTGGTGTTAAGAGGAAGAGCCAGGATTTGAACCCACAGTCTCTAGATCTTAGCTCTTCCCTTCAGTGACATTGCCACACCAGGGCTAGCAGAGGGCAGGTGGGGATTGGAGGGGCGGGGGGGGGGGCGGGCACACAACAGTGATGCTGGGGATAGGGTGGTACCCCCAAGATGGCAAAAAGCAGTGTGGGATGGAGGGGGCATCGTGGCCTCATGCCCAGTCCTCAGTCTTCTGGCCAACACTGTGAGCAAGGCATTCGGTGGGCACCAGGGCTCCTGGGGCTTGGCCTTTGGCTGGGCCTTGTGGACCTGGCCTGCCCAGGAGGAGCTGTCTGACAGGCTTGTGGGATAGACCTGGTCAGCCAAGTTTATCCTTTGCCGAGTGCCCAGCGGGGCCCCAGGACCCTGGGAGAAGACCTCGAGGGCTTTGCTGGGACCCTGAAGATTCTCAATCTCTGTGCCGCTCTCTCCATCTAGGCCAGGAGCTCCCTGGGGTCCGGGCCTGCCTGACTTGTGTCCCTCCCAGGAGTGCCCAGCATAGCAAGGGCCTAGCACAGGACTCAGGACACCACTCCTTGTGCTGAATTAAGATGCACGGCTTTGGAGAGGATGGGAAGTGTGCTCCCCGATTCCACAGGACGGCTGGCATGGTAGAGGAAGCGGGTGGCAAAAGCCCGAGCCCGGGCCGGGGATCAGAAGGAGGGCTGCCCGGGCGAGATGGGCCCCGGAGCCTCCAACTGGATCTGCTGCGACCTTGGGCAGGCCGCTGCCTTCCTTCACGTCCCGGGGGACACAGGCTGAAGGAGGTACCGGGACCTAGGCCGGAAGCTAACCTGGGCAAGGTGGGAGTGACCAGCGGCCCCCTTCAGTTGTGCAGCCCCCGCGGCCCGGCGCCGCCCTCCGGGTGACCTTGACCCCGCGCCCCGGCCTCCTAATCCGCCCCACCCCGCGCTGGGGAGGGGAGGCGGCGGGCGGCGCCGGGCAGCCAGGGGGCGCCGGGCAGCCAGGGGGCGCCGAGGCCGCGGGCGCCCCTCCCGCCTCCCGCCTCCCGCCTCCCGCCCCTCCCGCAGGCCCCCCTGGCGGCGGGCGCCGGGGCGGCGCGCTCGGGGCGCCGGGGGCGGGGCGGGGCGGGGCGGGGGGCGCGGCGCTCCCCCCGCGGTGCCCAGGCCGGGGCGCGGGGCGGGCCGGGCGGGCTAATCCCGTATGTAAATGGCAGCCAATGGAGGGTGGTGTTGCGCGGGGCTGGGATTAGGGCCGGGGCGAATGGCTGGCAATCTTACTGGGATTACAGAACAAAGAGCCTCCCTGCGCTCCCGCTCTCGGCTCCGCGCCCCGCGCCGCGCCCCGCCCTCCGCCGCAGCCCGCGCCGGGGGTGGGGGCCGCCGAGCGCCAGCCCCCCGGCCGGCCCGAGACCCCCGCCGCGGCCCCTCCCCGCCGGCGCCCCGCGCCCGCGCCCCGCGCCCCCCGCCGCGCCCCCGCCGCGCCCCCGCCGCGCCGCGCTCCCTCCCCCCGCCCGCCCTCCGCCGCGCCTTCCCCCATTCTCCCGGATTAATTAAGGAGGCAGCGGCAGGAGGCTGAGTCCTGGCCGCGGGCCGGGGCCGGGGCGCCGCCGGCAGGAGCGCTTGGGGATCCCCCAAGGTAGGAGAAACTTTTGCGGGGGGCGGGCGCCGAGGCCCTGCTCCCCTGCTCCCTGCGCCGCCGCCCCCCGCCGCGGCCCCCGCCCCTCCCCCTCCCCTCCCCTCCCCCCCTCCCCCCCTCCAGGTGTTCCGGGGTCCGGTCCGGCGTTCGGGTGCCGGGAGGCACGTGACTGCGACTCTGATTCGGGCCGCCGCCCCCCACCTGCCGGACGGGGTGGGGGGCGGGCGCTGTGCCCCGGCCCGGCCGGAGCTGGGGGGCGCCCCGGGCGGCGGCGGCGCCCGCAGGCTGCTGCGGTGGGCGAATGAGGTCAGTCGTGCTGCCCGCGGCGGCGGCCGCCCCTGTGGGAGCGGAGGGGGCCGGAGCGGGCCGGGAAGGCCGCGGGTCCCCGCCCCCCGCCCCCCGCCTCCGGGCTGCGCCGTCTCCGGCCGGGCCCCCCGCGCGCAGGCCGAGTCCCGCAGCCGGCGCTGCCCGGGCGCAGCGGCTCCTGCGGGTCCTGCGGGTCCCCCGGGAGGGGGCCGGTCCGAGCCGCGGCAGCTGAAGCTCCGGGGAGAGCCGGAGTCTGGCCTCGGGGGGCGGCGGTGGGGCCCCCGAGCTTCCAGAGGAGCGAGCTGGGGGTGCCCCGCGCGTGCTGGGCTCTGAGTTCCTGCACGAGGGCACGGAGGCCTGTGGAGCGCCACAGCGTGCTCCGCGTCCACCCCCCCATCCCGAGTCCTTGGAAATGATGGGCTTGGTGCCTCTCCTGGGCTCCAGCCACGGCCTGCGGCCAGGGACAGGGACGATGCCCTGGGCTGGGCCCAGGGCAGAGGGGGGCCTTGCAGCTGAGAGTTCTGCCCTCCTGGCGGTGCTGGAGGAGCCCTGCACATCTGGCCATATGACCCAGCCTCCAAAGACCAGACCTGGGGTGGGAGCCTCTTCCGTTCCCATCGCAGCCAAAGTGAGGGACCTGGCTTGCAGGGGTCCCCGCACCAGGCCCCTTAGGGGAAGCGCCCGCCTTGGATGGAGTATGGGACTGGTGATATGGGGGGCGTGGGACTGCCCCGGGATTCTCCCCCACCCTCCCCCCCCCCGGCCCCAGTAGCTGGGGTGTGGGGCAGGTGTGGACAGCTAGAGGAGTGGGCGTTTGGTCACACTGGAAGGAAGGGGCTGCCAGAAGCTGCTCTGACCTCCTTTGGCGGGATTTGGTTGCCCCGCAGCTGGGACTGCTTGCTCCTCCGCACTGCTATGGTCCTCGGGGCTTGGGAGGTGCCTTTCCAAGCAGCCATTTATTTCAGCAGCGTCATTCCCAAAGGGAAAGGGCATGGGCATTGATTATTTATTCGGAGCAGGAGGTAGTAGTGGCTGGGAGGCTGGTGGCTGCTGGTGGCTGCCGGGAGGGAAGATCTGGGCGCCGGGGTGGCAAAGAGGGGGTGGCCAGGCGCCCATCACGAGCCACCCATTGCAAGTGGGAGCACAGGAGGCTTCGAGGTAGACTCTGACCTCTTCTGAACAGGAACTGCTGGACCAAGGGACAGACCCGGCTCCAAGGTGACAGGATGTCGGAATTCCCGACCTGCTTTTGGGATGTGAGAGGCTTAAGACCACACCCCGTGCCATAGCCTGCTCTGAGAGTGACCTAGAAAGTTGAGGCTCTGACTCAGAGGGTCCCAGCAGAGGAACCAAGCAAAGGTGGGAACTCTGTGGCCACTGGTTGCCTGCACATTTAAAATGTGGAAGACCTGGGGCCGAAGGTTGCAAAACTGGGTCTCGGAGATGGCGTTGTAGGGACAAGCGTAACCAACTTAAGAGGACTGACTGTTCTCTTGGTGCTGGAGGAAGGGTCATTTACGTGCAATGTGTTAATCACAAATACTTTCTATCTGTTCTTTGAAGGCTGGTCTCCCAGAGCCTTCCAACACAGTGGCGGTTGTTAGCGTTCGGTGCTTGGAAATAGTCGGAAAGGCGGGCTTAATGATAGGGGTCTTGGAGGCAGCTGTTCTAGCAGCCTGTCTCCAGCAGCCAGGGCCTGCGCGGTTTGGTGGCAGCTGGGTTGTCAGAAACCCAGGTGAGGATCTCGGGGCGATGCGACGGGCGACGCCTTGGGGCGTTTATATCTTGAGTGTGACCTTGGAAGCACAGATCGCTTCTCTTGGTCCATCCCCATTCTGGATTCTGGTTCATCCGCTCTGGCTCTCCTCTATCCATCAACTGGCTCGTGGAATCCTGAAGTTTTCTTGAATGGCCTTCGCACATGCTGTTCTTCACTGGAAGGTTCTTCCCATCCTTCCCCTGTAGGAGTGGGAGACTTCCTCTGATGTCCTGACCTGGCCAGAGTGGGGGTATGCGCGGTGGGATTTGCTGCTCTCGTCGCCTCTCTGTTAAGACTTAACTGGCTGCTGTGTCCTCGGGCTGGCATCCCATCCCAGGGCCGGCCCAGGGGCTACCTCTGTGGTCCCCCGTGACGTCCTGTCCTTCCTCTGTCCCAGTGTTGATCTCACATCTGCCTCCCAGTTGCTCTTGGAACAGGGCAGGGTCCGAGGCTTGCTTTGGATTCCCTGGTGCCCCGGAGCTGGTCCCCAAATACTTGAGGAATGACTACCTGAGGGAATGAATGAATGAAGTCTAGCTTCAAGCCCTGGGCCCACATTGCTAAGGAGCTTCTCCTGTTCCTGAATCCCCTTCTCTGAGGAAGCACTCCCTTCCCCATGGTGGCGAGAATCCAGGATCTTCCCCTGCCTCCTTATCGTCCTCGGGCCCCGAGCCTGTGTCTTCCCCTCAAACCTGAGCCTGGGGCTTTGCTCCCAGGATGTCCTTTGCCCCGCTTCTCTCAGCCCTCCAACTCTTGGCTCTTTGTGGGTGCTCTCCTTGTGATGCCTCGCGGCTGAGTTCTCTGGGACAAGCAGGAATGTGTGCCCATCCCCCTGGGCCCATGGAGGCCTCAAGGGGCACCTCAGGGTGCAGGGAACAAGACCTGCGGAGTTAACTCACAGACAAAGAGGAACAGAGCAGGACTCTGGGCCAAGGGCTTGGAACCTTCCAGAAAAGTGTGAGGCCCAGAAGATGTAGACCCTTGAGGCACCTGCAAGGGAATTCCCAGCAGGAATTCATAAGCTGGGCCAGAGTAGTGGAAGGATCGTTTTATGTGGGAGAACTGGAAGAGATAAAAAATGATTATAAGTCAGTGAGATGCTCCCCCTTCTGTGGCTGGGTGACAGTGGAGATTTCTGTGGGTAGGTGTTGGGGTGTCCAGGCGGGCCCACGAGGAGCCAGCTCCCTCGCTTGGTTCCCAGGTCCCTCATTTGCAGGCAGATCTGGCTGGGACTCAGTGATCCTCATGCTCACCAGGGTGGATACTGTATCATTTCAGACTCAGTGCTGTGGGTTACGGCTGATGACAGCAAAGAGGCTCAGAGCCCCCGGTGAGGATGTGCAAGGGGCTCAACGCTTGTTCGCTTGTTCGCTTTGTGGGGAGTTAGATTTGCTGAATGAGCTGAGTGGAGGCCATACTTTGTCCTTGCCCGGGCTTGGGATGCCTGGTGGGGGTGTCCCGGGCAGAAGTCTTGCTCCTGACTCCCATCCTCTTGGTCCGGAGCCGGGCTTGGCCAACACAGAGCTATTTGTGTGCCCACCTGTCTCCCTCCTTCAGGACCACCTGCTCTGGTTGCCAGATCTGGCTAATAAAAATAGGGATGCCCAGTTAAATTTGGATTTCAGATAAGCCATGGATAATGCAGGATTGAAGACGTAACGTATACTAAAGACTTACTTGTTTATCTGAAGCTGAACTGGGGTCTTCTGTTTGATCTGGCAACCCTACAGCTCTGACCTCTGGGCAGTGGGACTGTTGGGGACTGGGGAGAGGCTCAGGGCGTGGTTGGGCCTGGGGTTGGGGTCAGGGCTCAGCCTAAAGCTCCCGGAAGGGTCTGGGTCAGTTAGCAGCAGGCAGGTCTCATTCCTGTTTCCTTGGCTGGGCTTTCTCCAGGCCGCGGTCCCAGGGTCCAGATCCCCTGTTAGCTTGGGTGGTGTGGGCGACCCAGGGATCCCCCAGTCTGGGAACCCCTGGTTTTCAGAGATTTCTGTTCACTGTGGCGGGAGGCAGGGGGAAGGGTGGTGGTAAGGTGCACCAAATCAGACACCGGAGTTAGGGTTTGCAGAGCCAGGCCTGAGCACTGGGAGGCTGTTTTCTCTAATGTCCCCCCCCTCCCCACTCCATCAAGGCTTAGAGATCCTACCTGGGGGGTGCCCCCTGGTAGGGGAGGGTCTTCACTGGGCAGGGTCACAGGTGTGAAGGGCAGCCTCTGTGCTGTGCTGAGGCCCCTGGAATGTGAACTGACTGTAGCCAGGAAGCAAGGGGCAGGGTCTCAGGTACCATGTCCCTCCTCCCCCAAATCCAGGCTGTATGCTCACATGTGAAGTGGAGAAGATACCCCATGTCCTGCCAGAGTCTCAGCTGCTGTGGCTGGGGGGGAGGCTTTCAGAGCTGGATGTGTGGGTCACCCCAGTGCGGGTCTGGAGTGGAGACTGTGGGAAGCCAGAGGTGAGTGGTCCTGGCTCGGGGGCTTGGGCTTCTGGGCAGCCTGCAGGTGCCCAGCAAGGCTACGTAGTTGGAGATGGAGGGCCTGAACCCGGAGCTGGAAGGAGCCCCTCTCAGGCTGCTTCTCTCCTGGAGGCTTGGGCAGGGCCAGGCTTGTTTGCCGATTGGAGTGGGAGGGTGGTCTTCAGGTACATTTTCTGGCTTCTTCTACCATAGAGGGGAGTCTCTGTCCATCCGTCTGTCACTCTTAACCGGCCAGTAAGAAACTTACAGATGCCCCAGGTCTGCAGGGTCTCAGGTCCTGGCATCCGGCCCCAGGCCAGCAAGTAGGAGGGGCTCACCCCATAGGTTGTCCTGTTTTGTTTTGTTTTGTTTTGTTTTAAAGATTTTATTTATTTATTCATGAGAGACACAGGCAGAGGGAGAAGCAGGCTCCCGGTGAGGAGCCCGATACAGGACTTGATCCCAGGACCCCGGGATAACGACCTGAGCCGAAGGCAGACACTTAACCACTGAGCCCCCCAGATGCCCCTCTCCTGTTTTATCAAGGGATGGGGGATATCCAGTGAAATGGCTCAAGTTTTAGTAAATGTGCCTTCTGAGGGGTTTGACTCTGTACACATTCACATGGCCCAGCCCCTGTCAAGACACGGAACATTCCATCACCCCTTAAACTTCCCTTAAGCTCACTTGCAGCCAACCTCTTACCCTCCCCCAGCCCCTGGCAACCACTGTGTGTTTTCTTTTTTCTTTTCTTTGCTTTCCTTTTAACCACTGTGTGTTTTCTGTCTCTGTACTTTTGCATTTTCTAGAATGTCACATAAATGCAGTCACACAGAATGCAGCCTGAGTCTGGCTTCTTAGACCTTTTGGTTGCTGAGTACTGTTCCATCATAGGACTGTGCCACACGGCTCCCCCTTTCTGGTGGTGGTGGTGGTGGTGGTCAGGGACACTGGGTGTGCAGAGCCCTGCTTGGGACCAGCCCGGAGGAGGGGGTACCCTTTGCTCGTTGTTACAAAGGCACTGCCTGTACCCCATCCCCACCCCCATAGAGAGCTGACCCTGAGCCAAGAGAGGTGCGCACCTCTGTCCGCAGAGCTAGAATTTCATCCTCTGGTTCTGGTGACTCACAGAGCCAGCGAGCCTGCGATGAAATTACACCTGCCCGCAGCTGCCCTCACACCCACAACCCTCCGCCGTGCAGGTGGGCTCCTGGGACAGTGATGCTCTGAGGCCAGGACAGCTGGGGGGCGGGTGAGGGCAGCCGTCTGTGCCCTGTGCTGTCTCCCCCATCTCCACGTGCCCCACTCCCCGGGATCTGGGGGTCTCTGGCTGTGCATCCCCGGTCTGCTCCTGCAGCCTTTTAGCTTGGGGTAGAAGGTCTGTGTTTTCCAGAAGCAGGGGCAGAGCTTGTTCTGGGGGTGTAGTGGGGTGGGGAGGGACAATGAGGCTGGTGTTACAGTCAGGAACACGATTTAGGGTCATATAGAGGGGGCTCTGTGACCTCCAGCAAGTGACTTCTGATCTCTGTGCTTGGATCGGGGCATCTGCAAATGGGAGAACAGAGCCTCTGGTTTGCAGGCCGGAGAGGGATTCAGCTGTGGTCACACAGGCCAGTGGGCCTCCGACGGGGAGGAGGTGGGGCCCTGCAGACCTCCTCCCGTGTCTCCCTTGGAGCCGGAGTAGGGCCACTTTCATCCACGTTTACCTGGTGGGGTTCTAAATACGAATGTTTGCCATCTACCTCTGCCTCCGGCCCACCCCACGTGGACAGTGGCTGTTCTGAACATTTCTGTGGGCATCACTGAGATTTCGGTTGGGCACAGCCCTGCCACCTGCCTGCTTCGTGTGATTTGGACAGCTGCCAAGCCGCTGAGCCTCAGTTTGACCATCTGAGAAGGAAGAAAGCAGTACCTTGCAGAGTTGTGGGTGGGCGTCATGAAGGGTGGTGTCTGAGTGAAGGGGGGCCCAACAGGGGCTTGACGGCCTCCCAGGGCATGTGTGCCCCACAGGAAAAGGAGCTCCTGGGGTGTTAACATTACCTGCATGGGTGTCTTGAGAGATTTCAGGAGTTTTACCTTTGTTTTTGGTAAACAGGTCATTTTTTTTTTCTTGATGAGCTCAGCTGCCCCCCCAGCACCCCTTTTCCTGCACCCCCTGACTCCCCTGGCTCAGTCTCAAAGCCTGCACCCCTCGGCCCGACCCTTGGGCAGTACTTGGTGGGAAGCCTGTGGCAGGCTCCTGGGTGGCTCCCTGGAAGTGGGCAGGATCTCTGTCTACCCACCCACCCAGCTCCAAGGTGGTCCTGGCGGGCTCCAGGGGGGTCTTATGACTGGGCCCAGTCTAGTGTCTCTCATGTTTATCCAGGAGCTGGTTTTTCAGGTGTGCCGGCTTCTAGCAGAGAGGCCCAGGTTGGGAGAGGTAGGGCCTTTGGGAAGGGGGGCAGTTGCCCCTGTTCCCCTGTGTGCATCCTGGCTTCCAGCTTAGGTTAAGCACATCCTCCCTCTGGTCCTGGTCCATTGCCCTGCATATCCAAGGGAGTGATGCCCCCCCCCCCCCCCCCATGGAACCAGCAGGGCCTTTTGAAGCCAGCCAGACATGGAGTCAAGTCTCAGTTCTTTTTTTTTTTTTTTTTTTTTTTTTTAAATTGGTTTATTTTTTAATTCATTAGCTTTATTTTTTTTTAATTTTTATTTATTTATGATAGTCACAGAGAGAGAGAGAGAGAGGCAGAGACATAGACAGAGGGAGAAACAGGCTCCATGCACCGGGAGCCCGATGTGGGATTCGATCCCGGGTCTCCAGGATCGCGCCCCGGGCCAAAGGCAGGCGCCAAACCGCTGCGCCACCCAGGGATCCCTCAAGTCTCAGTTCTAACCACTGACCTGCTGTGTGCTCTCCGGCAAGTGGCTTCGCCTCTCTGAGCCTCATCAGAACAGATGAGGGTGCTTCTCCCTCTGTAGCAGTACTCTTGGGAGGATCAGCACATCCGGTTGTGGGGAGCTGGTTGCCAATCCAATTTTCTCACCTTGGCGCCTGATGACCCCAGTCCTCCCCAGAGAAGAACTGGTTGCCGTCCTTCCCTGCTGTGCTCTTACATCCTCTGCCCACAGAGCAAGTGGGCATGCCTCAGTTTCTATTTCTGTCAGCTGGGGAAAACCCCTGGGGGTGGGGGGACTGATTAGTCCCCTGGAGCTGTGGCTACCCAGGGGCAGTGGCCCTGTGGTGGGTTTTTGGAGTACCCTCTATTCTCAGAGGGATGTGCCTGAGGACAGCCTGCAGGAGGTGACTTTTCACTGGCCCCTGGAGGGTGGGTGGAGTCTGAACCCAGGAGTAGTCTGGGGTGGGCATTCCAAATGCAGGCAAGGGGTTGGGAAGGGATGGGGATGGGGGTTGGGAAAGGGCAGAAGTGTATGGGTCCAGAGACCACAGTGATTACACAGGTGGCCACGGGAGCATCCTACTGTAGAAGTGATGGCAGGGCCCAGCTCTGGCCATTGTGTTGGGTCCAGGTGAAGACCTTCATCCGATTGCCTCCCTCCCAGACTGGGCATGCTCAGCCCCTGCCTGTTTCCGTGCCAGCACAATGAGCTTCCCTGGGTTTCTAGAACATACTGTGCTGCTGTCTTGCCTCCCCGTGTGGTGTGGCTTCTCCCTGGAACGTACTTAATGCTCTCTGTTGGTCGGTTTCATTGGGCTGATTTTTGCTTGCAGGTCTCAGCTTGGATGGCACTTCTCTCTGGAAGCCTTCCCCGTGCGCCCTTCCAAGTCTGGTGTTAGGTGCCTCTCCTCTGTGTTCCGACAACCCCTGAACGTCCCCCAGCACAGGCCTCCTCACGTACTGGGTTCTAACTGCCCTTGCGCTTGTCTGTCACCCTCGGTTGGGTCCAGGCCTTGAAGCTTTGTCCCTCCGCCTCCCTGCCCCCAGCAGCCTGCCTGGCACAGAGTGAATATCCAGTACAGACTTGCTAAGTGAGTTAGAAGCGGCTAGGTGTCAGGGCACTCGGGGTGGAGCTTTGGAAGGTCCACTCTTCAATACTGATTTTCATTGGCTCACCCCATCCTCCTCGGTTGCTGGCCTGGCTGTGGCTCTTGGAGGCATCTAGGGTGGTGGTGGGGGAGGGTGGTGGTCCGGGGGGGATACTGTGTCTCCCTGGGCTGGGTGCAACCCAGTTTGGGGGGTTCCCCCCTGTGAAGGCAGCTGGTGTATGGGGAGAGAGCACAAGTGTGGAGCGTCAGTACAGTTAATCCCCTGGGCTATTTAGACACACACGCTTGTGTGCGTGTACTTGTGTGTGTGTGTGTGGGGGGTGCATGCCCACACACACATATGTGTGGCATTCTGGGGGCCGCTGGTGGTGACTGTGTCAGATAACCTGAGGTTTAGGCGAATCCCAGCCACCAGCCTGGGACAGGTGCTGCTGAGTGTGCAGAGCCCCCTTGAGTCCCGGCAGGTGGCACAGGGGGCACGAGTCTGTTGGTTAGGAGTGCGTTTGGCTCCAGGTAATAGAAAATCTCACGTGAACAGCTTTGGCAGGGGGTTATTTACTACCTCCCAAGGAAAAGCCGGTGTCTAGGCAGTCAGAGGCTGGGACGGGGGCTCGGCGATGCTGTAAGGGGCTCGCTTCTTTTCCTCCCTAACTTGTTAGGTTGTTTAGCTTGCTTTAAAAATTATTTTTCCTTGAGTGTGCTTTTAGAGTTGTGTGATATTTACCGCTAATTTCAGGGCATTTCATCACCAGGAGAAGAAATCCTGACCCGTTAAGCAGTCAGCCTTCTGCTCTCCCCACCCCCAATCCCTGGCAACCACTGATTCATGTTCTGTCCCTACAGATTTGCCTATTCTGGATGTTTCGAATCAGTGGAATACTGTAACATGTGGCCTTGGCATCTGGCTTCTTTCGCTGAGCATCATATTTTCAAGGTCATCCATGTGTGGTAGATGTCAAGAGGTGCCGCTCCTTGTTATGGCCAAATAATATTCCGTTGTGTGGATGGGCCACCTTTTCTTTTCTTTTCTTTTCTTTTCTTTTCTTTTCTTTTCTTTTCTTTTCTTTTCTTTTCTTTTCTTTCTTTTCTTTTTTTCTTTTCTTCTTTTTTTTCTATTTTTAAAGATTTTTATTTATTTATTCATGAGAGACACCGAGAGAGAGAGAAAGAGACACAGGCAGAGGGAGAAGCAGGCTCCCCGCAGGGAGTTTGACGTGGGACTTGATCCTGGGTCTCTAGGATCACACCCTGGGCCGAAGGCAGCGCTAAACTGCTGAGCCACCCGGGCTGCCCTGTATACGAGTTTTTGAGTGAACTCTGTTGTCTCTTCTCTTGGGTAAACACCTGTGAGTGGGATTGCCAGGTCATTTTAGAAGTTCCATGTTTAACATACTGAGGAACTGCCTGGCTGTTTTCCAAAGTGGCTGCGCCATTTTACATTCCCACCAGCAGTGTATGTGGATCCAGTTTTTCCACATCCTTGCCAGCACTTGGGATTGTCTTTTTGATTACAGCCATCCTGGAAAGGGTGAAGTGCTACTTCACGTGATTTTGATTTAGCTTGTTGGATTTTTATCTTTATGTTTATGCCTCATGGTTACGGAATGGCCACATCCCCTCCAGCCCTCACACCCATGGCCCAGATGGAGAGAAGGAGTGAGGGCAGAGTGCTTCTACTCTCAAAGCTTTGCCTTCACATATGTTTTCCTCAGTGGTTTCTTCAGTTTCGCATATGTCAGACTTTGGTCCTGTTGTGCCCCCTAACTGGGAAGCTAGAGGTGTGCCTATTGGGGGGGAAGGGGATTGGGAATGCTAGTGGACAGGCATCGCCCCTCTTTGCCCCTTGTGGCCCAGACCAGTGTGGACATCTTCATTTCTCCAGGAGCAAGAAGAGGGATGTGGAGCACCCCACCCCCTCAACAGGTAGGGCAGGGGCTTGGATCATGGGTGCCTGGCTCTTCTGTGGTCCAGAGTTACCACTGCCCATCTGAGGCCCCAGGGGATTCCAGTTTGCGGAGGGCGGTACCAGTCACCTGCCATGCCTCCCTGACCCTGTCCCCATCCAGTCACCTCCTTTGTGCTCAGCCCAGGAGGCCTGTGAGCCTAGGGCTCATTCCATCCTGCCTCAGGGCCTTTGTTCCTCCCTTCCCTGTACCCAACTATGGAACATCTTGCCTTTAAAAGTGGCCTGGGCCGTACCTCAGGCACAGCTGGTGGGAGTGTCCAGTGGTGTGGCCATTTTTGGAAAAAGGTTTATTATTTTCGCTGACCTGTAATCACATCATAAAGGTAAAAGTCACCGTGTCAGTATTGTGTCCGGTGGTTTTTAGTATAGTCACAAGGTTGGGCCACTGTCACCACTGTCTCATTCCAGAAGAATTTTTATCACCCCCAAAAGAAACCCCATATCCATTAGCCGTCCCTCCCTGTTCCCCCCACTCCCACCCCCTAGCAACCACTAATGGTGTCTCTGTGGATTTGGGGGCAGCTTTTTGTAAGTTAAAACACATGCTTACCATATGACCAGGCAGTTCTGCTCCTCGGTATTTGCCCAAGGAAAATGAAAACTTAGGTTTACATAAGAACCTGAAGAAAAGAGCTACCTGCAGTGGTTTTATTCATAATTACCCCACACTGGAAATAATGTCCGTGTCCAGCTGGTGGTGCGTGGATAAGCAAACTCCCATACGTGCAGACTATGGGGTACTGGTCAGCGTCGAAAAGGAGCAAGCACTTGATCCAGACAGCATGGTGACCCGTAGGCGTGCTAAGCTGGCTGGAGGGTGCAGACCCAGAAAGCCAGGTCCTGTTGCGTTCATATGACATCTTGGAAAATGCAAAACCATAGGAATGGAGCCGATCCGGAGTCGCGTGGGCATGAGTTGACTTGGGCCTGCAGGAATTTAGGGTGTTGGTGGGACTGCCCTGTGTCTTGATCATGGTGGTAGTTACTCCAGCAAGCGTGCGTTTATAAAAACTCCAGACTCCCAGGACTGGCGGCCAAAGAGCGTGACTTTCACTGTGTGTATGTTACCTCTCGGCTTTATTTTTTTATTTAAAGATTTTATTTATTTATTCCTGAGAGATACAGAGAATGAGAGAGAGAGAGACAGAGAGAGGCAGAGACACAGGTAGAGGGAGAAACAGGCTCCATGCAGGGAGCCTGACGTGGGACTCGATCCCGGGACTCTAGGATCATGCCCTGGGCTGAAGGCGGCTCTAAACTGCTGAGCCACCCGGGCTGCCCACCTCTCGGCTTTAGAAAGCCATCCCTAGGGATCCCTGGGTGGCGCAGCGGTTTGGCGCTGGCCTTTGGCCCAGGGCGCGATCCTGGAGACCCCGGATCGAATCCCACATCGGGCTCCCGGTGCATGGAGCCTGCTTCTCCCTCTGCCTGTGTCTCTGCCTCTCTCTCTCTCTCTCTCTGTGACTATCATGAATAAATAAATAAAATCTTTAAAAAAAAAAAAAAATAGAAAGCCATCCCGAACCTGGAGCTGGCCCCCTCTCAGATTAACCCCTGTGCAGGGTTTACCCTTTCCATTGCTCTAGTTGGTGCCGGTCCTCCTTATACATGTGACTGTGGGGTTTGGGTCTTTCGGATTGGGCCTCATACCTGGGGCTGGGGCTTCCTGGATGGGGTGTGCCGTGCGGTCCGCTGTTGATCCCTGAACCATTAGAACTGGAAGGGACCTCAGAATAGGTTGAAGACCTTTCCTTTTCACACGGGGAAGCTGAGGCCAGGGCAGAGAAGGCACTCGGCTGATTGCAGAGTTCTAAGAATCAAGATCCAAAACCACATCTTGTGACTCCTGGGCCAGGACTCCTTGCCCTCCTGCGGGTGCCGGAGCCTCCCTTGTCTGACTGTTCCAGGCGACTGGGCGGGCACAGCAAGACCAAACAGCTGGCGGGAGGTTTTAGAGCAGATGAGGTGGAAGATGGGGTCGGGGGTGGTCAGGGCCTCTAAAACCCCCAAATGAGGAGAGAAAAGAGTGTAGCTCATGGTGGCTACACATTCTGCCCACAGGCTGGGGGTGGAACATGGTTGGTTACCTTGATGTGTAGGAATGGCTGGTGGCCCCTGGGGACAGGCTAGGGGCGGGAGGGTGGGGGCACGCCAGCTTCTGCCCTGATGTGTACCCTGATGCCCCATTATGTGTCCAGGTAAATCCCAACAGACCTGGTCCTTGGGGTGTGCAGGGTGGGGCTGACAACCTGGAAAATCTTAAGGAGCAACTCCAGGAGACCCTGACAGGGATAGGTGGGCTCTCTTGGGTGGTGACTCTTCTCAGGCAGGAGAGACGCAGGAGAGACCCAGCCTCAGAGATGCAGGCCCTGGGTTTATCCTGGCATTGATGTTGAATGGCTGCTGTGTGGGCTGCATCCACCCTCGAGGTGTGGCTGAGAGGTCTGGAAGCTACTGTGAGGGTGAGCATGGGTGGGCGGGGGGGGACAGGCAGGTGCACCTGCAGCATGGAGCTGGAGCTGGTGCTCAGGAAGCCAGTTTGGAGCTACGTGAGCCTCATGAGGAGGGTTCTCAGGCTGTAGGCTGTGCAAGGCCAGCGGGTGCCCTGGACGGGGCCATGAGGATGCCAGAAGTAAGGACTGGGACGCCTCCCTGCCGACCTGGGCCTCTGTGGGGACATGGCTTTGGAAGAGGAGTGATTTTCTCATCCTAGGCTTCAGATGGGTCTCCTGGCCAGGAAACCAGTGCCTCTTTGCTCCCATTTTTTGGGCTCTGTGCAGCTGCAGGTTGGTGGTGGGGGCCGGGGGCAGACTGGCTGAGCTGGAGTCTGGGGTCTGTGTAGAGGGCAAGCAGTTCCTGGAATTGTGCTGTGCCATGTCTCTAACCCCCACTGTCCTGGAAGGCCCATGATCTTGGCAACACAGGACCCTTTTCTGAGCCCTAAGCCCTGTTTTTGGCTCAGAAAATGATGTCTCCATACTTTGAGGTCCCTTCTGGTTTTCAGGACTCACAGGGCCTCACTGTGACCCCAGTCAGGAAGCCTGGCCCCTTTCCTGAAGCTCCTTACCGTCTGGGGGAGGCAGAAAAGGAGTTTGTGCTAAAGAGATCTTCTGTGAATATCTGCCTGTCAGCCGCTGGGCAGCGAGCCGTGCCCAGGGGCCTCTGGAGGGCTGCTTCCGGGACGTCACGGGTTGGGTGCACATTTGCTCTTTCCAGCAGACCTTGCTTTGAAGCTGGCCCCTGACTCTTCTGGCTGTGTGACATTGGGCAAGTTACTCAGCCTTTCTGAGCATCCCTGTCTTCTGTCAAATGGGAAGAATGCCATTGTGCTCTAGGGTTGCTGTGGGGGATTAAAAGGATGCTCACAGCACAGCACTGGGCAGTCATGTGGCTGTTGATGGTAATGGTGACCATAATGTGACGTGGCGTTTCAGCTAGGCTCAAGGCCAAGGTAGGGTTTGGGTAGAAAGAAAGGCTCTGTTGGGCCTTGCTTCCACTGCCCACCACTGCTCTGGGAGGGAGGAAGGGGCAGGGTGCCGTGGATGTTTGTCTTTTTTGAAGACAGAAATGATGCCCAGGGAGGGGAAGCAAGTTGCCCAGCATCACACAGCCAGTGGGTTGGCAAAGACTCGGCTAGACCCAGATCTCATAAGGAGTGGCCCTGTGCACACTCCTGAGACTCAGGCTTGGCGACGGGCTGCTCTGTCATCAGTCGTTGGGCTCTAGGTGGGGGATGGTGCGGCCTGGGCTGGGCTGCAGGTTCTTCCCATCCCCGGGGAGAAATCAATGGAATACCACCACCTGGCCAGAGCCGCCGGTGAGCCTGGCTTGCCCTGGTGGATCGAGGTGGCCAGGCTCTCCTCACCCACATGAGGGAGTGTGAGCACAGCAGGGCCGTAGTGAGCCTTTACACACGAGCCTGTGTGGGCTTTGGGAGGGGAGGGCTGGGCAACAGAGTGTGAACATGTCCACACTGGCTCCCCACAGTTCTTGTGGAATCATAGGAAGGTCGCATGCACAGTGTGGCTCCGTCGTCCAGCAAGGGATGGGTGACGGTCCCTGCCCATGTCTGCTGGGGATGCTGGGGTGTCGGATGTGATGGAGGATGAAAGCCCTGACGGAGTGTATGTGTGAGGGGGTGTTGGTTCACCTGCGTGTTCACGCCTCTGACCCTCCAGCTACCGAATTAAGTGTGTCATCCCCCAGGGACCAGGTCACTAATGTGTACCAGTCCCCGAGCCAGCAGGTGGCGGGGACTGCGGCACGGTGCCTGCGGGACAGAGCGCGGCCCAGTGGACAGGGAGGCCCTGTGGGCGAGTGGGCGGGGCGCGGGCAGGCATCGGCATCGGCCTGTGCAGCTGCCAGCCGGCCGGAGGGCCCCAGGCGGCAGGTGCCTCTGCCGAGTACCTGCTGGACAGACCTTGATGGAAAAGGCCCCTTCTCTCGAGTGCCGTCACCATTTATACCTCAGCTGCTGTTTCCCCACCTGGGAGCCCCGGGTCAGGGCCTGGGTCTGATTTACCCCCAGTTCTGGGGCTGGGGTATCCGGGTGCACTGAAGGAGCCACGTGATGAGTTGGTGCTCCACGCATCCGGCAGGAGTGCCTCCCACCGGGAGCACATGGGACTGGGACCAGGGGAGCTCGTGGGATGGGGAGTGTGGGAGGACAGGGTCCTGCAGGCTGTGGCGTTGGGATTAAAGGAGCTGGAACAAGAGGCATGGGATCGCAGGGCGTTGAGGGTGGGCACAGGGTGACTGTGATGACTGCTCTTGCATGGATCGGGGCAGGTATGGAGGCCAGAGGCCAGAGGCCAGGGGAGGGGAGGGGGCGTGGTGGTCCTTTCACCTGGGGTGGAGGGGAAGAAGGTCTTGAGAGAAGTTTCCAAAGGCATAGTTGAGGCCCACTTTGGGGGGGTGTTTGGAGTTAGAAGCCAGTTCTCCTTATCCCAACCTGCGGCAGGGCCTGACCTTCCCTGGGACCCCTGCCCCCTACCCCTGGCAGACTGGGTTGAGCGGGATAGCCAGCAGCAGGAGGAGGGAGGGAGCGGGCCGCTCAGGAGGGCTGGCTGGGGTGGGAGCCTGTGAGCCAGAGCCTCGAGATTAGATCACCCACTGTGATTAGCTTTTTTCCGCCCAGCCTTTTCCCGACAAGAAAGGGCCTGATGCTCCTCATCCACGTTGCTCATCCTTCTGAGAAGGCCTGTTTACGTCTGGCAGGGGGGCTCTCTGGAGATGGGATCGCCCCAGGGGCTGGCACCACCCCAGTGCTGGCTTCTTCCCACCACCTCCTGACACCCCAAGCGCTCCAGAAGCTTAAGAACCAATACATACTTTCACCTCCTGCAGCTGAGTTGCCAAGGTTCAGCCAGAACCAGGGGACAGGTGCTGGGGTCTCCTGATACCAAGCCCAGTGCCGGGTCTGCATGTCCTACCCCAGAGCCCCCTCACATGGGGTAGCAGAAGCATCTGTGTGCTGCCTGTCCGGGGACCTGCGTGAGCTAACTCAGAGTTAATGGGATGCGGTGATGTCAGGGCGGGACAGCAGCTCTGTAGTCCTCCTCCCCATCATCACTCCCGTGTCTTTAATGAGCACCTGTGATCTCTAGGCCCCGGGCCAGACACTCTTCACACGTCAGCTTGCCGTCCTCGAAACGCTGAGAGCAGCAGAATTGGTGGCGCCAGTTTGCTCACAAGGAAACTGAGGCATGGTGTGTCTGCCTCCACTGATGTCACAGGCCGGTGATAGCTGGGTAGGGACTCAGACCCAGGCTGGATTGACCCCCAAGTCCAGACATTTCCTTGCTCCTCCAGCCGAGAGGTCAGCCTGGTGTGGACAGGGCCTCAGCCTTAGGGGGACCCCATGTAGTGGGGCTGGAGGTGCCCTGGGAGGGCCAAGGAGGCCAAGGATGGTCTACTCTGGTTAAGCTTCATTTTGCAGTCCCTGCTCTGACTTCTTTGAGTCCTCGCTCATTCACCAAGCAAGTATATATGGAGTGCCTGCTGTGGTTCTGGGGCTTAGCCAGGAACAAAACTAAATTTCTGTCCCCATGTGTGCATGTTCTGTTGGGGGTGTTGTTGAGACCACCCCCACTTGGCTTGTGGTTCCCCCTCTCCTGTCCTGCACACACCTCCTCATCCAATGGGATGAAGCAACTCTTCAGCGTCCTAGACCAGCAGAGGGCCAGCGGGGAGAGGCTCCTGGCTCAGGCTCTGAGATCTAGCTGGAAGGATGTAGGAGGCCTGCATGTGTGTTTGTCCAATCCCATTTCTTGAGGTTTTCCCATCCTAGAGAATGAAGCCCTCTGGAGCCCTCTGCACCCATTCCCCTGCCCATCTCGTGTGCCACCCCAGAATCAGAACCTGGGCATCACTCCAGGTGCCCCCTTCTGGGGACTCCCCCATCCATGCTGTCCCAAACCTCTGCCCTTTTCTTGGTCACAACCACCCTCCCCTCCATCCTGCTGCTGCTGCCCTTGGCCTCAGACCTGGCCATCTCTTGCCTGGACCATTGAAGAAGCTTGGTTACCACCGGCTCCCTGGCTCTGGATTCATGTCTGCCCAATCCTGCCAGGATCCCTAAAACTAACATCTTGCCCCTGCTCCCAACTCTTCAGTGAGTCCTGCTCCCTAAATGATGATGACCTAAGGTTCTTGACCTGACCCCCATTGCCGAGCCTGCCCCTCTGCCCACCACTTCCTGCCCTGCCCTGGACCTTCTAGGCACGCAGAGCCGGCCCCACCCCACCCACCACCCTGCTCAGGCCCAGTCGAGACACGTGGGCAGCTGGACTGGAGGTTGGGTTTCCCGGGCAGCCAGTAATTTGGCACTCCTTCAAACGGGTCTAGCTGTATTTGCTCAGCATTTGTTTCCAGGGAGGGGGGCTGCTCACATCCCCTGCATATGAGCAGAGCTTGGGCCCCGTTCCCCTGGCTATGCTCCTGCCCTGCTACCCGGTGGCATACCACTCCGCTCAGCTCAGGTGTCACCTCTTCAAGGAGCCTCCCCTGACTTCCCCACCCGCTAGCCTGTGCTTCTTGCATGTCACTCATTTTTATCTTTACTATAAAATGCATAAACTTTAAGTGTCCATAGTGATGAGTTTTTACCTGTGTATACCCATGTAACCATTTAAATCAAGGTGTATCATAGTGGTGTTTTGTTTTGTTTTAATTTTTAAAAGATTTTATTTATTTGAGAGAGAGTGAGAGACAGCATGAGAGATAGGGAAGAATCAGAGGGAAAAGCAGACTCAGCAGGGAGCCCGACTTGGGGCTCAATCCTGGGACTCCGAGATCATGACCTGAGCCAACTGAGTCACCCAGGTGCCCTGGATCACACTTTTAATCTTTTTTTTTCTTAATAGTCTATTTTATTGTCATCCCTGCCCCCTTCCAGCCTGGGAGGGACTCTCTCACAGGCAGGAGCACCTGCCGTGGGTCCCGTGCTGTATCGAATGAAGCATGACAGAGGTGATTGTGCACAGTGGTCACGTCCCATGTGTGTGACTATGAGTGGGGGGTTGTGGCCGGGGCCCTGGGAATTTGTATGTTTTGAGACCGGCCAGGGGCACACCTGCAAGGGCAGATGCCCTGTCCTCGGCTGGGAGAGGCCTGGGTCCCCTTCCTGGCCAAGGGTCTCCACGGGGAGCAGGGGCCCCGCCTGGAGAGGCCCCTGCAGGCTGGCAGCCTGGAGATTAGTCTCCAAGGCCACACCGCCAGTTGCCATAGGCACGCGGGCCGAGTCAGGATTGCGATTTCTCATCCTAGTCACGCAGGCGGCGGCTGGCCCTGCCCGCCTGGAGCCTGGAGCCGGGCTTTAAATAACGGGGCAGAAACCTGACCCTGGAGAGCCGCCTGCCCACTGGAGCCCAGCCTCCCCTCCTGGCGAGGCAGGCACGGGGCCACCTGGTCACCCGTCCCACCAGCAGCACCCCCTGGTCACCCGCGGGGCGCCGAAACCCCATAAAACCTGGATTTGCAGGCTTCCTTCACGGTCTCCATGCCCAGCACCCAGGCCTGGCCTTGGGGAGCCCCGTCTGTGGGGAGGCTGCCCCGCTTCATGAACCCCTCTCCACCCCGTGGGGATAAGGCCGTACCTTCTGGAAGCCCTGGACTAAGAGGAGACCAGCTTCCCACAGCCAGCTCGCAGACCTGCCCCTTCCCCCAGCACCCCTCGGCAGAGAAGGCCGAGGCCTCCCTCATTTTCCAGGAAAGCCGCAGGAGGCATGTGCTTCCCTGCGTCTGCCCTTTGCCCGGGCCGGGCCTGCTTTCCTATCCGGGGGGCGGGGCGGCTGGAAGGCCTGAGCTTTCTGCTATTTCTCTCCAGATTGCAGAAATGACACGTCCTTAGCTCAGATCAATTACAAAAGATGGAAAAGTAGAGGGAAGAGAGGTCAGCTGTGGATGCAGCCCAGCAAGGTGCACGGCCTGTGTGGGGACCATTCTTGGCTCTTCCAAGATGGGTACCTGGGGCCAGTCATCACCCCAACGTCGCTTCCACCCCCCATGGGGCGCTTGGATTGTCTGCTGTTTCCCTTTGGTGTGTGTGCGGTGTGTATTTACGGATGTGTGACATGCTTTGGCGAGATGCCTTTGCACATAAAAGTCTTCATGTTGCGGAGAGTTTTCTCAGGATGAAGCGAGAGAACTGAAAGTGCTGGTCACAGGGTGGGAACTTGGTTCACCCTCTTTAGGTATGTCGGGACAGCGCCCCTGTTGTCTGCCACCTAACCGGGGATCCCATACCTGACATCTTTTTAAAACTTTTTACTGAAAAAAAAAAAAAAAAAGCTATGGGTTCTAAGTCAACAGCTTGATAAGTTTTTTGAAACTGAATCATCTCCAGGTAACAGCCCAGATGGAGGACAGAACATTCCCAGCCCCCCAGGAGCCCCTTTCATGCCTCCTTCCCACCCCCCCCCCCCCCCCCCACCAAAATGACCAGCATCCTGACTTCTACCTTCGGAGTTCGGATGTGTTTGAGCTGCACATAAATGGAATCCTACAGTGTGACCTTTGGCTCCTGGATGCTTTCATCATATTTGAGAGACTCGGCCGTGTTGCTGTGGGTAGTTGTGGTTTGTTCACGTCTGATGTCTTTTTCAACAGACCAGCCACTGGGGAGAATGCACCGGAAGCAAGCATGTATGGGCACCGCTCTAGATCCAGGATGCCTACTGTTAGAATTGTTGCCCATTTACAAAGAAATCAAGTTTGTTTCCCAAAGGACCTAGCCAGTGAATAAGAAAGAATTTGCAACTGGCATAGCAGTTATGCACACGGGAGAGCACATTGCGTTCTGGTGCAAACGTGCGTGGGTCATGCAGTGATCTGGGGTGGGGGCTGACCCCCTGGGCCTCAGCTTCTCCAGATGCATGTGGAGATGGTTGGGCGAGGGGCTCATCCATCTCTACACACTCCAACATCATATACTTTGAAGCACTGAGAGCTTATTTCCCAAAGTAGTTGAAGCCTGCTCTTGCAGTCCTATTTCCATATAGGGCCTTTCTACCCAAAGCAAACATCAGCGTCCCTTGACCGCTGCCCATGTGACCCCCTGCCAGGTGCCTTGTGGAAGTCTGTCCTTCAAAAAATGTGCACAGACCTTCTTTTAATGGTCTTGAGGGGGCACCTGGGTGGCTCAGTCAGTTAAGCATCTGCCTTCGGCTCAGGTCATGATCCTGGGTCCTGGGATCAAGCCCCATGTCGGGCTGTCTGTTTCTCCCTCTCCTTCTGGAATCCCTCTCTCATTCTTTCTCTCTCAAGTAAATAAATAAAAGGTCTTGACAAATAGATGACTTCCACTTGCAGACCTCTAGGGACGGGGAGCTCGATGCCTACCTGGCTGCCTATTTTCCTCGTGGACAGCCCTCCTGGCTGGGAGATATTTTCTTGGGTTGAACCAGAGCCTGTATCCCTGTGACTTCTATTGCTATGACACCAGTGAGCCTGGGGCTGGCTTGGAACTTAAGAGCCAGTCATGGGCTCAAGGCTTGGGGAGACCCATGTGCATCACCAGACTTAGTGTCATGGGTGTTTCTAGATAACTCTTAGTAAGTGGCTGTTATTATTTAATTGGGGTAAAACACCCATCACACAGAATTGACCATCACAACCATCTTTAGGTATCCAGTTCAGTAGCGTTGGGTACATTGACATTACGGTGCAACCCGTCTCCGGAACTTTCTCATCTGCCCCTGATGAGACTGAAACTCGTCCCCAGTAAACACTAGCTCCCCCGAGCCCCTGGCACCCACCATCCTCCTTCCTGTCTCTGTGAGTATGGGTACTCTAGGGACCTCATACAAGTGGAATTGTACTTATCTGCCTTTTTGCAACCCGCTTATTCAGCATGGTGTCCCTGGGTTCATCCATGTAGTAACATTTGCCAAAATTTCCTTCTTGTTTAAAAATAGTAATATTCGGGATCCCTGGGTGGCTCAGCGGTTTAGCGCCTGCCTTTGGCCCAGGGCGCGATCCTGGAGACCCGGGATTGAATCCCACGTCGGGCTCCCGGTGCATGGAGCCTGCTTCTCCCTCTGCCTAAGTCTCTGCCTCTCTCTCTCTCTCTCTCTCTGTGACTATCATAATTAAACTAAAAATAAATAAAATAGTAATATTCAAAATAATAATATTCTGGGGGGAGCACCTGGGTGGCTCAGTTGGTTGAGTGTCCAACTCTTGATTTTGGCTCAGGTCATGATCTCAAGGTCATGGGATTGAGCCCTGTGTCAGGCTCCATGCTCAGTTCGGTGTCTGCTTATCCATCTCCCTCTGTTTCTCTCCACTCCCCAAATAAGTAAAGTCTTTGAAAAAATAGTAGTATTCTGAATAATATTCTGTTGTACGTAAAGACCACATCTTTATCCATTCATCCATAAGCGGGCACTTGGGCTGCTCCCACCTTTTGGCTATCGCAAATAATGCTGCTATGAACATGGGTGTATAAAAATCTCTTTGAGACTGTAATTATTACCATCTTGCTGTAAGCTCTTCCACTTGGAATGCATCTGATAAGCCACCTCTTGTAGTCCTTACCCAGTGCTTGGGTCATTTTGTTGTTGTTGTTTGTGCTTGGGTCCTTTTATGCAGCATCCAGCTGAGATTTCTTCTGGCCTGGGATGGATGCCAGGAATGGGATGAAGCCCCCAATACCTTCTAACACCACTAGCCACCTAAGGAAGGGACAAGCAGGCATCCTCTGTGTCTCCACATGCCCCACTAGAAGGAAGCAGGTGAAGAGGCTGTGGCAGGACAAACTGCTTTATTTGGTGCTTGCACAAATGCCTCAGTGACAAGGACTGAGGGATGGTGACATTTATCAGGAGAGTTGTAGAGACTCAGGTCTCTAAGAATAGAGTCCATTGCAACTAATGTTATTTACCCCCTGCCCCCATGCTCCTGCCAGGAATATAGTAACATTGGTCTGCACTGTTGCCCCATTTTACAGATGAGGAGAGCGGGGTTGGGGAAATTAAGTAACTTCTCATTAGACTAACTGGAAGGCAGGTCTTTCCTTGAATGGTGCCCAGCACTAGGACTTTTAAAAGATTATCAGATTGATTTCTTTTCATTTTTTGTAGCATACCTTGTTTCAGAAGTAATTAGAAAGGCATTAAGAAACGCAAACTCTAGTAAGATAGAATAAAAAAGCAGTAAAACAAGAGTTATGGCTTCAGATAGAGCCAGAAGTGAATATAATTTGACCAGACCATGGAATCTGTTTCCATTAAGAGTGTATTCAGCTGCAAGTAACCTGATAGACAGGACTTGGGAAGGGAGGGGTTGGTTTCCTCCCATAACAAGACATCTGGAGGTGGGCAGCCCAGCCCTGGACACCAGCTCAGGGACGTCAGGGGGGCCAGCTCTGTTTTCTGGTGCTTCATCCTAAGTGGTCACTTTGGCCTCAAGGAGCAGCAGGGGTCGGGCAAGGGAGATGAGGGTCACGTGGGGGTCTGCTACATACTCCTATATTCTCTTTCTTTTTAATATTTTATTTATTTATTTGAGAGTGAGAGAGAGAGAGCAGAAGGAGGAGAAGCAGACTCTCCCTGCTGAGCAGGGAGCCCGACACGGGGCTTGATCCCAGGACCCAAGATCATGACCTTAGCCAAAGGCGGATGCTTAACTGACTGAGCCACCCAGGTGCCCCAGACTCCTAGATTCTTGCTGTGGGCACCAAATGGAACATACACTCTCTACCCATAAATTGGAAAAGGAATCTTGGTCTGTTATAAAATAGACCAGGACACCCAAACAAATGGATAACCAGTAGATGTTGACTTACTAGGACACTTGGTTTCTAACCTTTAAAAAAAAGTGTGAGGTCCAGTGTGATGAGTTTTTTACCTGTGAATATACCTGTATATAAAGCCACAGGGAAAAGAAACCTCCATTGCATGGGGCTTAAATGGAGCAGCTGGCAGGCTCAGTTGGTGGAGCGAGCATATGACTCCTGATCTTGGGGTGGTAAGTTTGAGCCCCATATTGGGAGTAGAGATTGCTTAAAAATGAAATCTTTAAAAAAAAAAAAAAAGTGGCTTAAAGAAATTGAACATTTATCATCTCACCTGAAGCCCAGAGGTGGTCAATTTCAAGTCCTGAAGGGCCCGGTTCTTCTGATGGTCTACACCGTTGCCCTCTGTGTGATGGCTTCACCTCCTGGGCGGCCTCCTATTAGGGTCCTCCTGTGATGCCATGGTTGAAGGAGGAGGGCATCCTTGGTTTCAGGCACACTTTAAGAGCGAGGAGAACTTTCCAAGAAGCCCCTTGAGTCTCAGTGGCCAGAATGAGGTTATATGCTTCTCTTTAAACCAATCCCAGGTGGGGGAATGGGATTGCCTGCATCTAAGCGATAGAGAATCACCAAGATTCACTGCCCCAAGAACCTCTCCCGTTAGATGCCAGGACCCAGTGAGGGCTCTCTTTGCAGGGAGAAGGGATCAGAGCGGAGGTGGGGCTCAGTGTCTTGACTGAGTCTGGACTGCCTTCCAAGGTACTGTGGCTGGTGTAAGACCCCCTCTGGCTGCCCTGCCTGGATCCTTCCCAGGCAGATAGAAGTGGGAGACAGGGCTTTGGCCTGTTGTATTCTCCGCCAGCTGCAGTGATGGTGGACACGGGGAGGCGGCAGGATTTCAGGGCTCCGAGCACGTCCATCCCCACTGGGGAGCCCTCAGGAGAGGAGAGGAAATATGGGGGGGGACTCCTGGGGAGGAGAGATGCCCCCACCCCCCAGGGGAGAATATTCTTTTTTGTTTGTTCTCTCAGGCTTCTTTTTCAAGAAACACAAGCATATGGCGGCGGATGGTGCGGGGGCCGTGTTTGGGTGGTGTGTGCTCTTGCCTTTGCCTTTTGCGTGGTTGTGTGCATTTTTTTTTTTCCCCACTGGCTCTTGCGCCCAGCTGGTTCTTAGGGCACTGAGACTTGGATCAGAGGCGTTCCCTTGGCATCCTGAGAAATCCAGCCCTTTTTACAGTGATTGGTGCTGGGGTTTCCAGTGAGGGAGGGATGGGTGAACTTTCTGGCAAACCCAGGCCTGAGCTTTTTAGAGGTCTGAGCTGAGGAATGTGTGTCCAGGGCAGTTGAGGACGCGGACCAGAACTCGGGGCTAGGGTGTGAGGAGTGAAGGTGTCCCAGATTCATCTCCTATAACAAATTGCCATACACATGGTGCCTTAAAACCACCAAAACTTATTCTCTCCCAGTTCTGGAGGCCAGAACCCAGATCAGGACCACTGAGTCAAAATTGAGGTGTCAGCAGAGCCATGCTCCCTCCAGAGGCTGTAGAGGAGAGCCCCTCTCTGGCCTCTTCCAGCTTCTGGTGGCTGCTGGCATGCTTTGGCTTGTGGCCGTGTGGATCCTACTCCCCGAGGCCAGCAGATCCTCTCTGCTCTGCTTCACATGGCCGTCTCTTCCCTGTGTGTCAGATCTCCTGTCTCCTTACAAGGATACATGTGATGGCATTTAGGGCCCTCCTAGATAATCCAGGATAATCTCTCCATCTCATGGTCATTGATTTTTTTTTTTTGAAGATCTTATTTATTTATTCATGAGAGACACACAGAAAGAGGCAGAGACACAGGCAGAGGGAGAAGCAAGCTCCCTGCAGGGATCCCAATGTGGAACTCGATCCCAGGACCCCTGGGATCATGCCCTGAGCCAAAGGCAGATGCTCAACTGCTGAGCCACCTAGGCGTCCCTCATGGTCATTAATGTAATCACATCTGTAAAAAGTGATTTTTCCATTTAAGGTGACATTTACAGGCTGCAGGGATTAGGGCATGAGTGTCTTCTGGGGGCCACTTTTGGGCCTACCATGAGTTTCTAAGAGCAAATTATTATTTTAAAGATTTTGTTTATTTATTTGAGATAGCACATCCGCAAGGGCAGGAGCACGAGCAGGGGGAAGGACGTAGGCAGAAGGAGAAGCGGACTTCCCGCTGAGCAGGGAGCCCGATATGGGACTTGATCCCAGGACGCTAGGATCATGACCTGAGCTGAAGGCAGATGCTTAACCCACTGAGCCACCAGGTGCCCATCTAAGAGCAGATTAGAGCAGCCATTATTGGACACAGGCTCATAATAATGCTGTCTAGGAAGAGGAGGGCAAATGGAGGTTCCCCTCTTCCCAATTCAGCTATGTCTGCCCTGGGGCGCCCTTGAGTGCATGCATGTGATACCCCAAATATCTATCCAAGCTCTAGCCACCCTCCCAAACAGCTGCCCGTTGGAGGTGCACCTGCACTGCATGATCTGCCTGTAGGGTTACCCATCACTGTATAACAAGTACCCCCAACCTTCTCAGTGTGTCTGACAGCAGTCATTTCATATTTTAATCTCTCAGTTTGGGGCTTGACTGGACTCGGCCTGACGGTTCTTGCCAATGGTCTCCAGCACTCGCAGTCAGAAAATGCCTGAGATTGGGGCTGTCTCAGAGACATCTTACTTGCTGATGGCTGGAGCGAGAAGAAGCAGGGTCTCCCCAGGCGTCGCTAGATCCTCCTGTCCGTCACAGTGGCTTCAGGATAGCTGGACTGCTTACGTGTGGGCTCGGAGCTCCCATGCTGAGTGTCGTCAGGAGAAGCCTAGTGCCTTTTGGGACTTGGCCTTGGAGGTCACGTGGCGGAGAGTGCCAGAGCACTCTCTTGGTTAGAAGTGAGTTATTAAGTCCCGTATTCAAGAGGAGGGGAAGTGGATGTCTCCACTTGTTGGGAGACGTATCAGAATTTGCTGTCATGTTGAAAACCACGGGCGGAGGACATGCCAGAGAAAGGGCCCCCAGGGGCCCAGAACAGGGATTTGTTTGCCTAGTGGACTCCAGGGGCCTGAGCACCCAGAAGGTATCCCAGGGCAGAATCATTCTCTGGGTGGGATGTGTCCTCTTAGGCTTGCACACTACTGTCCCTTGGAGCAGGGCTGGAGCAGAGCCCTCTGGAGCGCAGGCCCAGGCTCTGGGGTTGAGGCCAGGACAGAAGCACTGCGTGTTTCCTCCTGGACAGTCTTAGTACCTGACCTTGGTCTCGGTTGAAAGGGCTCAGGGATCTGGTCTAGCCCCCAGTCCCCTCCCAGCCTCCGCGGGGACCCCCATACCTTGCCCTGCTGGCTCATCGCCTTCACTAGTGCTGCCCCTTGTCCAGAGTACCCCCCACCTCCCCACCTACTTTCTTCTTGTCTCCTGATTCTTCCAAACATGCATAAACGGCCCCTCCCCACCGAACGCCTTTCCTCCTTTCCTGGCCCAGTTCTGTGCACCAGGCTGGTTCTCAGCAGGCCTGGGGGTGGGGGGGTGGCACATAGGAGGTGGAGGTCGTGGGCTTACAGGGGCCCAGATGCCTCTGCGTCCTGGTGGGGGTGGAGTTGCAGGGAGGGAGCAAAGAGCCGTGGGTGTCCAGCCAAGGGGCAGCGGGCCAGCTGGGAGGGTCGGGACCAGAGGCGCCAATGTCCCTGACAACAGCTAGGAGTGAGCCAGGTGAAGGGGAGGGGTGTCTCTTAGAGAGGACACAGAGGTGCTGGGTCCCAGAAGCCAGCCAACAGGCATGGCTAGAGGCCTGCAGGCTGTTGGGGGCGGGGGAGCACTGGAGGGAGGAGAGTGAGGCTGGGAGCAGAGGCAGAATCAGCTGGCCAGGACTGTGGCCCCCCCAAGGGCAAGGCTTGTGTCATGTTTGTCTGCGTGCCAGGCAGGGTTCTCCTGCCTGAGCTTGGGCTGGCATCTTCTCTGTGAGGGTTGCCCCCGTACTCACTGTGCCTGGATGGGCCCCAGGAGGACTTAGGCTGAGCACAGTTGTGTGCACACCCGTACGTGCATGTGTGTGAGTGTGTATGTGTATTTGGGTTGCTAGCATTCACACTCTGGGACAGAGATAAGCCTGGAGGTACACTGCCCCCCTCCCCCGCCCCTCATTCCATTCCAGCAAAGGCCACTGAGCACCCACTCTAATCTTAGGATTGACCCTCCAGACAGACACCTCGCTTTACTTATGGAGTGAAGGTTGTATGTCCACAAGCCAAGCTTCTTCCCTATTTACAGAAATCATCTTTCCACTTGTGCTCCCAGAGAACTCCTATTCACCCTTCAAAACCCATCTCAGTATTCTTCAACTTTGGGAAACCTTGTTTGGAGACTCCCTACTCCCCCAAAGTTAAATCAACAGAAGATGTGAGTCAAACCCCTTTCTCCCATGTCAAGCTCTGTAGCTAGGGCAAACTTCCCCGCTTGTCCTCATTTCATGGTCTGATAATTCTCTGTGGACAGGCTGGCCCTGTGAGCACTAGGAGGGCAGGTGGGGCCATCTGAGTCGTTTCCAAGTATGCCTAACCCAGGGCAGGCTCCCAGGAGGATTGAGTAAACAGGTTGGGGTGAAGGGAGGCCAGGGAAGCATCCTGCCTGGGGCCTCCTGAGCGGTAGCCGGGCCTCAGGTCTGCTGAGCTGTTTTGCAGGCTGACGGCCAGGTGGAGTGTGCTTCTGTTCTGTCCCAGGACGGCCCGTCTGGGTAGCTGATGTACACCTCGTGTAGCCCTTGGGGATCAACAAGTGTGTGGGAGGGAAGGCGGAAGGGAGCGGCGCCTACTTCCCTGACTCGGAGGGGCCTGGAGCAGACTCAGCCCCTGGGTGGCCCCCAGCTTACCACTCCCTAAAAGCGTTGGTCATAGGAGAGTGGTGGTGTTGGTTTCTTGGTTCAGTCCCAAACCCATGGGGACAAGTGACCCTCTCCAGCCTGGTGGGCTGTGCCACATGCTGTCACTATGGCCGGGGCCAGGGTAGGGGGCCTGTTCTTGCTCTGTGGGTTGTACACACCCTGTCTCGTTTCTTACCCCCATCCGTTCCCCCACTGTGCTTTCTCTCTCAGATACACGTACCATCACATCTGCACCCTCACGCCGACACACTCACAGATGCCCACTCATGCTCCTGATTCCTTACGCACATATTTAGGCTCCAGCAGACTTGAGGGGAAAGGAAGAGCAATCTCTAGATTCCCAGTAGGGCCACTGGCCAGGGAAGGCGTCCTGGGGTCGGGACAGGCCAGCTTCCTACAGGCCTTCCTGGGGTCTCCTTGCCTGCACCCACCTGGGCTCCATATGCAATGAAGCAGAGTGCTGGGTGCGCCGCCCTGCCCTGCCAGCCAGGCCAAGCCCACCGATCTGTTGGCATCCCAGAGGGAGGTTGTTGAAGGCTGCATCAGGGGAACCCGGATTTAGTCTGGATGATAGGAGCAGAGATCCTGCCTTTTTGCACATCCTGGCTCTGGGGTTTGTGAGCAGGGTGCTCGAAGCTCAAAATCCTGCTCTGGAAAACGAGGGCTGTTGGGAGACTTAGCCAGACATCAGGGTCTAAGCAGTCCTGGGTACTTGGGCCTTGTCGCTCCCTCCTTCACTCCCCCTCTGCTGGTTCCCTGGCAGGGAGAGTGGCAGCCGGGTCCCTGGATGGCTGGCCAGCCCCACTTCCTTGGCACTTCTGTTTGAGATCTGGACCCTTCAGGTGCCCTCCGTGGGTTGCTCTGAGCCCCTGGGCCCACGGTGTGGAGGACTGGCACCTGGACTCCTATTCCCGAATGCACAAGCTCTCTCTCTGCTGGCGTCCAGCCAGGAGCATGGCCAGCTGCATGGGTCTCTTCAGCCACCCTGCTGGCCTGTCACTGCACCTGGGGTTCCACTATGAGCCCCAGGCCTCAGAATTAGGGGTCTTACCCCAAGTAGGAGGAAAAAGAGACTGGTTGTGTCAGATGTCCCAAACATCATCCTGGCTTTGTCCTTCCCTTTGAACAGGAATGTCCCGCAGGTCTTGGTTTCTTTGCCCTTAAAGTGGGCAGAGTCGCCTCCATCCTGCCTGCTCACTGGACAGAGGTCACCGGTGTCAGAGTGCTCACAATGGGACAGCAGCGTCTGAGGGGGCCTTGGTGGATGGCTGGTCAGTGGCCACGAGGGTGGCCCTTCAGCCTGGGAGAGGAGGAGGGAGCTGGCAGTGGAAGCAGGGCACGGAGACAAGGCAGAGTGGGAGGGTTGAACCCTTGGATGAGGGAGCATCCAGATGCTGGTGGGGAAGGAGGGGGGTTTTCTTGTTTTTTCTTTTTTTAAAGATTTTATTTATTTATTCATGAGAGACACAGAGAAAGAAAGAGAGAGGCAGATACACAGGCAGAGGGAGAAGCAAGCTCCATCCAGGGAGCCTGATGTGGGACTCGATCCCGGGACTCCAGGATCATGACCTGAGCCAAAGACAGGTGCTCAACCACTGGGCCATCCAGGCGCCCTGGGGAGGGGGGTTTAAATGGGCCGGGCTGGGAGGTTTCTCTGCAGCCTTGACGTTTTGCTGGCACACCCCTCACCCGCCTCCTGACAGCATCAGCCACGTTCACTTCTGCTGGGCCACATGTCACTGCAAGAGATCGGGTACCCGCCAGAGCAAGCACCTGTCTCCCCAGGCTTGCAGGCCATGGGCAGCAGAAAGGGCAGGCACAAGGACACCCCCCAATGAGTGTTCCAGCTGGCCTGGAGCACCCAGTGCAAGGTGTTGGAGCTTAGAGACCCCGGCTGAGCTGCTGGTGCTGGCCCCAGGGCCGGCTAGGGTGGGCTTTCTGGGCCTGAGCCCCATGGGTGCCTCCCCATGGGAGACAGGTCTGCCTTGGGTGGGGGCAGTAGTGACTCAGACGTGCACACAAGCACCTCACTAATCTTTGGCTCAGAGACCCAGCTGGCCTCCAGCTCTCGGTCGCCAGCAAAGCCGCCACTGTCTGGGCGACGACTCCCCAGCCAGGGGTGGGGAGGTGGGCAGCAGGCAGGAAGAGCAGAGCTGCTCGGAAACTGGAATCGGGATGCTGGGGCTGGAAATGTGCCCAGAGATCATCCAGGCGGTACCTGGCTTCGGGTCAGACTCCCCCGGGGAACTTAAAGACACAGTGTCCTGGCCCTGCTGCTGACCTGTCACCTCAGGGCTTCTAGGGGGTGGGGCCCAGGAGGCTGGGGGTGGGAGGCAGGTGTTGGCAGCAGCTGGGCTAATGCCTTCTCACAGGTGCAGAGTGATGGGGCAGGTGTCACACAGTATTCCTGCAGACCGGGCAGCCAGCATCTTCACCCTCCCCAGCTCTGTCTCTTAGTGCTTCATAAAACGAGACTCTGGCCAGGTCAAGAGAGTGGCTTCCTTCCCTCCTCAAGATCTCCCCAGAAGGGCACCTGTGCGGCTCAGTGGTTGAGCATCTGCCTTTGGCTCAGGGCATGATCCTGGGGTCCTGGGATCGAGTCCCACATTGGGTTCCCCGCAGGGAGCCTGCTTCTTCTTCTGCCTGTGTCTCTGCCTCTCTCTGTGTCTCTCATGAATAAATACATAAAATCTTTAAAAAAAAAAAAAAAAAAAAGATCTCCCTGGAGAAGGCAGTCCTGTCCCCTCCCCCGGGAGCCACCAAGCCTGTCTCTTACCTGATTAGATAGAATTGATTTTTGGGACCCAAGGACAGGCCCTACTGTCCATCACTAAGCTCTCTTGTCTGTCCGTCTCATTCTCAGCCTCTGGGAAGGGCATTTGGGCCTGTTGGTCCCTGTGTCATGATGTGACTGCCTGCCTCAGTTTGCCTGGGCTTGAGGAATCTCCCAGGATAGGGTACTTTCTGTTCTAAACTCAGGAAGGTTCCTGGCAAACCAGGGCAAGTGGGTCACCCTCGCCATGCATCAGCTGTGGATTCAGTCAGCTGATCTTTCTGCTCCCCGTGTCCCAGTGTGAGTACAGTCCTCCTGCCACTCCTTGAAGGATGGGAGTGGCCTTGAGGACAGACAGGCAGACAGACCTCATCCCCGGTACCCCCTGGCCAGGGCCTTGGGCAAGCCCCTTCCTTGTCCCTGCCAAGGAGGATGATGTAAGCAGAGACGGTAACACACACACTGCAGCTCCACCCAGACAGGTGGCCATGGGCCTGCTGCTGTGGGTGCTGTGGGTGCTGTGGGTCCTGTAGCCACGCAGAGGATCAGCAGGACACCTGACTGACCCAGCAGCCTCTGTCACTCTCAGTTTCTGGACTGTTCCTCCATGATCCAAACACATCCAGACCCGCAGTGTTGCACATGGCCTCTTTTTTTATTTTTATTTTTTGAGAGCCTTCCAAGCCCCGAGTGGTCACTCTGCTTACAGCTTGTGACCGTCCTGGTTCCTGCCAAGCGTCACACTGGCTAGTTCCCCCGAACATTTGCTGTATGCCCACAAGAACCCAAGCAGGCGTGCAAGGCAGTGGGCATCCTGTCACCTGGCAGGCAGGGCCCCGGCCTCCCAGAGCTAACAGTCCCACTGGGGAAGCCCAGGAGCAAGTCCTTCAGATTGCAGCAGGTTCTGTGAGGGGAGAAGAGATGGGAAGCCGGTGTGAGGGTGAGACTGCAGTGTGGCCAAGGACAGTGCCCCAAGATGTTGGTGATGGGGCTGATGGAGCTGGGGAGGCAGGAAGTGTAGACCTGAAGGAGGCCACTGCACTGGTGTGGGGGTGTCCCGTAGGCATAAGGCCGGAGAGGGGCACCCAGGTGGCATAAAAGGGACAGGAGGAGGACAGAGCCAGAGCCCAGCACACAGGCAAGAGGGCCGACGGGCTGGAGAAGGCAGGTGGGCCCAGCTCACACGGCAAGACACTCGGGGGGTGTTATTTTGACTTCTCTAAGCAGGACAGTGGCATGAGATTGACTCGGCTGCTGTCAGCAGGACGGACCACAGGGACAGGAGGAGGGTGAGGAGGCCCTCGCCGTGGGGTGAGCTAGCGAGGATGGTGGCCTGGGTGGGGTGGTGGCCCTGGAGGTGATGAGAGTCGGGCAGATCAGGTGCTTTCTGGAGCCACACAAGTGGGATTCTCCCCGGATTGTTTGAGAAACGAGGGAGAAGGGAGCAGGACGAGGCCCCGGGTGGAGCCTGAGCGCCTCAGTGGCTGGCTGGGGAGGAGCTGGTCCCAGACAGAGCCATGGCGCCCTGCTCCATGAGTTCCTTGTTAGACATGAAGGTGCAGCAGGTCGCATTCAGAGAGAAGGGAGAGAGTCACTAGCCTGTGGCATTGGAGCCAAAGATTGCCTAGCTGCGAGGGGCAGGATGGGTCAGGGAGGAGGAGGGCCCAGCATGGAGCCCGAGCCCGCCCGTGGTCAGGGCAGCAGTCAGTGCCAGCAGGCCCAGGGGCGGGGAGGTACAAGAAGTATCTGTCGGGGCAGAGAGGGGCTTCTCTCGGCTTCCCTGCTCGCCTTCTGGCCCTCACAGGCATTGTCCACCCGGGAACCCAATGGCCCTGGCAGCCGCTCGCCCCCTGTGCCCTGCGTCAGGAGCCAGCTGCCCATCACCCAACGTGACGCCTCTCGTGTCCCTCCCTGGGTGTCCCAGAGCAACACTTGGGTGCCTCTGGCCTTGCCCAGCCCTGGCCTCTGCTCCCTGGTGCATGGGGCTCTGGCTGGGGCTCCTGTCCTCCCCTCCCGGCCCCCGGGCCTCTGTCCTGTTCATGCTGGCCACTTACCTCCTACTTAACTGCTCTCATCCTCGTGTTCTGTGTTCTGTGGTGCTTTGATTGGGTGGTTTTCTTGCCGGCCTCACGTTAGAGCTAGCCCCACCTGACAAACATAGAAAACTACAGTTTGGGGTGGGTTGACCCAGCATGGTCCTGGCAGACCTGGGCCTGGCTCTTGTCCCGGCAGACTCCGGGCCCAGTGCTCTTGCACCTCAGCCCCAGCCACAGCAGCTCCAGCCACGAGGGACCTGCCCCCCTCCCTGAGGCCCCCCGGCATTTGCAGGAGGGTCTTCTCCCCCCTGCCTCCCTAGGTGCACCCACCTTCCCTCCCGGACAAGGACTCAGGGGCTAGCCCAAGGCGAGCCCCCCTTCCTCCCTCCCTCCCTCCCTCCCTCCCTCCCTCCCTCCCTCCCTCCCTCCGCCTCTGAGTCCCTGGTTCCTTCCTAAATGGATTAAGACTTTGCAGGAAGGAGCCAACAGCTGTCTGGGGCGACCCAGAGGCCCTGCCGTCTGGTGCCTCTGGCTTTGCCCTGATTCAATTTGGGCTGGGAGGCTGGCAGGCTGAGGTCTTTCTGGGAATGGCTCGAGGGGTGGCCGAAGGCAGGGGAGGAGCCGTCAGGCCCCCAGGCAGGCAAACCTCTCAGCTGGTCACACGGCAGGCCCTCAGGTGGGCTTCATGGGGCAGGAGGCCCCAGGCGGTGGCTGCCAGCTGCCTGTCGGCCCACTAGGATGTCCCCCAACCGTCCTGTCATGCCTTCGGCAGGTCTTTATATTGTGAACTTCAAACGTTTATAAAATTACAACCTGGTTGAAGAAATAAATTTTGCAAACATCTAGAAGTGAACCCAATTCACATTTTGGCCAGCTACTGATTGGACATTTGTTAAAATCAATATTTATTCACAGCCAAATAGCAGACTCGGGCCAGACCTGAGGCCAGAGCCAAGCTCGAGGGCATTCCTAATTCCTCTACATGTTTCCATAACCCTAAAGTTGGGACACTTCTCACTTTGTTATGTGTGATGCACTCTGACACTTGTTCTGTGTCACCGATTTTGTGACTCACGGTCTGTGGTTTCGACCACACTCTGCCCTGGCCTGTCACACGTCGTCTGGCCCTGTGCTGGGCCCTGGTGGTGCAGCAGTGACAGGCAAATCTGTCCCTGCCCTCACAGAGCTTGCGGTCCAGGGGCAGCTGTGGGCTTGGCAGCCTTGAAGACACCAGGTATGGCTGTCGGCCTGCCCAGTGCCCCCACCCGCAGGAAGTGGAGACCAGGATCCACAGAGTCTCTCTGAGGCCTGCAGCCCTGCTCCCTTCTCAAGCCCCCGAGCTGGCCACCAGCACCTGGGTCAGGTCAGGGATAGTGGAACCTGTGACAGCTGGAGGGCCATGAGGGACGTGGGTATGTTTGGGGGATGGTGATTCTTAGAGTACCTGGAGCGTGGGGTGCAAAGGGGGAGTTCGCCGAGGGACTGGAGTCCCGAGCTAATGTGGGCAGTAGGGAGCCATGGAAGGTGTGTGAGCGACGGAGAGCCATGGCCAGAGCTAGTGCGGGGGTGAGTTGGCAGCTGAGTGCCAGGCAGACTGGCCATGGTACTGGGCTTGGCCCTGGTGTTGCAGATTTGGGCATGTGCCATGGAGCACACTCCTCAGTGCATGGTGCTGCGTGCGGGCCGCTAATGCTTTCATGCATGCAACCCCTTGAGTGGAAGGGAGGCCAGCTCTTGATTTGTCCCACGCGGGGAAGTAGAGGCAGCCCTGGGTGCCTGGGCGCCTGGCGGGTGGTGGTGGCACACGCCCACCTCTGCTTCCTCGCTCCATCCAGGTGACCATGGCCTTGTTGGGGAAGCGCTGTGACATTCCCGCCAACGGCTGCGGACCCGACCGTTGGAACTCTGCCTTTACCCGCAAAGACGAGATCATCACCAGCCTCGTGTCTGCCTTAGATTCCATGGTGAGTGCCCCTGTCTATGCTGGACATCAGCAGACGTCAGAGCTCAAGTCCCAGCCCTGCTACCTCGGGGGGCCATCAGCCACCTGAGACTCCCTGTCCCCATCTGCCACAGGTCCCCTACCTACATCAGGGGGGCGGGAGGCCTGAGTGAGGCCATGTATGTAAAAATCCAGCCCTGGAAAGAAACGCTGGTGCTGCCCGTTGTCCCCTGGTCCCCTCAGCCCTCATCCTCATTTCATCCCTCCCATCAGAAGGATAAGACCTGTGGGGACAGTGGTTCATGAGAAAGGTGCAGCCCCTGATGTTACAGCAAGAGATGTATCTGATCTGCCTCTCAGGCCCAGGAGAGAGAAATGGGGCCTCGTACATCATTCCTCTGGCACGATTACCTACATACCTCAACCTGTAGTAGTTTATCCCAAATGGGGAAATAATACCGTCATTTTCCTGTAGCCTTTTCTTGGGGGAATGTTCTTCGACAGAGGGTAGGCGGGTGTTAGAATCTGTCTGGCATCAGTTAGCTTCACCCCTGTGTTTTAGGATGGTGAAGTTGAAGTTCAGAGAGGGCAACATCTTGCCTGGAGTCACACAGCATGACTAGTTTTTGCGGATTTTTTAAAAGATTTTATTTCTTTTGAGAGAGAGAGTGCACAAGCTGGGACAGGGATGCAGAGGGAGAGAGAGGCAGGCTCCCTACTGAGCAGGGAGCCGGATGCAGGGCTCGATCCCAGGACCCTAGGACCGTGACCTGAGCTAAAGGCAGACACTTAGCCACCTGAGCCACCCAGGTGCCCCGACAGACCTTTTCCATCATCACAGAAAGTTCTGTTGGACAGCCCTGCTCTAGAGGGCCTTACAGACACTCCTGGGAGGAGCACTGCCCCTGTAGCTAGCCTGGGGCGTGGATGAGATTTGCTCCCCTGCCCTTGGGTCCCTTTCTGGGTTTCCTGAGAGACCCGCAAGGGTAACAACCCTTGCTCGGCAGTGACTTGACTCTGGTGTCCTCTGGGGCTGGGGCCTGGGTCTGCGGGTGGTCTGCAGTGGGTATGGGGCCAGACCCTCTTTCAGACCTTTCCTTGAAGCCCCGTTGTCTGTGCCTCTGGGGAAGTGGATTACCTGGAGAGTGACCCCAAAGGGAAGTAAGTATCTCCTCCAGCTCTGATGGCCACTCCTTTGTTGGAAACAACTGGACTCTATTTGTCTCCTTTGCTTGTTAATGTTCTGCAGCATTGGCATGGGGAGAGCGAGCAGCAGGCTTTTGTTTTAATCTTAGCAGGAAGTCAACATACACCCCTCACCATAGGAGATCCCAGAGGACAGGCCTTTTGGCTCTACAGCCTACAGGGTCCCCTGCTTCCACAACAGAGCGACTCTGGACTGAGGCTTCCACAGGAGGCATGATCATGGCCCAGAGAGGTTGAGGAGCCAGTGCTAGGTCACGCAGCCGCGGAACTATGATGAGAAGCCAGACTCCCTGGTGCCCGCCGAGCGCTACCTAACTCAGATAAAACCCAGCATTTATGAGGCACTGAATGCATACTGAGAGCTTTGCAGGCAGAGCTTTTCTGCTGACTTAGGTCGAAGGGCTGAAATGCTGGTGGTCTTGGTTGCAGGGCCCCTCAGTTAGGGCTTCTTGTGCAGTGGGCCTGCCAACCCCTTAACTCTGCAAAAAATAACCTCTCTCTGGACCCACACGAGATACCCCGGCTTAGAGATTCTTTCCTGCCTGCCAGGCCTCATGAATCCCACAGCCAAGCCCACTGAAAATCTGGGAGCTGGGCTGCTTGCCCCCTTTCTGCACATTTAGAGACAGGCCCAGAGCAGGGAGTGAGTTGCACCAGTCCTGCAGCAGGAAGTGGCTGATGTGGAACTGAACCCCAGATCTGCCTAAGCCGTGGTTCTGCTGGGGCCATTACCTCCTCCTCATTTAGGACTTTAAGAAAACTGAAGACAGGGTTGTCCCTGGGGCTGGGGCCAAGCCTCAGGCAGGAAGCTCCCCCCATGACAGGGAGGATGTGGGAGGAGGGAAGGGCAGAGGCCGTGTATCTTTATTCTTCTCAGGGCTCCTTGACCTGTCTGCTCCCTTGACCTTGGCCAAGCTTTGGGCGGGATGGGGGTCATTCACTCCTTCCTCCTGCAGAGTCCAGCTGTGAAGTGGAGGGGTGACCTCTCCCTGGAACTGCCGGTGGGCTCTTAGGCATCTGGAAGCTTCTGGCTCGCCCCCAAAGCTGTCACTAGAGGTGTCCCCAGGTGGGGGGACCTCCCACTGGCTCACATATTCTGCCCCTCCCCTGCAGTGCTCAGCGCTTTCCAAGCTGAACGCAGAGGTGGCCTGTGTTGCTGTGCATGATGAGAGCGCCTTCGTGGTGGGTACCGAGAAGGGGAGAATGTTCCTGAATGCACGGAAGGAGCTGCAGTCAGACTTCCTCAGGTTCTGCCGTGAGTAGCCCAGGGCTCTGGGGGGTGGGGGCCTGCAGTCCCTGAGCGCAGGAGCTCTGGTGCATCTCTGGGTCCCCAGAGCAATAGCAGGTGGCTGTGTGTCAGGGGTGAGGGGTGCACGGACAGGAGGGGGCAAGGCAGGCTTCCCAGTGTGGCATCATCGTTGGAATCACACAGCAGCCCCTCGGTCCATAGAGACTGGCTGACTCTACCCCGGGAGGCCAGACCCAGACACCTCCATCTGCTCATTGATAGAAGGGGACACTGAGCCCAGTGTTGCCCAATCTCTATACCTCTCTGACATGGGGACCAAGTGCACTTGTTCAGCCAACACTTATTGAGCACCTGCTGTGTGCAGCACCCTTTGCCATGCTCAGTTATCCTGGCATCAAGCCTGTGAGGTAGTCACTGTCATTACAGTAACAATCCTGGAGCTACCTCAAGGTGGCTCTTGGGGCCGAAGTGACTGAGGACATGTGGCAGCACAAAGGAAGTGCTTGCTAAATTGAGCAGTTAGTGATGATGTGATCAGTAGAGCTTTGGGCCAGGCTACGCGCTCTGTTTACTTTCCCCAGCAGGGTCAGGAAACAGTGACCAGTTTACAAGTGAGAAACTGAGGCACGGTGAGCCTGAGCCACTTGCCCGGGGACACACAGCTGCCAAGGGATGGAGGCGAGGTTTCTGTTGTGAAACCCATGCTCCTTCTGCCCCCCCTTCAGAATCAGGGAGGTGCAGCAGGACACCTCCACCTCCCCGGGAGCCCTGCCAGGGGATCCTGGCTGCTTGTGGAAGAAAACAGTATGCAGAGCAGTGAGCCAGGAGCCCTGGGTTGGGAGAGGGGGGGTGTTCTTTTTTTTTTTTTTTTTTTTTTTAAGATTTTATTTATTCATGAAAGACACAGAGAGAAGCAGAGACCCAAGCAGAGGGAGAAGTAGGCTCCCTGCGGGGAGCCTAATGCAGGACTCGATCCCAGGATCACACCCTGAGCTGAAGGCACATGCTCAACTGCTGAGCCACCCAGGCATCCCATGGGGGAGCGTTCTGAAGCCCCCAACTCCTCCATGCTATGCCAGGGCCTTTAGTCCCTCGTATCCTAGCCCCTGCCTCCTCACTGCCCCTCCCGGCATCCCTCACTCCTCTGCAGGCAGCCCTGGGCCGAGCACTAGGTCTCCACGTGTGTTCTCACCTCTGCCTGTGTCCCTGCTCTCCCCCCACCGGGAAGACCTTCCTTCCTCTCCTCTGCCAGCACATTCCTCCTGCCTGGGGCCCCCATCTGTACCCTGCCACCCCTAGTCCCCCACCCCAAACCCCATGGCTACTCCCCACACCATGCTAGCTTCTCAGGCCCTAAATTCCCATCTGTGCTCCTGGTGAGCTCCTGAGTGATGTCAGCTCCACTTTTGTGGTGGGTTAGGTCCTACAGGGTCAGGGCCTGCCACCAGCACTGAAGGGCAGCCCCCAAGCGGCCACTCGAGCCCACGACTGGGGACTCCCGGCTCTTGGGGTTAAGAGCAGGCCCTCAAGTCAGACATCTGGGTCCTCTTCCTGGCTCTGCCACCCGCTGGCCGCTGGCCCTCAACCTCCCTGTCTGTGAAAGGGGAGGACAGTGCTACTTTTTGGGGCTCAATCTGAGGATTAAGTAAATCTAATACAGGCTAGAACAGTGCCTGGCACTGACTGCACACACAGTAAATGCCAGCTGTTGTCCTTGCTGTTATTAACATCTGCATTACACTTGGGTCTGGAGCTTAGATTGGCCGTTTTGGGGAAGGCTGTCCCCCACCCCCCTGCACTGGGCATGTCATCACTGTGGTCCAGCTGCTTCTCCTGCCACCCCCACCCAGCTCTCAGAGCCTGTACCCTGTCTGAGGCTGGATGGGGGCCAGGCCAGGGCAGACAGTGGCACGGTCCTGTGGCCCCCAGTTGGCCAGGCTGGGGAAGGTGCACCTGGCTTCCCGCAGCCCGGCAGAGCCACTATTTATAGCACCGGAGCTCAGCTGGTTTATTTCAAGCTCGGCAGATCCCGGGAGAAGGAGCAGGCTCCAAGCTACGAGCAGGCCTCCGGGCCCTCCTCTCTCCCCCTTTCCAATGTGGTTTCTAGCATCTCCTTACCCAGGAGTTCCCTGACACTCCTGGGGTCCTGCCCTGGCCCAGCCTGGCCTGAACTCGCCTCTCTGCAGCCCCTTGGCCTCCTGGAGCAGTCCCCGTCGTCTCCTCGTTTGGCAGAGCACTAGTGTCGGAGCGCAGAAAGGGGTGCATGGAATGAATGTTGGTTGAACCCCAGTTCTAAGCTGGGCCGGCTGGCTTCGGTGAAAGCTCACAGACTGAGGCACAGAGAGGGAAGGGACTTGCCCAAGGTCACACAGCAAATTAGAGGTGACCGCGATGAGACCCAAGCCCTAGGCTAGGCACTAGGAACTCAGAGATGACCAGCCCTGGCCCTGGGCAGGGGGTGACACAGGTGCTTATCATGGCCCGGCATGCTCTGTCCCACAGGAGGGGCCCCGTGGAAAGAGCCGGAGGCAGAGCACCCCAAGAAGGTGTTGCGGGGTGAGGGTGGCGGCCGGAACATCCCTCGGTCTTCCCTGGAACATGGCTCGGACGTGTACCTTCTGCGGAAGATGGTAGAGGAGGTGTTTGATGTTCTTTATAGTAAGATCCTTCCTCATTCCATTTGGGGCCCCCAGGCGGGTGGGAGCCCCAGACCCCAGCCTGGTGAGGTGCGCCTCCTGTTGCATACGGGCCCAGGGCAAAACCTCAAAGCCCTCCCTCATCTTGCATCCCCAGACGTGGCTCCTCCGCCCCAGCCCCATTTCCTGAACCACTGTCCACACTTCCCCAGGCCCGGCCTGGTGCTGGTGGCTGCCACCTGTCGCCTGGAAATGGTCCTGGGCTGGCCCTGGTCTCCCTGCCTCCAGGTCGGCTCCCTGCTGCCCCCTGTCCTGTGACTAAGGGCACCTTCCTAGAGCACAAGTCTGACCAGGAAGCTCCTCTTTCCACTGCCCTGGCAGCTCCCTGTCACCCTCACTGTGACATTAGCACCCACTGTGGCTGGTCCCTGCCCATGTCCAGCCGTGCTGCCCTGCCTCAGGGGACCACTTCCTGTTCCCCGCACACTCTGTCTCCATTTCACGCCCTCTCGCCTTTGCACCACTGTGCCTTTTGGGGCTGCCTTCCCCTCTGTCTGGTGGACACCACGTTATTCTCTAAGGCTCAGCTCTGGGAAGCCCCTGCTGCTGGCTTAATGTCCCCTTTGGGCACTTGCTGGACCCTGATCCCTGGCTAGCCCAGGGCCCTCTGGGGCCAGAGTCTGTGCCTGCCCTTTCCGCTGTCCCCAGCAATGGCAGCCGATGTTCACAGGGTGTTTGTTGAATGACTGAATGAAAGCTAATGTGACTACATGGCCACGTCCTTCCTGCAGGGGGGGTGAAGGCGGGGAGGCGGGCAGGCCTGGCTGGCCTCCCTCAGAAGGGTCAAGTTTCAGAATCTCTGGCCCAATGGTAGCCATCGTAGTCTCTAGGTAACCTGGGGCAGGTAGGTCCCTTTGGTCCCTAAGGGTTCCACCTCTGGCTTTATTCCTTTTGTACTGTGGCCTTTGGGTCTTTGGAGCAGAGATCTGAGGAATCTCCTGCTGTTGTCCAGCTCAGGACAGGAGGAGGAAGGGAGGAAGGAGGCAGAGGAAGCCTAGGTGGAGAGGAGGCCCCACGGTGGGGGCGGGCAGCATGCTGAGTGGGAGGACTTGTCACACCTGGTTGGCTAGGCCACTGCACTTTTGCCGGCCACAGGGTTTGTGCACACAATGCCCCCCCTCACTCCCACACTTTGTCAGCCTCCGTTGCCTGCCTCATCTGAGGGGGTGGCCCCTTTCTGGCTGGGGCTGCAGTGTGGGAATGACACAGGCGTTCCTGAGCCCAGGCCATCTCACCTCCTTAGTCCCCAGCCAGTCTCCCCTCCACTCACCTCTTCCTCATCCCCATCCCCTTTCTCTTTTTTAAGATTTTATTTATTTGAGGGGGGGGGGAAGAGAGAGCGTGCGCACACACACACACACACACACACACACACACACAAAAGCAGGGGGAGGGGCAGAGGGAGAGGGAGAAGCAGACTCCGCACTGAGCAGGGAGCTAGGACACAGGGCTCGATCCCAGGACCCTGGTCATGACCTGGGCCCCCCAGGCACCCCTACTTCCTCCTTTCTAAATCTGCTCTTCCCTCCCCTCCCTCTCCTCCCTGTGACTCTTCCCTGCAGTCTCTCTCCTGCCCTCCCTCCCTTCTCCCCCATGTCCCCTTCTAAGCTCCTGCACAGCCTTGTGCCCTGCTTTCCCCTCCACCCGGGTGCCAGGAGAGAAGAGAATGGCAAGTGAAGCTGGGAGCCCCGTCAATGGGGGGGGCCCCAGCCTGCAGCAGGGCCTGTCCCCAGTGCCCACCCGCCCACCCGACTCAGCCCACAGGGCCTTGTTCTGTCAAGCTTGCAACAAAGGGGCCCGTGGGGTCCAGGTTCCCGGGAATCGGGCATCACAGGGGGTCTTAGCCTGGCCCCAGCTGTGGAACATGCCCGGCCCCCACCCCCGCCTGGCTGCCCTCTTACACTAGACCCTCTCCTCGACCCCCTCCCCACAGGCGAGGCCCTGGGAAGGGCCAGCGTGGTACCCCTGCCCTATGAGAGGCTGCTCAGAGAGCCCGGGCTGCTGGCTGTGCAGGGCCTGCCCGAGGGCCTGGCCTTCCGGAGACCAGCAGACTATGACCCCAAGGCCCTCATGGCCATCCTGGAGCACAGCCACCGTATCCGCTTCAAGCTCAAGAGGTAAGTGAGGCCATCGGCCTGGAAGCGGGCCCAGAGCCTGGTGGCTGGGCTGGACCATGATGTCCTGGCCAGGACGGCCAGGTAGAGGGCGACCTGCTTCCATGCTGGCTCAGCCACCTGCAGCCATTTACCCATCACCGGGACTGGACTTCAGACACCCACGTGGGACCTCAAGTGTCAAAGCTCCCAGTCCGGCAGTGGAGGGGAGGCAAGCCCCCCAGTTGCAGAGCATGATCTGAACCAGGCATTGTGTCATGGGAGTCCCCAGGGGACTTCTGTGTTGCAAAGAGGCTGGAACAGACTGGGTGCAAGAGAAACAGCACCAATGGCCATGCAGGTGTCCAGAGTGGCTGTACAGTGGAGGTGGGGAGCCACAGTGTGTGCGCTCGCATGGGGTTATGTGAGGGGCTGGTGGGAGATGATGCAAAGGCTTGCCCAGCTGGGTACTGACTGTTGGGGCCACCCAGAAGCCACCCTGAGTCCCTGGCATTGCCCAGCAGTACTCAGGCGCCACCGGCAGAGGAGGGCTGTGATAGGAACGGGGCGGGGGGTGACCAAGCACGTGATGAGTGTGTAGGGGTCACAGAGGCCAAGAGGAGGGCCTAGCTCTTCCAGTGGCCCAGCTGTGTGGCCCAAGGCACATTACAAGGCCGCCTGGGCTTGTACCCACACCTATAAGCTGGGGCCCGGCTTCTGTCCTGTGTACTTCACAGGCTGTCATGTTGTACAGAGGGTGGGCTGGGGCCTGGAAAAAGAGAGACAACTGAAAGGCCAGATGTATAAAGCTGTCCCGTGTCCTTTCCTTCACCCAGGCCGCTTGAGGACGGCGGGCGGGACTCTAAGGCCCTGGTGGAACTGAACGGTGTCTCCCTGATAGCCAAGGGGTCTCGGGACTGTGGCCTGCATGGCCAGGCCCCCAAGGGGCCACCCCAGGACCTCCCCCCCACCGCCACCTCCTCCTCTGTGGCCAGCTTCCTGTACAGCACCGCGCTCCCTAACCACACCACAAGAGAGCTCAAGCAGGAGGCGTCCGCCTGCCCACTTGCCCCTAGTGACCTGGGCCTTGGCCGTCCTGGGCCTGAACCCAAGGCCTCTGGCACCCAAGACTTCCCCGACTGCTGTGGTAAGCTGCTGCTGAGACCCCTAAGTCTGGGGGTGGGCAGAGGTCACTCCTATGGGGGTAACATCCCTGGGCAGATCGGGGTGCCCGGGCCCACCCCAGGCTGAAGGAGGCACATTGGGACAAGGGGCTGGGACATCTGTGAATGGTATCATTGGCCCAGAACCCAGAGATGTTTGGAGAGACTCCACAGAGGAGTCTGTGGAGGGAGTAATCAGGCTAATCTGTCACAGGCATTTAATGAGCACCTACTACATACCCGGCCTGGATTTGGGGTACTTGACAGCATAAGAGAATGGACAACTGGGTATGACAAAGACTTGGATTCATATCCTAGATCCTCTGCTTCGTGGCTGTGTGTCCCAGAGCAAATCTCTACCTCCACGAACCTCAGTTTCCTCGTCTTTAAAGTGGAGATGGGGGAGCCCTGGGTGGCTCAGCAGTTTAGCACTGCCTTCGGTCCAGGGCGTGATCCTGGAGACCCAGGATGGAGTCCCAAGTCAGGCTCCCTGCATAGAGCCTGCTTCTCCCTCTGTCTGTCTGTCTCTCTCTCTGTCTCATGAATAAATAAATAAAATCTTTAAAAAAAATAAAATAAAAATAAAGTGGAGATGCCGATATGACCTCTCACAAGGTTATTATCAGGGTCAAAGCACAGGGCAAGTTAGAAATGCACATTCTAACTGCCCTGCTGCGGTCCTGCTGAATCCAAAGCTTTTTTTGATGTTGTATTATTTTGTTTTGTTTGTTTTGGTTTTTTAAATATTTTATTTATTCATGAGTGACACACAGAGAGAGGCAGAGACATAGGCAGAGGGAGAAGCAGGCTCCATTCAGGGAGCCCGATGCAGAGCTTGATCCCGGGACTCCTGGATCACGCCCTGGGCTGAAGGCAGACGCTCAACCGCTGAGACACCCAGATGTCCCTGAATCCGAAGCTTTGGGATCTGCCGGGGGCCCAGCCGTCTGTGTATTTAAATCTGCCGAGTGGCTCCAATGGGTGCTCGGGCTTGAGAACTGCTGTATTAAAGCAGAGTCCAGGGGAGCCTGGGTGGCTTGCTCAGTTATGCATCTGCCTTTGGCTCAGGTCATGATCTCAGGGCTCTGGGATCAGGCCCCAGGTCCGGCTCCCTGCTCCCTCTGTCTCTGTCCCTTTCCCCATTTGTTCCTACTATCTTCTCTCTCTCAAATAAATAGGCAAAATCTTAAAAATAAATTTAATAAAAAGAAGTAGAGTCCAGTGCTTGGTACATAGTGGGTGCTCATAAGTCATACTCACTGTCATGAGAAAGAGAAAAAAGAACTACCCCGCCAAATGTTGCACTGAGCAGTAGGATGGGACTTATGCACCTGAAATGGGTGTCCCCACTGGTAAAAGGTGTCCTCGGACATCCTGGCCTCCTTGATCTGCTGTTTGGAGAGCAGACTCTGCTAAAGAATATCTGGGCAGGTAACTTGCCTTGAGTTTATGATCATAGGGCTGAGTTGTGAGGCCTCCCTGGTGGTGTTAGCCCAGAGCTGGCATCTGCACCCAGGCTGGATCTGGGGGCCCACCTTGAACCTGTGCCTTTCCTCTCCCTTGTCCAGGACAGAAGCCCCCTGGGCCTGGTGGTCCTCTCATCCAGAATGTCCACGCCTCGAAGCGCATCCTGTTCTCCATCGTCCATGACAAGTCAGGTAGGATGGTGCCCACAGCGGTGCCCTGCCCAGAGTGGGGCTCCAGGGCTGGGGGTGGTGCTTCCTGAAATGGAAATGCATCCACTAAAAAAAAAAAAAAAAAAAAAAAAAAAAAAAAAAAAAAAAAAAATAAATAAAATAAATAAATAAAATAAAATAAAATAAAATAAAATAGAAAAAGGAAATGCATCCACTGGGTCTTTGAGAGAGAAGGGAGGACAGCCCTGCCCCGGGGACTTATGAGTAAAACCAGAACGTGACAGTTATGCATTGCTGTAGGCCTTTACAGTTATAGTTTTAGTTTCTATGGGTCCCAGTTTCAAGAGCGGCTTCGCTGGGTGCTTCTGGCTAGATTCTGTCATGAGGTTGTACTCAGGATGGCAGCATGGGCTGTGGTCATTGGAAGGCTTAACTGGTGCCAAGGATCTACCCCAGTCTCACTCATGTGGTTGCTAGTGGGTGGCCCCTTCCCTGCTACATGGGCCTGTATGGGGCTGTTTGAGTGTCCTCGGGATGTGGCGGCTGGCTCCCTGACTTTAACAATCCAAGAGAGAGGGGCACCTGGGTGGCTCGGTGGTTGAGCATCTGTCTTCGGCTCAGGGCGTGATCCCGGGGTCCTAGGATTGAGTCCCACATCTGGCTCCCTGCAGGAAGCCTGCTTCTCTCTCTGCCTGTGTTTCTGCCTCTCTCTCTCTGTGTCTCTTATGAATAAATAAATTTAAAACAAACAAACAGTCCAAGAGAGAGTAGGGAGGGAGCCACAGGTCTTTGATGACTTACGTTAGAAGTCATCGGTTCTCCGGTTTCTACCCTTAAGAAGCCAGAAATGATCCGTCTGCACTCACAGGGAGTGAGAGGAATTAAACTCCACCTCCTGAACATGGGAGAATCGAAAAATTATGTGGACAGATTTTTTAAAAGTACCACACTGTGTTTGGGATTTTTCTATACCAAAAGACATGAAGCAAGACTCTCCAGTAGTTATGTGTGGGGTGGGGTTGGGGTCTTGGCCTCACCGTCTTTAAGAAGACCCAGTCCCCTGGGATCAGAATGGAGATCCCCACTGCCCCAAACAGGGTCCATCCTTGGCAGGGAGGGAGGGCAGTAGCATCATGGGAGGCCGTGGTGGGCAAGGAGTGGAGTCTCACTGGGTCCTTGCTGGGTGATCTCAGGCCAGATACTCAGCCTCTCTGAGCCTGGTTTTCCTAGCTGACAAATGGGGATACTATCTATGCTTAAAAGGCGTCATAGAGGGACACCTGGGTGGCTCAGAGGTTGAGCATCTGCCTTTGGCCCAGGACGTGATCCTGGAGTCCCAGGATCGAGTCCCACATCGGGCTCCCTGTGTGGAGCCTGCTTCTCCCTCTGCCTGTGTCTTTGCCTCTCTCTCTGTGACTTTCATGAATAAATAAATAAAAATCTTTAACAAAAGAGGTGTCATGAGAGATTAGATAGGGTACTATGTGTAAAGTAGCCCGCACAGATAATCACTTACTGAATTAAAGGTGGTATTTGTAATGGTAATGTGATGAACCATTATGATGATCGCCGTAGTTATTAATAGTAAGTGGAGGCCAAGGCTTTGGTTTCATGGAAGAGGCCAGCAGGAATGAGGGTTTGAGGCAGGCCTCGGGGTCAAGGCTGGGTGAGACCCCAGCTGCACAAAGCATGAGGGTTAGTGCTTTGAGGTTAGGACTCGGCGTCTCCTTACTCAGGGAGACCACCCTCAAATCTCCTGCTTGTCTGGTGGCAGGAGACACCCAGCATGGACAGGCTGTGCCTGGGGGTAGAGGAGAAAGAAGGGGGGGCGATCGGAGCACTCTGGATTTGCATAGGGCTGCCTCCTGGAGGAGACGGGGATGTCAGGCTCCGAGGTGGGAGTGGGGGGAAGAGCCGAGCCCCTCTGTGGGACTCTGGAGGAGAAAGCCAGCGGCCCGGGCCGTGCAGGAGTGCGGCTGGAGGCTGTGGGTTCCCTGCTCTGACCCGCCCTCACCCGTACCTCTTGTGTTTTGATAGAGAAGTGGGACGCCTTCATAAAGGAAACGGAGGACATTAACACGCTCCGGGAGTGTGTGCAGATCCTGTTTAACAGCAGATATGGTGAGTGGGCGGCACGGCCCGCCGTGTGGCCCCGGCAGCGTGCTGAGCATCTCATTACGTGGCAATCACTCGTGTTCCCTAACATGACAGCGGGAGCCATATGCTGGCACCCGCGCACCGGCAGCACTCATGTCATCTCCTGTCTGGGTCGGGGGTGGTTGTGTCAATATTTCCCTTCCAGATTTTTCCAGGGGGCGGAACTGATGGCAGAGCCCCAACCTCAACTCACCTATGGGAGGTGGGCGGGTAGGGGGCAAACTGACCGTCTGGGAGGCCATCCAGAGAGAAGACCCAGAAGAATGGCCGTTGGCCTCATGCACTTGCAGACTTCCCCACAGCAGTGCCCCGTTGCCTGCCTCCTTGCCTTTGTGCTCTGCCCTCTGCCTGGCATGCCCTTCACCTGTTTGGGGAGCAGACTCCTACTTGTTCTTTGAGACTCAGCCTCAGCCAAGTGGGGACCCCAAGCCTTGATGGGCTCCTTTTTGTTACAAATCCTGCTTTTTAAAAATTTTTTTTAACATTTTATTTATTTATTCATGAGAGACAGAGAGAGAGGTAGAGACACAGGCAGAGGGAGATGCAGGCTCCATGCAGGGAGCCTGATGTGGGACTCGATCCCAGGACTTTGGGATCACACCCTGAGCCAAAGGCAGATGCTCAACCTCTGAGCCACCCAGGTGCCCCTCAGTCACACGTCTTAAGTGCCCCACCAACTCCACCTTGTGCCAGGCACTCAGGCCAACGCTAGCCTCACGGTGCTTAGCAGGTGCCTGAAGGTGTGTATGCAGGGGCGTGCAGGAGCATAAGGTAGTATACAGTAGTATGCAGGGGTGGGGACCCTCGGAAAGACAGGACAGCTCAGAAGGCAAGATCTCAGGCTTGAGTCGGGGGTGGCTTCATGGAGGAAGTGCCCTTTGATCCACACTAAGGCTTGGTAGGCTGCGCCTTCTGGGTTGGGGTGGGGCTGAGCAGAGCTTTTGAGGCCTAGTGAGGGGTCTGGGATAGCCTGGGCGCCTTTGATAACCTTTGATGTGGTCTCTCTGGCAGACCCACTCCCTTGCCTGGTACCACTCCAGGCAGGCAGGTGCGAGCTGGATGGGCAGTAGGGGGAAGGGGTCTGGGGAGGGCTGACTCCGTCTGCCTTGGGAGCGTGCTGCCCCAGCAGAGTTGGAACGGCAGCTGCCAGTCTTCTACCTGTTGTGTACCCTAGATGTTTCCAGAGCACTGAGCCTTTTGTGGATGCTAGCACTTGGCCCTGCCATGTCCAAATCCAAGGAGAAGGCTGGGCTTGGTGTAATTGAGGCCTTTCCCCTTCTCAGGCCAGAGCTCTGTCTCAGCTTCCCCTGCAGCTGCCCTGGGGAAAAGGAAGTCCCTCAGGAGTCCTGGGGACGTCCCTGTCGGGGAGGACCTCGTGTGGCAGCCTGTGGCATCCCACAGACCCTCGATGAATGGATCGTGCTCCTGGGTCTGCCCTTTCAGCCACCAGCTCTGGGTGAAGTGGGCCAGCAGTGGGGCTGGGGGTGCAGCGGGGGATAAATAAGAGAAGAAATGGGGGGATCCCCAGCCTCCGGGATGCCTCCAGAACATTTTCACCTGGGAAGAGGTTGAGACTCTATGAGGAACTGAGGTTCCTGCCTGGCAGCTGGCTCTCCCCTCCTTGCTGGGCAGAGGCTGGAGACCAGGTGGGGTCGGCTCTGTCCACCAGGTCTCCTCACCACCAAAGAAGCAGGCCCAGCAAATGACATGACCCCAAGTGGAGACGAATGCACACAGACATCGCAGAAGCCATTGCTCACCGGCTGGGGCTGGGGCTGGGGGTGGGAGGTGGGGGAAAGAAGTGGTTTGACAGCTGTTGCAATTTCAAGGGTTTAATTTGACAACGAGCTAAGCGTGGTTTCACAGTAAGATCTGGCTGCCAAAGCCGCCGACGCAGACCTGGCTGCATCAACAGAAAAACAATCTTGAAGGCATGCCAGGGAGGGCCCCAGGCGGCTCTGCGCTGTCCCGGGCAGGGCACGGCTGCACGGGATGCCAGCTTGGGGCTGCCACTTGCCAGGACACAGGCAAAGTGGCCAGAGGAGATTCTTGGGGGAGTCTGGAGAGATGAGGCAGGAGGGTAATGGACCCCAGCCCCACTCAGGGCTCCGGTGGCTTCCCAGGCCCCAGGGAGAACAGGGACCTGGGTAAGTACCATCCAGCACATAGTAGGTGCCCAAGAAGCACCTGGCACCCGAACAAGTGAGAACGACCAGATGGGATGGAAGTGAATAGTTGAGGTGGCCCGAGACCAAACCCCAATGTCTGGAAGCAAGAAAGAAACAAGTCACACCACTTCGTAAGCCTGGTTTCTGTCTACACTGCTGGTGGCAGAGTTGTCCGTGTCCAGTTTCTATCCCTGATGAGTGAGAGGAATGCCAGATGCCTCCCTGGAGGAAAGAGCATGTGTGGAGGACTGGAGGAGTTCCCCCGAGAGAGCCACCCACTTCAATCCTGGGAGCTTCCTTCAGCCACTCCATTACTCAGGGAATGCAGGGAGCAGCTAGCCTGTGTCCCATCCTGTCTAGATCCCAGACGTGGCCCAGTGACCACCCCTGCTCCCCTGGAGTTGAGGTTCCAGGTAGTGAACCAGCGTACAGATGAATGTGTCTATAGCATCAGGTTTCAGTAAACATTGGGTGGAGCACAGAGTAGGGTTTATCACAGGGGGCTGTTGTCAGCTGATGAGGTGACATTGGAGGGGACACCTGAATGGGGAGAGGGAGAGAGAGAAGTATATGGTGATTTGGGAGAAGAATATCTCAGTAGCCAGAAGAGCACGTGCCAAGGCCCTGGGGCAGGTGTGTGCCTGGCCCACACCTGTTAGGGAAGCAGGAAGGAGGCTGGAGAGACTAGGGTGAACAGAGGGGTGAAAGGGGCATCAGGTCAAAGGTGATGGGCACCCAGTCATGTGGAGCCTCGTAAGCCCTAGTAGGACTCTGGCTGTCCCTGAGGGGGTTGGGAGCCTGTGGGCAGTTTTCAAGAGGAAGTGACATGCTGCTGCCTGGCTGGGGTGGCGCAGGGGAGGGGGCGGGGGAAGGTCATGGTGACTGCGGCCCTGGGGCCCCCGCATGGCCCGCTGCTTCCGTCCCGTGCTCAGCCTTGCCGTTGCCCTTCCAGCGGAAGCCCTGGGCCTGGACCACATGGTCCCCGTCCCCTACAGGAAGATTGCCTGCGACCCGGAGGCTGTGGAAATTGTGGGCATCCCGGACAAGATCCCCTTCAAGCGCCCCTGCACCTATGGGGTCCCTAAGCTGAAGCGGATCCTGGAGGAGCGGCACAGCATCCACTTCATCATTAAGAGGTACAGGGTGGGGTGTGGCGCCTGGGCTCAGGGCACCGGGTGTCAGAGCTGGGCAGGGGCATCCGCAGGCGGTGAGGAGGGGCCCCTGGCGGGTGATGACAGTGCAGAGGTGGAATCAATGGGTTCTGACTCAACCAAGAGGACAGGCGAGTCTGGGAGAGGAGTCGGGTTCCTTAGCCTGACAGCCGTGTGGGGCCCTCCTTCCTGGCTCCTCAGAGGCTTGAGCAGGGAAACGGAGGCACAGTGCCTGGCCTAAGCAGGCACTCCGTCAGGTTTGTTTGTATGTGTGTATGTATGTATGTATGTATGTATGTATTTATTTATTTATTTAAGATTTTATTTATTCATGAGAGACACACAGAGAGAGGCAGAGACACAGGCAGAAGCAGAGGGAGAAGCAGGCTCCATGCAAGGAGCCCAATGTGGGACTCGATCTCCGGTCTCCAGGATCACGCCCTGGGCTGAAGGCAGATGCCCAACCCCTGAGCCACCCAGGTGTCCCTCCGTCAGGTTTTAGTAAGACAGTTTCCTCCCAACTACAGAGACTCGAGGCCTTCGAACTTACCTGCAATGAGAGGGGAGCTCACCTGAGCTCAGGTGGGGTGGGCCTGCCTCTCCCCTTCGCACCCCACATGCAGCTTAGTGGCTGCCCTAGTGATGGTGGTGGCCCCCTCCCCTGTCCTCCCTGGTGGCCTCCCCTGGTGCAGCTGTGGGTGGGTGGGGAGAAGGCAGAACACAATGCATTCCAGAACTGCCCCCCCCCCAGCTGCGGGCGGGGGAGCGGGGGGGTTGCTCTTGGACATCCCCCAGCCTCCTCTCCCGACTCCTGCAGGGGAGTTTGCACTCATGGCTGGTTGGGCTCACCACCCAGGAAGCATCGGGGTCTCCAGGCAATGCCCAGACTTCCCAGGGTGCTTCTTCCTAAATGGAGGGGTGGCCGGAGGCCATGGCGTCCAGCCCCCCACCGCCAGGCAGCGCTGCTCCGGCAGCGTTCAGGCATCTGTCCGCCAGCTCTCTGAGGGCGTGCTGCCAGTGTGCGCGTGCTTGTTAGACCAAAGGCAGGCACTGGGGGCACGGACTCTGGCTCATTGCCGAATCCCCAGCGCCTAGAACAGCCCTGGGTATGTAGTACATGCCCAGAGTGTGTGTGTGTGTGTGGAATGGATGGATGGATGGATGAATGAATGAATGAATGAACAGAGGAACTAACAAACAGATACTTGCCCAGGGGTACAAGGAGCCTGGGTGTGGGCAGAGGCTGGGGATCACTCTGAGAGCACAGGGCTGTGGAGCTGTGCCCGAGTGATGGGAGGTGATGGGAAGGACCCTGGCAGGATTGCTGGAAGCCGGGGGTGGGGGGGTGGGGGGGTGGGGGGGTAGGGGTGGGTGGTGGGTGATGCTGTCTGTGGGGCTCTCTGGCTGCAGAAGAGAGGGGGTGCGGGCTGGGCAGCAAGCTCTAGGGCAACTGGGGAGGAGGCCCAGTTGACTCCGGAGGAGGCCCCGGCACAAGCCAGGGGCTGGCGTGGTGGCTGCCTTAGGGGTGGATTCTGAGCTCTGCTGGATTTGCCGGTGGGTGGAATGTGGGGGTGTGTGGGGGAGCACGGAGGCCAGGGCCACTCTACATTCCTGAGCCTGTGATTGAGGGAAGTGGGGGTGGAGTGGGGAGGGCACGCCGGGTATGCTAACTTGGAGGTGCTCGGGAGATGGAATTTTCAGAGACCACACTGAGAAGTCAGAAGCTCCAGAGAAGTCTGTGTCAGAGACAGACAGTCTGAGAGTTGTCAGCATGGGCCAGGGGGGGTCGCCAGGGAGGGTCACCAGGGCAGACTCAAGAGGTGAGATGGGGGTCCCCACGGAGCGGGGGGGTAGAGGAGGAGGGAGGAGGGGAGGAAGAGGAAAAGGAGGAGAGGTGGGGGAAGGGAAACTGCCAGCAAAGGAGGCTGAGAAGTGCTGGGGGTGGGGGGTGGGCAGATTATTCTAGAAGTCAGCCGGGTCCCCGGGGTCTCCTGCCCCTGGGGTGCCGCACACACGCAGCCCCACACACACATGCAGCCCCATGTCTGAGTCCTTGCTGCTTTACCTGCCTTCCGCCTTTGTCTTCACCCTTCAAGGCTTGCTTATCTCTGGGTCTGGAAGGCCTCCCTTGTCCTCATTCTGAAAAAAACTCACCCTCCTGCAGCAGATGGTTTCTTGGCCTCACCTGCTCCCTCTGCCAGGCTCCTGGCAGGCTCCCTTGTGGCAGTGGGGCCGCCTCTGAGCTGTCTCGTGCCCTCACAACCCCGACTGTGGGGTCCCTCTTGGTAAATGACTCTGGAGGTGAATTGAAGTGACTCGCCCCTCTGTCAGGCAGTGCCTCCTGTTGTCTGGCTTAAATCTCTCTTGCTGCCACCTGTTTCCTTCAGATGACTCTTGGTATAGGGGGAGGGGGGCTAGGTGGGGAGAAAGCTGTAGGGACACCCTAGCGTCCCTGTAGTATTTAGGTCCTCACCTGAATTAGTCCCTGTGGTATTAGGTCCTCACCGGGGCTGACTTCAATCTACCCCAGTCTAGACTGTGGTTTATTCAGTTCTTGACTGGGTTTTGCCACGGGCCTCCTACAGACCCCCGCCCTTCACTGGGCTCTACTGGGGACTTCACAAACAGTAGGCAGAGCCACACCTGTCCCCAGAGGCCACTACCAGTCATGGGGGTAGTGGGGGCGGGTGTCACTCCTGTGATGAGTCCAGGGCACAAGAGGATGGCAGATTTCCAGGTGTCAGGTCAGTGGCACCTGAGCAGCAAGCCTAGGGGGCTTCCTGGAGGAGGAGGCTTTGGCATCGGGCAGATTAGGCCTGAAGTCACTTGAAGCAGGATAACCTTGAATAGTGCCTCCCTTCTGAGCCTTTTCCCTGGTTTGCAAAAATAAGGACAATCACGTGTCCACCCCTCGATTTTTCTCGACATACAATGAGGAGGCAGACATAACTCTTGGCACATAGTAGATGCTCAGTAAACATGAGTGCTTTCCTTGACCTCATCTCCCTCGTGTACAAAAAAGCAGTGAAGTGCATTGGTGCTGACAGCCTGAGTTTGAGTCCTGGCCCCGCCTTTACCAGCTGTGTGTTCTTGGGCAAGTTACGTAACTGCTCTGCGTCTCACTTCCCTATCTGTGAAATGGGGCTAGTGGTTGTCCATGCCTCACGGTGCTAACGGGAGACTGAATGGCTGGATGGGACTGGAGCGCACAGAGCAGCGGCTGTTCTGTTCTCAGCCCTCTGGACACTTTCTGCTGTTACACATCGCAGCCTGATTAGTGGAGCCTTTGAGAAATGCTCGGGAGAAATAAATTGGGAGAAAGGGCTGAGGAGCGGCCAGCAGATGGGGTCTCTGCCCCAGGCTGAGGGGAGGCCAAGGGGAGAAGCCACTCGAGGAGGACTTGTTATTGGAGGTAGGGGGCTCCCCAGCCACCCAAACCCCTGTTCGCACCAGGACACCAGCCCCCAGGGAGAGGATCCAAGCTTCCGCCCAAGGGGCAGGCATATCAGTTCTACCTCAGGCAGAATTTAAGGGGGAAGAGTATCTGGAGGGGACCCTAGAAGTCTGGGCTGTGTTTGGAAGATTGACAGCAGCCCCTGGTCAGTATGCCTGTCCAGTGGGCCTTCCAGGCTGGGCAGCCCGTGAGGGCACCTGTCACAGTTCCCGAGCCACATCAGACCTCCCTGTCGCCTGCCTGCCAGTTCCACCCAGGAACCCGGGCAGGCCTGGTGCTGCCTCGAGCCTCTGCCTCTTGGGCTCCCCGATAAATGGGTAACGCCATCAATAATAAAACCAGAGTTGACACCTGGGTGGCTCAGTGGTTGAGCGTCTGCCTTCAGTTCAGGTCATGATCCTGGGGTCTTGGGATCGAGTCCCACATTGGGCTTCCCACAAGGAGCCTGCTTCTCCCTCTGCCTATGTCTCTGCGTCTCTCTCTGTGTGTCTCATGAATAAATAAATAAAATCTTCAAAAAATAAAATAAAACCAGAGTGGAGGCGGACAGCTTCCTTGTCACCAGGTAGGGCTGAGGAAGAAAATTGATTTCCCCATAGGGGCTCCCATGGCTGCTCAACCTCATGGGGCCCAGATGAATGTGGGCCCCAGGAGCAGGGGAGCTGGGGTCCTTTCAGAATGAGGACGGAACATCACGTCTGGGGCCTTGGTGCTCCGCTCCGGTGGCCCGAGCTCAGCCTCCCACACTCACTTTTGGCCTCCGTTTGAATTTCCCACTGGGCCTGCCCTGAGCATCGTTTGGCTCCTGTGTCCAGGCTCAGACATCCTTTCCTGGGCCCCATGGAATGTCTGTAGCCTCAATGGCACGACCATGGGCTCATTCCCTTGTCCAGCTGCTCTGTGGCATGTAGGCTTTGCTGTAGGCACCCCCACACCAGCTGCCTATAAGGTTCCCTGACCCTCTGGGTAGTATCCAGGTGGGGGCTGGAGTGGAATAAAAAGAACACCAGGCACTAGAGGTAGAGGGCTGGGTGATCCCAGCTTCCTCACCAACCTTCACTCCACCTTCATGTTTCTGGCCCAGACTTCCAGACATCTTATCAGGATTATGCAGGGATCCCAAATGGTCGCAGGTCCCCAGCCATCCCTCCTGCAGTCCGTGCTCTGTGTGTGATGGAGTGGCCTTTGGGGGCCCCCCTCCCATTACCTACTTGCCTGAGCACAGCACTGGACGCTGTTCACCTCCTCCCTGAGGCCTTCCCTGACCCTCTCCCTGCCTGGGCCCCATTGGCTTCCAGGACGCCGTGAGGGGTCCCGTTGTTACCCTGCGTGGCTGTGATCTGGTAACAGGCCTGGCTTGTGCAGATAACCGAGAGCTCCTTGGGAGTGAGGACACAGCCTAGGGGACTCTGGTTGGGAAAGGGTATGTCATCTTCCAGCTGTGGCCAAGGGGAGCTCACAGCTGGAAGCAGCCCCTGGGTCACCAGGCTAAACAGATTGAAACCTCTAGGATCAGCCAGGGGCTGGGAGTGTTTTGGGGTACCTGGCTGTTCTGGGGTGTGCCCTCTCCTGTCCCCGGGCATCGCCAGCCCAAGACCCAGGTCTGTAGCAGTAGCCTTGTGTGTAGGACTCAAGTGAGCATCACCGAGGGGGCCTGCAGGCCTAACCCCGAGCCTGGGGGGCCCCTCAGGCCTGCATGGCTCTCACACTCCTGTCTCTCCTCTCTCCCCAGGATGTTTGATGAGCGGATTTTCACAGGTACGTGTAGGGACCATCTTATCTTGTCCCTTCTGATGGTGCCAAGTAAGTGCTTGACCTGCCATCACAGTGGACCCCGGGGTTGAGGGGGAGCCTGGGTATGGCTTCCGCACCCAGGGTAGACACAGCCCCAGGCTCCCAGGTAGACAGCACCCCCCATCCCAGGAATCCGGTAATAATAAAGCTAATGTTGGCTGAACGCTGAAGCGTGCCAGGTACTCTGCTAAGCTGTGAGCATGTTCAATGTTACTTTGATATCATTTGGAACAGCCCTCTGAAGCGGGTTCTGTTCCCGTCCTGAAGCCTGGCTGCAAACCCAGGGCTCTGAGGCCTCAGCCAGGAGGCAGCACCCTTCCCATGAGGAAGAGGCTGGATATGCCTGGTGCAGCAAAGGGAGTGCAGATCTCGGGGCACGACATACCCGGTCCTGGTCCCGGGCTAGGTCCCACCAGCTCGGTGACCTTGGGCAGGGTCATAGGGACCTCAGTTTCCACATCTGTGAAATGGGGGCATTGAGAAGCCCTTTCCCCTGAGTTCCTGGGATAATTAAATGGGAGAATGGTCCCATAGTTCGGCCTTGGGGGCAAGTTGGTCTCTTTCCTAAGGGTTCCCTTGGCTTTTGTAGTGGAATGTTAGGTCAGGACAGTCATATCTGACTGCTCCTTCCTCCTGCAGTCCTCCCATATCTCTTGGTCTCCTCTGGCACTGGGGCTATATTCCTTCTCCCAGGGGAGGCATCTCTACCCAGGACCTATTTCTGGCTTGGCAGAGGCCAATACACAAGGGATGTCCCCAAGAGCCTCACACAGGCTCCTGCCCAGGTGCCCCGCAGGCAGGCAGGAGGCTGGAGGGCCTTTGCCCTGACCTTCCCCACCTTTCCACCCAGGGAACAAGTTTACCAAAGACCCCACGAAGCTGGAGCCAGCCAGCCCGCCAGAAGATACCTCTACAGAGCTCTCCCGTGCCACGGTCCTCGACCTGCCCGGGACCACTCGGTAAGGCCCCACCCAGCTCCTGGCCCACCTTCCCAATCTGGGCGGGCAGTATTACCTGTGGGGAGGAGCACGGCCTGGACCTGGCTAGAGGGTGTAGTGCTCAGCATCTCCTGACACCCTGACACCCCGATACCCTGTATAGGCACAGGGTCATTCCGCCACAGACCCCCCTCTACACCCTTGTGTCGTCACCCTACTCTGGGCCAAGGAGAATCCAAAGGGACAGAGGAGAGCAAAGGCTTGCTGACTTCTTTCTACCTGGAGAGCTTCCGTCCCCCCTCAGGATCTAGCCAGATGTTGCCTGGTCTCTAGGAAGCCTTCCCTGGCACCTAGACTCGGTCAGGCACCTGCTCTGTGTGTCTACAAGGCCCTGCACTCAGCTTGTGGCCTGGTCACCAGCATCAGCCAGTGCCCCCCACCCGGGCTCCGGGCACCTTGACACCAGGGATGGCCCATTTATCCCAGAATCATCATGTCCAGCCCAGGATGCCCCCACGGTGCTCTGTGAATTAAGTGAATCATCCCTCCGGGGGATGATGTCCACCTTTGCACCCCACCCCTCTTCCTAGACCTCTGTACTCGCTCCAGGCTGGTGGTCCTTCAGCTCCCAGTCCCCCCAGCAAGTGCTGGTCACCACCATACTAAGTGGTGGGGCTCCCAGACTGGCCAGAGCCAGGCCTCAGGAACTCCCAGCCGGGGTGGGGGACGGTGGACGCCCAGACCGTTCACCCCAGGATTACGAACAGAATCTTGGCTCAGGCAGCAGGTGACTGTTGTCCTGGGAAAGCCAGTGCTGGGCATTTTGCCCGTGGGGAGGACTGTGCTGTGGGGATAGGAGGGAATGTGGTCAGGGGAGCAGAGTTGGCTGCAATCGTGGGCTCCTGACTGCCTGGAGGAGGAATCTAGGGCTGATGCCATGTCGTTTCTTGGCCTCCTTCCTTCCCACAGGTCAGACAAGAACAGTATCTCTGAAGACTGTGGGCCAGGTGAGGAGGAGGAGGACCCTGCTGTGTGTGTGTCCTGGGGTGAGAGGGCGTCCACCAGCACCCCCCCAGCCGCCACGGGGAGGAGGCAAGCTCAGACCAGGAGCCTGAAGTCCTAATAAGTTACCCTGCCACTCCTGCCCCCATTCCTGAGGCCTCAGAGGGTGCTGGGAGCTCAGTGGGGGGCTGGAGGGGCAGGTGGGACGCACGGGAGTTGGGAGACCCAGATTCTGGCATCACCACTGCTTCTCAGTGTGTCTGTGGCAAGTGGCTTCCCTCAGGCGCCAGGCCTGTAAACTGGAGATACCAGTCTCTGCCTCTCTGGGCTGGGCAGGAGCTTGAGGCCAGCATGACTTTCCCTGAGGTGTTACTAATAAGTTACAGACATAAGAATGTTCTGGAAGGTTTGCTTTGCCCAGCCAAGCTCACGCCCACACCTAACTGGCTCCCTCATTTCCTCCTTGCAGGAACTTCTGGGGAGTTGAGTGGGCTGAGGCCCATTAAAATTGAGCCAGAGGATCTAGATATTATTCAGGTCACCGTCCCAGGTAAGGGACAGATGTCTGAAGGGCCGACCTGCTGCACTGCAAGGACCTCCAGGAATCAAACAGCTCCCAAAGCAGGGCTCCTGAACTGGCCAGAACCCTGTGTCCCCTTCTGGGCTATCCGCTCTGTCTCCCGAGGGCCAAGAAGGGGTTTCCAGCCATTGTTTCTCTAGTTTGGTCCTGAGAACAGTGGGGTATGGAATGTGCTTTCTGCAGCCGTGTCTGCCCCTGTGCTGGCAATCCCGTCCCTTGGCTCTGGCCATCCTGAAGGTCCCCCACAACCTTCCCTCCTAGGCCTGACTCCCCTGGGATTTATAAGGCAGGAGGGAGGAGAAGAAAAGGTATGGGAATGGGAGGGTCTGAGTTTGACACCAGACTTGGAATCTTCTGAGCCTTGGTCTCCACATCTGTGAATAAGAGAGTACGCTTGGTCTCTGGATGCTCAGCGTGGGGTCCCACAGCTCTCAGGCTCCCGCCTGGCCTCTGGCCTAGCTGATCACTAAAGCCATCCTCCCAGAGTTCCCGGGCTCGGCTTCCTTAGGGGTCCTGCTCTCTGGGCATGTGGGGCTGGGCTTCCCTGAGGGACCGTGATGAGGTGTCACAAGCAGAAGTTGCTGTTGTCATTTTGTCTCCAGACCCTTCGCCCACCTCTGAGGAAATGACAGACTCAATGCCTGGGCATCTGCCCTCAGAAGATTCTGGTTATGGGATGGAGATGCTGACTGGTAAGAAATGGACTGGCGACCCACCTTCCTGGGCATAAGGGGGAGAAGGGTGGGCCAGGAAACCCCCAGGCTTTCCTTGGTATCGATTGCTCTCCTCAGGGAAAACCCAGTATATGCCTGACTCCCTGTGTAGCCTAGGTTCCCTTCCAGAGACTTAAAGTAGGTCTTGGTTATGTTAAGTATGGCTTCTTCTTTTTTTTTTTTTTTTTAAGTATGGCTTCTACATCTTTCCCAGAGGCCCCTGTGTGAATTAGCTTGTTCATTTGTTCAGCACCTATTTGCTGAGCACCTACTAGGTACCAGGAGGTCCTGTGTACAGTGCTGGGGACAGAACAGAATACCAAACACATCAAGGTCCCTGTGCTCCTAGTGGAGACAGAGTAAGCAAATCAGTAGGTAAAATAGAAAATCAGATGGTGGGGACTCCTGGGTGGCTCAGTGGTTGAGCGTCTGGCTTTGGCTCAGGTCGTGATCCTGGGGTCCTGAGATTGAGTCTCGCATTGGTCTCCATGCAGGGAGCCTGCTTCTCCCTCTGCCTATGTCTCTGCCTCTCTCTCTATGTCTCTCATGAGTAAATAAATACAATCTTAAAAAAAAAAAAAAAGAAAGAAAGAAAGTCAGATGGTGCTGAATGCAGTGGGGGACACCAAGCCAGGAGGGGCTGGGTGTGAGGGGCGGGGGTGCAGTGGTGGTGGGTAGGTGGACTTGGGTGGTTAGGGAGGACCTCACTGAGAAAGTGACTGGAGCAAAGATTGGAAGGTGGTGGGGGCCACTAGACGTCAGGAAAGAGCTTTCCAGGCAATGGGAATACTATGTGCAAAGGCCCTGAGGTGGGTTATGCCCAGCATGTCCAAGGAGAAGCAAGGCAGCCTGGGTGGCTGGCACGGATTGAGGTGAGAAGGATGACATCAGGAAGGTAGGTGATGGTGTGGGTTATGCAGGGCAAGTACGGACATTTTAACAGTGTTTACTCTGCCCGTGGGGTTGAGGATAAACTGCAGGGGAATGAGGACAAAGGTAGAAACAGATTGTTGTAATATCCTAGCCAACACGACAGGTCCAGCAGGTAGATAGCAAAGGAGAGGGCATGGGATTCTGTAGGTTTTGTGTTTGTAACTTCATTTAGGAAATGTTCAAAAACATGCAAAATTTAAAATAGTAGTTTAATGAATCTTATGCACCCAGTGCCCATCTCCAGCCATTATCAACAGATGTTCTGCATTTCTTATAGATCATAAAAGTAAGAATTATTATAGATAAAGTTTTTCATTTTTTTAAGATTATTTGAGACAGCAAGCAGGAGCGGGGGGGGGGGGCAGGAGGAGAGGAAGAGAGAATCTCAAGCAGACTCTACTGAGTGTGGAGCCCAGTGTGGGGCTCCATCCCAGGACCCCGAGATCATGACCTGAGCCAAAATCAAGAGTTGGATACTCAACCCACTGAGCCAGCGAGGCGCCCCCGGGGGAAGTTTTTTAGAAGTTGGTTATCACAAAGACAAATAGCATGTCAACGTTCGCAGATATGCTAGAAAATGATGTTAGTACTCAAATAATTCAAATTTGGAAAGCTTTGTAGTACAGGATGCAGGGCCAGGCCACGAAACTCAAGGGGACTGGACTGGCTTTTTTCGTTTCCCGTGTGTGCAGTATCCGGCATGGGCTTCATTGGAAGTAGAGGGTGGGGGCACCTAAGGGTACGAGGCATAGCAGGTGGCATTTAAATGACCAGCGCAGGGGCACCCGCCTGGCTCAGTTGGTAGAACGTGCAACTCTTGATCTTGCTTGGGGTTATGAGTTCGAGCCCCACTTTGGGCGTAGAGATCACTTAAAATGGTGAAATTAAATAAATGAACAGTGCAAAGCGGTTTCAGGAGTGTAATGCCCATCATGAAGAGCAACTGCAGAGAGGTATTGGCAGTGTGGCATTTATGTAAGTTTGGAAACATAAAAACAGTGCTGCTTTATGTTTTATTAAAAAATCAGGTGCAAAAATGACAAAATGCTAACTTGTATTCACTCTGGCTGTTTGTTAAAATATTCTGTGTGCTTTTCTGCACTTTAGAAATTCTTCCCCAACCAAAAATAGACACATGACTGGAAAAACATAAGGTTTCCTGCAGGCCCAGGCGGGTGGTGCCATGTTAATTGGTGACAGAATGAAAGCAGAACGTCTCTGCTCCTTGTCCGCTTCCGTCGTCTCTGTCAGGGAGCATGGCCTGGACACGGGAAAGCGTCAGAAGGACCCAGAAGGACCCCGTACGCCTGCTCAGTGAGGAGATGTGCAGACTCGTCAGAGCAGCTGTGGATGCCTGTCAGTCTCCAGCTTCCGAGGAGTCGGATCCCAGGCAGATACTACCTAAGCTCCCCGCCCGCAGCACTTGAGAAGTCATGGGGTGTCCATGGAAAACAGACTTTTCCAGAAGAGCGTTTGTCCAAATGGCAGACAGGTCGAACACCTGCCCATTCTGGGCTCAGTTCTGAAACAGGTTGCCACGCAGACGACTGAACCATCAGAAGGGATCCAGGGGAGGCACATTCTTTAGGACTGAGTTGGCTCATGGGACACCAGGATCTGGGGCCGACCGTGGGCCAGCTAGGGTGGCAGGGCGGCACGGGGACCCCAGCCTCTTCCTGGGGGAGCTTTCCCACATTGTCTTGGAAAGCTCGGTACTTCCTCTCATATTTATCAGTTGGGTAAAGGTAGCTGCAAGGTGATGCAGTTGGCAGATACCTTGGGAAAGGGTGCACAATGTACCCAGGAATGACATTACTTGTGGCCCCAGTCCCGTGAAAAGCTCTGGAGCTGAATGGCCCCTTGGCGTTGTTCCAGGTTGAAGTGGGATATCTTCCCTTCAGTCATGGGATGGCAGTCGCTCTGGAAGGGCAGTGCTTTGAGGGGCAACTGCCACGGCCAGTCGCCGAGCACACTCCCTGCTGCTGCGGCCATACGCCTTTCCTGGAAGGGGACCTGAAGGGCGCATCCCAGGGTCTGGCCCCACATGAACGGATGATCGATTGCACACAGAAAAGAAAGAGCAGGCAAGACAAACAAGTGCAGCCTCAGAGACACAGAGGCATCTCTTTTGCACCCCTTAATCGGGCCGAACCTCTGTTGAGCATAGTGAGAAATGGGTGCTCCTCTGGTGCTGGTAAGAATGCAGATTGCCAAGTTGCCTTTTCAAGAAATACGTCAGCTTGAAGAGCCGTCAAAACAAGCACCTCTCTGGTAGCTCCCTGGGATCCAGTCCTGGGAAAATGATCTGAAATACGGATCGCGTCTCCCGCATGGAGATGTTCATGACTGTGTTACGGGGGACGGTGGAGAACCGGAGAGAGCCAGCCCCGCCATCAGGGAATTGTTGGTGGCAGCCTCCTGATGGACTGTCAGCCCTGCCAAAAATAGGCAGGAAGGGGGAGCACGGAAGGGCACAAAGCTGAGCTGTGTGCAACTGTTGAAAGAATAATCACCGGTTAAACAAAAAGGAAGGGATCGCCGCCATAGTAGCTATATGAGGTTACATGGTGTGTCTTTTTGTTTCCTAAGTCAGTTAGGGTGTGCTTTTAATACCTCGGTCGGGGAGAAAATATTCTGGACGGGTGGGGCAGGACCGGACTTGGCAACAGTTGAGATGAGCTGAGATGACCTGAGGCTCAGGATGAGCTGAGCACCAGGGGTGGTGGGCCACCAAGGTCTCAGGGCACCGGGCTGTGGGCACAGCACTGGAAGAGAAGACTGTGGGTGTCTCTCTCCATCCGGACACCAGGGAGCTAGGTGACCGAGGACTAGCCTATGGCCATGGTCCATTTCTATTGGAAAGGCATCTCCTCTTTGGTTTGACAGAGAAGGGGAGCCTGAGGTCTGGCACAGCCAGTCCCCCCACAAGGTCACCCAGCCTTGGGCTGGAACTCAGGTTTGCTGACTGCCTGTCCAAGGCGCCTTTCCAAGCCCCACTCAAAACCTATGAAGCGGAGAGATTCTGAGGCTTTCAGGACCTCCATGGATTAGAAGGGTGTATGTGTGCACGCACGTGTCCGTGTGTGTGCTTTTTCTGCTTACGTGTGTACATCATAAAGTAAATGATGCAGGGCTATGTCACCCATATAGGAGACGCTCCGCTGCCCCCTCCTCCGGCAGCCACCAATTTAGCATCCATCCCTCGTATGTCTTTTCTGCAGATGTGCATATGTACATCACTACGATTTTGCACAAATTGTCCCGCCTTCCCTGACCCGGTGCCTTGGACATCTCTAGAGCGCTGTGATGTTTGGCGTGTTATTGATCATTTCTTGAGGATGTTGCCAGTTACTTGCAGTTGAGAATGTGGGAGCCGTGACCAAGTGGGTGGGCTCGTTCAGGGTAAATAGCCCAGTCTCCAATACCTGGGTGGAGAATCTGGCGAGTTCCCCACATTTGGAATTTGGAACCCCAAAACACATGGGTCACAGTCCCCCAGGAGTGGAACCCAGCCCAACAGGAGCCCCTCCTTACCGGGGCCGAAGATACCTGGACTTGGTAGATGGCGGAGGTGGGTCCTCTCCTGCTTTGGCTTTCCAGATTGTTGCCACAGCCAGGACAATGGCACGTGGACAGCTCACGGCAGGGACAGACACCCTGGCCAGGTCTCCCCCTCATGTCTCTCCAACCCACCTCCTAACTTTGATTGGTGCCCCAGCCCCGGGGACTGATAGTCACCTGACTCCTTGTCATGGGTCCCTGCCCAGGAAAACTCCCTGATGGCCCTGCTGGTCTCACTAGACTCCTCTCTGTCTGCCTGCCCTCTTCACCCAGAAATAGCAAAAATACAGTGTATTTGCAGGACCTTCCAGAAGCTGACCCTGAGATAAGGCTTCGCATACTTGCATGGGAGGAGGTCCAGGCACACGAACCTGGGGTGGAAGTGGGACAGGGACGGTGCAGGAGTGGTACCGGTCCCATTACCGCTGTGGACAGCTGAGTCGGGACCACCAGGGCTGCGTCAGCCGCACACCGAGTTACGCAGCTGGGCGAGGAGGGAGCTGGGGTAGTGACCCTCTGGATCGCCCTGCATCGCTGGCGGAGGGAGCTGCCTGCCAGGCTCTGCTCCCCTGTCCCCTCACAGCTTGCTGGGGCTGCCACTGCAGCCAGAGTCGAGCCTTCAGGCAGAGCCCAGAGGGCCCAGCATCCGCTGCCCACAGTGTGTCTATCTCCCTGACCAAGCTTTAGGCCTGAGGTCCAGGGCTGGCCCTCTGCCTTTTCAAGTCTGCTGAGCATAGGTGCAACCCTCCAGAACCTTCCAGCGCCTTCCAAGCTATGCCCCAACCCTCAGGCTTGCCTGGTGATCCCGGCACAGGCTCACGGTTCCCTCCATCCTGAGTGAATTTTGACTCTGGGCAGCTCTGCCGGCATCAGCCCCTTGATTTCTGGCTCAGCGTCCTGTATGGGACAGGGGACCATGCCCTGTAGCCCTCGTCTCCACGTGCTCCCTCCGGGAGCAGGCGGGAGAGCAGATGGGCACTGGCCAGGAGTCTGGCAGACCTGAGGTCACCTGCTCCGCCACTCTCCAGCCCGGCTACCCGTCATGGGCCGAAACAGGCCCTTGAAGGCTTAGTCCTGTGTGTGAAGGCACCTGGCGACACTTCCCAAATTACAGCCTCCTTCCAGTGGTTTCAAATACTGAACAGCCCTGATGCCTTCCTGGCTCTGGCCCTGGCAATAAGGGGGTGCTGCTGAGGGAGGCCCTGCAGTGTGCCTGTCCAACCCCCTGGCCCCGTGCACCCCGGTCTGCTGTCTGTGCACGTGTACTTCCTCCTCCAGCCAAACTTAGTTTGCAACCACCCCCCGCACTGCACCCCTCTCTCCCCCCACTGCTTTCCCCAAACCCTGGTCTCCACCCTTGGTGTTCCTCTCCTGCAGAAAGCCTCCCTCAGCCCCCTCCCAGGCCACCAGGGGCCCCCACCCCCATACAGCTCCAACACTCCCCTGTTCACGCACCATGGCCTGGCTGCCTGGGGACGAGGCTGGATCTGTTGCTCTGAGCTTAGGTGAGGGTCGGTGCCATCTCCTTAGCCAACTGTCTTCACGGCATCGCTGCTGATGGGCATTAGGTGTTCGATCTGGTGTTACAGCAGGACAGGGCTTTGTCTTGTCCCTGAGTAGCCTAGCACCTAGGGCAGAACCTAGAACGTGGAAAGGACCAACTGGGGTCTGGTCTCCAGAGGGGTGCATACCAAATGTGCGAGGCACCTGGCTCTGAACTTGCCCTCCTTGTGTGAAGACAAGGGTGGGGTGTCTGTACAGGATCGAGGTCCCTGATCCCTTCTGGGGGGTTGCTATGCCACACCCCACTTGTCTGGCCTGACCTTTGCAGCATACAGCCCAGGAGGTGATGCCCGTGGCTTCCTGGCACCCTCTGTTCTCTTTCAGAGAAAGGCCCCAGCGAGGACCCGCGGCCTGAGGAGAGGCCCATGGAGGGTGAGGCGCTGTCCACCTCTCACATTTCACCCCATCACCCCATCTCTCCTCCCCTCCTGAATGCTTCCCCTCCCTGTTGTCTCTGGTTCTCTCCACCCCAAATCCCCCCAACACCCTGTTTGGACGTGAGAGTCCTGCGGGCAGCCTAAGGTGGGCGGGGGTTTATAGACCTGTCTTCCAGAACTAGGAGGCACCTGGTCAGTACAAGCAGCTCTTTCTGGCAAGGGAAATGCAGAGCATTCTCTGTCTTTATTTTTATACACACCCTGTTTCTTTCACAAAGGTTTGAAGTCTGGAGTCTGAGAGAGTGCTATTGAGGCTGAGAAGCACAAAATTGGCTTTGTGTCCGAGAGATCTGCCCATTCTCAGGAACACCACTCATTGCCTTCCTGCTAAGTGAGAGTAGTGCAGGGAGAGATCAAAGTGGTGATGGGTCTGTTTCCTCTTGGGAGTATCTGCCCCAGAAATGGAATCGAGTGGGTGTGAGAGGAGAGAAGGGTCATTTCCCTAAACTCAGCCTGCCCTGGGGTGGGAGTAGAAAAGTCACTGCCACCTGGTGCTGGTGTACTCAATTTGCAGGCTTACCATCCCCCAATAGCTGAGTCACTTCCTTGGCTGGTCTAGAGTGACAAACGCTTAGAAAGGGCTGTGGTCATTCTTAGGCTGCAAAATCTTCCAAACCTTCATTCAGGCCCAGTGATACTTTAGACCTGACTTTACAAGCAGATGTTTGAATTCAAGAATTGCAGACCTGTTTGGGGAGCCATTCCTGAGGAAACAGTTTACCTGCCTCCACCACCCCAGCCTTCCCCCATTCCAAGGTCCCAATGCAGGGTCATTCTTGGTGCCGGCAGAGCTGGGACATGAGCTGAGAAGTGGGGTGCTGCTGCCCCTGGGGAGGCCCAATAGGCTGCCTTTTGCCTTCCAGACAGCCACGGTGATGTGATCCGGCCCCTGCGGAAGCAGGTGGAGCTGCTCTTCAACACACGATATGGTGAGCAAGGAGCCGGCCAGGGCCCCAGGGCAGGTGGCCCTCCTCCCGCTGCCCTGTTTTCAGAGGGACTTTGGATCCCACTGCGCCCTGCTCTGGGACAAGGCAGGGAGGGGATGGAGGGGCTGGGGCCCATTGGGAAGGGGATGGGGGCACCCAGGGAGATGAGACACTGCCCAGAACACCCCACCACCACCACTGAAATGTGGCCCCGGCCTTCTCTATCACAATTGGCCGCAGGTCGGAGAGCCCATTCTGTCCACTGCTGTAACTGACCTCTGTCCTCAGGGACACCTTCATTCAGGGTCCTCGAGAGGACTCACACAGAGCAAGAACTTCCCTACTCGAGAGTCCAGGAAGGAGGCTGGTGGGCAGGGCAGGGGAGGCTTTTCTTTTATTAGGACCCCAATGGTTTGCCAGGCGCTGGCTAGGGGCTTCACGCGACCTTTCCCAAAGTCCAACAAAATCCCTGTGTCCTCATACTCATTTGACGGACAGGGAGACCTGAGGCCTGGGGAAAGTGTGAGTGGTGGTGCCCGGCCTGGGCCTCAGACCTGTCCCATTCCCAAGGTATGGTGTTGGGCCACCCAGAGTTTTGGTGTCATATATGGTAGCAGGGGGCTCTCTGGAATCCTTTCTGGCATCACAGGGACAAGTGGGCTTGGGCAGAGCCGACGCCAGGCCTCACCAGCCATTGGTGGTTTCTCATGCACTGCCTGAGTGTGGGGGTTTACGGGTCCCCCTGACTCAGGTTCGCATTCCCCAGCTCTGGGGCTCTGCTACCTGTGTCACATCCACTCTGAGCCTTGGTCCCTTACCTGCAGACTGGGGCAACAGGACCCAGCTCTCAGAAGGGTTGGGATGAGGTCAACTAAGCATTAACTCTCAAGAGAGCCCTGGAACCTGCACCCCCACCCAGATGTGGGAGGCTGGAGCCGTGGCTTGTGGCCTCGGAGCCCTGGTGGCCCCCCTACAGTAGCTGTGTCTCTGCAGCCAAGGCCATTGGCATCTCGGAGCCCGTCAAGGTGCCGTACTCCAAGTTTCTGATGTACCCAGAGGAGCTGTTTGTGGTGGGGCTGCCCGAAGGCATCTCCCTCCGCAGGCCCAACTGCTTCGGGATCGCCAAGCTCCGGAAGATCCTGGAAGCCAGCAACAGTATCCAGTTTGTCATCAAGAGGTAAGGCCTGGGATCCCTGGGTGGCGCAGCGGTTTAGCGCCTGCCTTTGGCCCAGGGCGCGATCCTGGAGACCCGGGATCGAATCCCACATTGGGCTCCCGGTGCGTGGAGCCTGCTTCTCCCTCTGCCTGTGTCTCTGCCCACCCCCCCCCCTGTGATTATCATAAATAAATAAAAATTTAAAAAAAAAAAAAAGGAGGTAAGGCCTGGCTGCAGCCACAGGGGGCCCCTCCAGGCCTGCCTGCCATCTCGGGGTAGCACCAGATTGCCATCTTCATCTTCAGATTGGGGCAGGCTTTTTTATTGTTTTGAAACTGGCAGGGGGAGGGGGGGTTTGGCCACAGTTGGGCAGGTGTGAGGTTTTTGCCCAGGCCTGCTGGACCTGAAGCAACCCTACTGTTTACCTACATGTGGAATGGAAATCTGTCTGCTGGCTTGAGATCCTGGACTGTTCTGAGGATTCTCTGGGCATGTGTTGGTATCCTGGGCCAGAGGTATTGCTGAAGACAATGCCCATTACCCCAGGGTTTTTGTCTTCGAGGGCCCAGTAGAGCTCCACATATCCAGCCTGTGTGCCCAGGTCAGACATAAAGCCCCTGTGGAGGTGGAGGCAATTATTGATTTAGGGCAGGGAGTGAGAGGGGGCTCTGGGGTGACTTGTTTGTTGGTACTGTGTGTTACTGTGGTGTCATGTAAATTTAGGCTTGGTTTGGTTGAAAGTGGCAGGAAAGAGGAGAGTCCTAAGGGTTCTTCCCCCTGGGGGATTAGAGGCCCCCAAATTGAGAGATTCATGGCATACCTTCTTGGCAGGTGATGCGGTGTTGGGGGCAGGCCCCCAGCAGGGCTTCATTTGCGCCAGGAGGAACAAGGAATGGGGTTCTCCAAGAGATACAAATAATGGACATGTGATTTTTGCCTTCCACAAATACATCTTGAGTGCCAGCTGTGCACCAGACTGTGAGAAGCAACACATGCCAAGATCTGCCCTCGAGTTGGCCAGTCTCATTGACTAAAACTACCGTATGAAGTCAGGTAGAGATAAATGCTATAACCCATGGTCTGGGGGCAGAGAGGGGCAGGAGGAGCCTGTCAGGAAGCATGGCATGCTGATACCTGGTGAGAGACCATTCAGGCAGAGGGAATGGCAGGTGCAAAGGCACTGAGGCATGGGCATGCTTGCATGTTTGAAGACCAGTGAAGCACCAGCATGGCCATGCACAGTGAGCAAGGGAAGAGTAGTAAAACCTAGGAGGGAGCAGGGGCCAGATTATGCAGGGTCTTGGTCTAGCTTAAAGAGTTGGGATTTTATCTTATATTTAATGACAACTCACTCGAAGATCCAAGGAAGATTCTGAGAATATGATGCAACCTGCTCTTTATTTTTTTTTTCTCCAGCTGTGAGGTAGAAGAGGATCTGGGGGCTGTGGGCAGGCAGGGGCAGAAGCAGCAGCCAGTGAGAAGGCTTTCCTCTGGCCCCCGGGCAAGGTGGTAGCTTGGTGAGAAGTCCCATTCAGGCGGTATTCTGAAGATGAGCTGTCAGAATTTGCTGACATGTTGGATGTGGAATGTGAGAAAAAAGGGATCTGAATGGCTCCGTGTCGAGGCTGATCACCTGGGGTGGCGGTGATGCCATCCTCTGCGATGGAGGGGGTGCAGGCAAGGCTGCAGTCTGGAGTCGGGTCTGATACGGGTTTGTCTGCAGTGTGTGGGGTCTTCCTGCAGGGGGGACGGCAGGTGGATAATGGGACTCACCTCCCTGCTCAGGGGAGAGGGCGGGGCGGGGACAGGACGTTGGGGCCTGAGTGTTCTGAACACATCCAGAAGGGACGTGACCCCTGGGGGCCGCCTGCCACATCCGACCTCCAGACTGAGAACCAGAAGCACTTGGGCAGCTCAGAGGTAGGAGCCAAGTTCACAGCACGTCCTCACGAGCTGACCTTTCTCATTGTTCAGTGCGGACACAGCATCCCTCTCCGGTCTCACGAGCATTTTATCATGCCGCTTTACACTTAGAAAGGGAGGAGGATTAGTTGGGTGGCTCTCCGCAGACCGAGAGGCCCTCTCCGGGTGTGAGCCCAGGCATCCCGCTCCTCCCCGTGACCTTGGGTAGGTGGCTCCAGGGTGTTAAACGGGAAGCACCATGCCACTTCCTGGAGTGGCAGTGGAGGTCAAGGCTCAGCAGAGGGCCTGGCACACTGTAAATACTCCATGGAGATCGGTCTGGTTTTTTTCGTAACGTCAAGTTTATTGGAGTTTAATTATATTTGGTAAAATTCACCAGTTTTAAGTGTATAGTCCTTTGAACTTTGACAAGTTCATACGTCATATAACCATCACCACAATCAAGATGATTGGGGCATCTAAGTGCTCAGTGTTTGAGTGTCTGCCTTTGGCTCAGATCATGATCCCAGGTCCTGGGATCAAGTCCTGCATCAGGCTCCCGGCATGGAGCCTGCTTCTCCCTCTGCCTGTGTCTCTGCCTCTCTCTCTGTGTCTCTCATGAATAAATAAATAAATAATCTTAGAAAAATAAAACATATGGCACAGTCCCATCACCCCAAAATGTTCCCTTGTTTCCCTTTGTGGGCCACTCCAGCCCCTGGTGACCGCCCATCAATCTTCCATCATTGCTTTGCCTTTTCCAGAATGTCCTACAAAAGCAGTGACAATGTGCCACCTTTTGAGTTAGCATTTGAGGTTTGCTCATGTGCTTTGCCTGGATGAGGATTTCCATGTCTTTAAAAATAAATCAGTTTTTTTAAGATTTTATTTACTTGGGCAGCCCTGGTGGCTCAGCGGTTTGGTGCCTCCTTTGGCTCAGGGTGTGATCCTGGAGACCCAGGATCGAGTCCCACGTCAGGCTCCTTGCATAGAGCCTGCTTCTCCCTCTGCCTGTGTCTCTGCCTCTCTGTCTGTCATGAATAAATAAATAAATCTTTAAAAAAAAATTTTATTTACTTATTTGAGAGAGAGCGCACAGGAGCAGGGAGAGGGACAGAACTGAGAGGGAGAGATCGATTCTGTCCTGAGCAGGAAGCCAGATGTGGGGCTCAATCCCAAGACCCCAGGATCATGACCCCAAGCTGAAGGCAGACACTTAACCAGCTGAGCCAACCAGGTGCCCTCAAAATCTATCAGTTTTATTTATTTATTTTTTATCAGTTTTAAAAAGTAAGTTTAACTGATTTGAGTTTCCTGAAAGTCAAGCAAAGTCTGTGATTTTGAGAAAGCGCTGAGCTGTGCTAGGTGTGGCATTTGAGGGTGATTCTGAGAGATTGAGCACTTAGTATATTTATTTTGTGATTTCTCATTTTAAAAATCAGCAGAAAATACTGCTGGGAATATTAAGTGTAAAGGAGCCACTTGTCATTTATCTTACTTTAGAGAAGGGTGCCTTTGGCGGGTGATGTAAATGTTCTGGAATCAGGTAGACATATATCTGTATAAACAACTTTGTGAACCTCCCAAGAACCCCGGGTTATGCTTCAGAGGTGAGTTTTATGGCATGTAAGTTCCATCTCAATTAAGTAGTATATGCATTTATCTTCTATATATGTATGGATACAGATACTGGTGCGTATTGGTCTGCTGAGGCTGCCGTAACCAAGGATCACAGACAGGGCAGGGGGAGCACTGAAACGAGATTTATTTCTCACTGTTCTAGAGGCTGGAAGTCCAAGATCAATGTGTTGGCAGGTTCAGTTTCACCAGAGACCTCTCTCCTTCATGTGCAAGTCACCACCTGTTCACTGTGTTTTCAGGGGGCCTTTTCTCTGTGTGCTCACATCCCTGGGGTCTCTTTCCATGTGATCTATTCTCTTCTGCTTATAAGAGCACCAGTCAGGGGATAAGGGCACACCCCCCACCATGTCTTCATTTAAATTTAACCAGTTTTCTGATAAAAAGTAAATAAATAAAACTGATAGACACCGTCTTCAAATATAGTCACATTCCAAGGTACTGCAGGGTCAGGGCTTCAGCATATGAAATTCAGGGGGAGCACAGTTTGTCCCATAAAAAATACAGAGTTGACCCTTGAACATGCCCAGGGAAGTAGTGGTGGAACGTTCTGGTGGATGTTTTGCATTCTGACCATGATCACCTGGCATTTGAAAACCCTAGAGGTTCAGGCCACAGACCCCAGCTGCAAGTTCAGGGGTCCCTAGACCACCTACACTTCTGAGCAACTGGCTCAGAATCTGAGGCCTCCCTCCATGACTCCCCAGGGTTCAATCACTAGCTGGAACCACTCATAGAACTCAGGAAGTGCTATATTACAATTACTTTTGTGTCAAGGATAATAATCAAGACAGGCCAAATGAAGAGACACAGAAGTCAAGGTCCCCACAGTATCAGGGCATGTCGCCCTTCAGCACCGAGCTTCGGTGTCCATGATTTTTATTGGGATTCATTATGTTGGCATGCTTGATTGCTTCTAGAAATCAGGAGGGTGGGCGGATATCAGGTGGCTCAAAGCCCTGGCCCTCTGATCACAGGGTGCATCTTCCAGAATCCTGAGTCATCTCGTTAGCATAAACTTAGGTGTGATCCCAGTGTCCCCGCCAGGAATAATAACTCAGACACTCCTGTCACTGGAGAAATACCAAAGATGAGAGGTTACCTCCCAGAAGCCAGAGACAGGAAACAAAGTCTGTTATATAGCACTGATTCTAAATGCCCTGTTTTCGGGCACCTGGGTGGCTCAGTGGTTGAGCGTCTGCCTTTGGCTCAGGGCGTGATCCCGGGGTCCTGGGATTGAGTTCTACATCGGGCTCCCCACAGGGAACCTGCTTCTCCCTCTGCCTGTGTCTCTGCCTCTCTCTGTGTGTCTCTCATGAATAAATAAATGGAATCTTTAAAATAAATAAATAAAGTCAGTAAGTAAGTAAATGCTGTTTTCAACGCAGGCCTATCCCCTCTAAGAGAGAGAGGCATGGTCTAGAGTCAGTGGCAGGCCGAGGGCATTGAGGAGATCAGGCTGGCCAGGGGACCGTGGAATGGGGACACCATTCCTTCAAATCTCCCGAAGGGTGTCATGGGGCAGGGGGGTTCATGCCGACTGGGGTTCAGTGTGAGGATGGGTCTGTGGGTGAGGCTGCCAGGAGAGGTAATGAGCTCTCTGTCACAGGGGTGGCCAGGCAGTGGCACAGAGGAGACGCTGCCTAGAAGGGAGGCCAAAGGCCAGATTCACAGGCCCCCCCCAATCAGGCAGCTAGTGGATGAGGATTTGGTGCCTCTTCTGGCACTAGGCACCTGGGTATCTGCCCAGAGCTGGGCTCACAGGGCTGAGTGGGGAGGGAAGGAGACACAGCCCTGCCCTGGAGTACAGCCTCAGGAGCTAGAGAAGTTTGCATGTAGAACCCCTCCGCCACTACCTCTCCCCCTTCTCCTTATGAGGAAACTGAGGCCAGGAAGTAGAATGGCGTCTCCACTGTCACCTGTGAGAGTCAGGAGCGGAGCAGGGCTCCCAGGCTAAAGTGCTCTGTGCCGACACGTCAGATGAAAGGTCTCTCGGCTGAGGAGACGCCCGGGTGAGGGGGCCAGGGCACCTCACTCACCTTCTTTGTGCCTGGCTCCTCATCCTGTAAATGATGGAAACAGTACCCGCCTCAAGCAGGTCGAGAGGCCTCCAGGACATCCAGGAAGGGCTTTGTGGGGTCTAGAGTTACAGACATGAATGCAAAGCAGGGAGTTGGTCCCCGAGGCCCCAACTCCAAGTGAACCCTCCAGAAACCCCATGGGGACCTTCCCTGCCCTTCAGGATCTTGCCATGTGGTGGGCCTGGCTGCCTCTGCACTTCCAGCCGGCCCTGTGGGAAGCATCCCAGAGCCAAGGGGCGGTGTCGGCTCCGCTTGGTGTGGGTCGAGCCGGCCTCCCTCTGGGCCAGATCCGCAGAGCCCAGCACAGCCCCCCCGATGTCAGGTGTGGGTTGGCAGGACAGGTGCCAGGCTGGGGGGGTGCTGGTGTGGGGGAAGGGACAGGAACCCCAGAGCTGGGCTGTCCAGAGCTGGGAGGGCCTGTTGCATAGCTGTGTAGACTCAGGGGTGTGGAATGAGGCTGCAGAGGGAGACCCGGAGGGGCCTCAGTGATTGCCCTGCTGTGTTTTCCAGGCCTGAGCTGCTCACCGAGGGAGTCAAAGAGCCCATCACGGACAGCCAAGGTACCCCGCGCAGGGTCATGGGCTGAGGCACCGGCCAGATGGGTGGGGGGTCCCCGGTCTGTGCCACCATCCCCCATCCTTCCTCTCTCCTGGTCCCGCCTCCCCTGGTGCCCCCACCACCCTCCCTGTCGGGTTCCCCCCCAAAGATATACCACCTCTGTGCCTGGGTCCCAGGAGCTGACTGCTCACCCTGGCTTCTCTCCCCCCCTCCCCGCCCCCAGAGAGGGATTCCGGGGACCCCCTTGTGGACGAGAGCCTGAAGAGACAGGGTTTTCAAGGTAAGGTTGCAGCTCAGGATGGAGTCAGCTGTCCCAGTGCCATGAACTGACCTGGCTTGGGTTTGGAGGGCCAGGCTGTGGGTGGGAGGGGCTGACCTCCCTACGTCAGGGCCTGGGGGACTGGGTGAGGCTGGCTGGCAGGTGGGGCAGGAAGAGAAGTCTCCATCAGGGTGTAGAGGGGATGGCAGGGCGCAGGGCAGGGGCCGGCCTGCTGTCCATCTGACCCGCTCCCTACCAGGCAGTTAGCTGTCGTCTAAATGCGGAAGCCCAAGGAGGCCAAGTCCCCAAGGGCCAGGGGGTTCTGTGGAGGAGAATCAAGAAGGACTGAGAGGCAGTGAGCAGGGAGGAAGATGGATGGAAAGTAGGAGAAGCTTGCACCAATGCAGGCGGGGTGGCAAGCAGGAGAAACAGAAGCAGGGAGTCCGTGTGCATGTGAGGACCGCTCAGGGGTGTGGCCATGTGTCCCCGAGGCCGGGTGTTCCCCAGGTGGCCCCTGGCTGATCCCTGTGGCTCTCAGGGGACAGACCAGCGAGACCAGTGACAGGAAGGGCCAGCCCATGGAGTGGGGCGTCCAGAGGTAGACCCAGATCCTGGAGGGGCAGCTGCTCCCTGCCCTGTCTCCCTGCCTCCCGGGCAGCAGAACCACCAGCTGTGACGAGGGACCCTGATGGCTTTCAGCCCACTCACAGCTCCTCATACCCAGCCTCACAGCAGAGGGGGTCTTCACCACACCCCACCACCCAGTCACTCAGAGGTCCACTCCCTTCCTCCCTCCCCATTCTCTCCCCAGGCAGTGCCAGGCTACAACCTCTTGAGGTCAGCGGCCCATCTGGGGCCCCCATAGCATAGGCTGGCCCATGGAGTCCTTAGCTGATGCCCCCAGCAAAGGGGAGTGACCCAGAGTGGTCCTTCCCACCGGCCCCCCCCAAAGGCCCTGCCCCTAGCCCACCAGGACGCCAGAACCTGCTGCCTCTCATGGGGCCTCTTACCTTTCAGGCTTATTTACTGGTTTGGTGGTTTTCAAATGTCAACAATTAACTTAATTTCCCACTCATGGCTGTTGTCACAACCGTGTGCGTCCTTCCGGAAAAACACATCTCTGTCTAGATGTTCCTTCTGAAGGACTCTGAGGGGCCCACTCGGAGGATCTGATAATTGCCAGAGACGGAGTTCCCCATAATTAGAAAATCATATTCCTTAAAAGTCCCCAAGTGCCTTTTAATTTAACGGCCCAAATCCATAATTGTTTTTCACTTCGCAGAAAATTATGATACTAGACTCTCGCGCATCGACATCGCCAACACGCTGAGGGAGCAAGTCCAGGATCTGTTCAATAAGAAATACGGTGAGCCCCGGGGCACCCAGGCGGGAGCAGCCCAGCGCCCTGGGAAGAGAGGCAGGAGCTTCCCACCTAGAGCCGTGGTCACTTCTGGGAAAACCATTAGTTCGTTCACGGACATTGCTTGAGCACCTACTACGTGCCTGACACTGGGGGTAGAGCAGTGGAGGAAACAGAGCCTCTGCCCTCTCGGGCCCTGTAAACCAATGAGGTAAGACAGGTATTCAGGAACTACACATGGAATCTACTAACAGCGAGGACCTATTCCATGATTTTGCAGGAAAAGAGCAAGCTGCTCGAGAGAGGATAATTTGGATACTTACCTTGGACTGGGAACCAGGGAGGCCTCTCTAAGGAGAGAACTGAAGGGTGGATAAGGAGTTAATGTGGCAGCGTGTGAAGGCAGGACGGTCCAGCTGCGGTAATAGCACGTGCAAAGGCCCTGCTGTTTGTCCTCAGAAGGGACAGGAAGCTGAAGTAGGGGAGTCAGGCTGGAGCGGAGGGGCCCCGTAGAGGCTCCCAATCCAATTACTATGGCCACAGACCAGATCACCCAGACTGAGCAGCCTAAAATCACGGTGGCTATTATTCTTTCTCATGGGATCAATAAGTCCAGAGTCTGGGAGCAGCTCTGGGTGGCTCTCCTCTGGAGTCTGGCCTGAGGTTGTAGGCAGAAGGTAGCCAAGGCTGGAGGCACCTTGCCAGCATCTTCACTTCCGGTGTTTGCCGGCTGGGCCGGGGGAGCAGCTGATGCTGGAGTAGCCAGGCCCCTGGGGCATCTCTCCCCGTCTCTGTGCCTTGTCTCCACAGGGACCCTCCAATGTAGCGACCCCAAGGTGGCTGGATTGTGAACCAGTCTCAGAGGCTATGCATCATCACCTCCACCACATGCTGTTGGTCGAGGTCATTAGAGTCCCACCCAGGTTCAAGGGGTGGGGACAAAGGCCCCAGTTCTCTGTGAGGGAGTGTCGATGTGTTGCTAAGAGGAACATGTGGGATGGGAGAAATATTGGTGCAGCTGTCACTGGACAGTATAATCGGCCACAGCTCATAGCGTGGAAAGTCCAGCAGCCTTTAGGATCCACTGGTTCCAGCAGGTCAGAAGTATCCTTGGTGTCTCTCCACCATGTTGGCATCAATCTCAGGCTAGCTTCCCACTTGCTGGCAGAAGGCCACAGCCGGTCGAGACATCCCACCTACATCTTGGGGAAGGAGAAAGAGAGCTGGCTGTTCCACAGGCTTTCTCCAGAGAGTGAAGGATTTCTTTCCTAGAATTCCCTGAGCCTTCCCCTTGTTTCTCACTGGTCCCCCCTGAGTCACATGTCCATTCCTCACCCAGTCACTGTGACAAGGAGGGTGTTGGGGGGTAGAGCACGGGGCCTGGAGACAGGTGAACACCCAAACTGTCAGCCAGAGAGAAGGGGCAGTGCCCTCACCAAGGAGGGGAAACCTCAGGAGGAGATGATGGGTTCCATCTTGGATGTGTTGAGTTTGAGGGCTGAGTGGAGATGACCCATAGACAAGTGGAGATCTGGTCTGCTGTTCAGAAGTGTCTGGATTGGATGTAAACCTTAGGCCATGAGGGTAGAGGAGCAAGAAAGATTATCCAGACCAACGGCCAAGAAGCCCTGGTGTTTAGGTCAGGTCCAGAGGCAGCAGAGTGACCTGAAAGGAGGGAAACTGGGAAAATGGGGCCATGGACATCGAGAAGAGGGCTTCAGGGAGGGCAGCATGGTCATCAGTGACAGACTTTGTTGAGAGAAGTGCAAGTGTTACTGGATTTGGCACCATGGAGACCGTAGTGCTCCCTCGCACTGGTGGATTGTGGGTATAAATTTTCCTGTGTGTCCCAATTATTTTTTCATTTCAAAAAGGATCGCCTAGGGACCCCTGGGTGGCTCAGCAGTTGAGTGTCTGCCTTCGGCTCAGATCGTGATCCTGGAGTCCTGAAACGAGTCCCACATTGGACTCCCTACATGGAGCCTGCTTCTCCCTCTGCCCATGTCTCTGCCTCTCTCTCTGTGTCTTTCATGAATAAATAAATAAAATCTTAAAAAAAAAAAAAAAAAAAAAAGGATTTCCTAGCAATTGCATGTAAACTAGCTAGCAGCAAAATCAGGGTAAAGAATTAAAAAGGGGGCACATAGGGATGCCTGGGCGGCTCAGTGGTTGAGCGTCTACCTTCAGCTCAGGGTGTGATCCCAGTCTGGAATCAAGTCCCACATCGGGGCTCCCTGCATGGAGCCTGCTTCTCCCTCTGCCTGTGTCTCTGCCTCTCTCTGTGTGTGTCTCTCATGAATAAATAAATTAATTAAAATAATAATAAATTATAAAAACAAAGGGCAGCTGGGTGGCTCAGTTGGTGAAGCATCTGTCTTCGGCTCAGGTCCTGGTCCTGGGATCAAGCCTGTCATCAGGCTTTCTGCTCAGTGGGGAATCTGCTTCTCCTTCTCCCTCTACCCCCTCCCCTGCTCATGCACACAGTCTCTCTCTCTCTCTCTCTTTCAAATAAATAAGTAAAACCTTTAAAAAAAATTTTTTTTTAAACAGGCTGACAATCCATCAAGACAGAGTAGGCTCAGGGAGACAAGATAGGGAATGGCTGTGGATGGCTACAGGTTTTTTTTTCCTGGAGTGACGAATATGTCCTGGAACTAGCTAGTGGTGATAATTTCACCACCTCACGTATATACCCCAAACCCTTGGATTGTGAACCTTAAAATGGCCAGCTGTATGGTTTGGAAATTCTCTCAATGAAAAAAAAAACCACAAAACTGGGCTGGAATGATGGCACCAAGACAGGCCTAATAGGAAGCCCTCGAGATTCTATACTTGATATCCGGATGCAGATGACAAATCGGGCTCTGGGTTTCCTGGGAGCCAGAACAAAAAGGGAAATGAGTCCAGCTGTACCATTCCCAGTGTCCCTGAGATAAAAATTAGTTTACTGCACAGAGAAGGTTCTGCTGTTGCTCTTTGCGCTGAGATGTGCAGAGATTTCTGCATTGTGTCTTCATAAAGGGACATCCTGCGATGCAAGGGATGATGCTCTCAATGAGCCCCTTGGAGGGATTCCAGTGAACGCCTTCCCTCTGTCCAGGAGGGACCCCAAACGCAGTCTGCCCTCAGACCAGGCAGGTCCTGAACCAGGGTGAGGCAGAGCCTGGGGTCGGGGGACTTCTGGGGGGCCAGACGTTGTAGGGAAGGGCCAGCCATGCCCACAGGTCCCATCTTCCAGGTGGGCCTGCAGATTCTCAGCCTGTGAGGCTGAGGAACCTGAGCTGCCCTCTCCCCCGTGGCTGAAGCCATACGTGCTCAGCCCATTCCTCAGTACCCCCGGACACTCTGGAGCCCTACACGACCCACTCACTAACTCCTGGTCCCCAATGATTGTGCCTTTCTACAGGGCTACACACCAGCCCCCTTAGACCGCCACGTGCATGCCCTCCCATCACATTTGCACCCCTGTGCCCACACCACAGCACTGCTCTGGCTCCTGATGACAATTCCTCTGTCCGTTCTCAACAGGAGAAGCCCTGGGCATCAAATACCCAGTCCAAGTCCCCTACAAGCGGATCAAGAGTAACCCCGGCTCAGTGATCATTGAGGGGCTCCCCCCAGGAATCCCGTTTCGGAAGCCCTGCACCTTTGGCTCCCAGAACCTGGAGAGGATCCTCGCAGTGGCTGACAAGATCAAGTTCACAGTCACCAGGTACTCAGGGGAAGGGCGAGGAGGCCAGGCTAGCATGGGGGCTAGGGGGGGCTCTTGGCCTTGCCTTTGACCTTGCCCTGCCCTGTTCTGCCCTACTGACTGGTGCCATCCTGGGTCTCCAAGTTGGTCGTGGGGGAGGAGGTTGCAGAAGGGTGACTACAGGCCAGCCAGGGTGCAAGGAACCCCACCTCCACCACCACAACAGGGGTGGCCTTCTTGTCACCTCCTGCCCATCTGCAGCACCCACTCACTGCCCTCCCAGCCCCGGGGAAAGGTAGTCAGCCCACTTTGGAGGGGAGGACACGGAGACAGGTGATTTGTCCGGGGTCACACAGAGCCAGCCTGGTCGGAGCTGGCAGGAGGCCCTGGCCACCCTCCCACACAGCAGCACTGCCACATTGTCATGGTGTCAGCCCCAGTAGTGAGTCCCCGGGCAGCTTATTAAAACACCAGTCTGATGCAGCAGGTGTGGGGTAGCCCCAGATATTCCTGGAGAGCTCCCAGGTCCCCACCCCACCCCTGCCCTGATACTCCCATCTCTGTTTCTCTTCCAGGCCTTTTCAAGGACTCATCCCAAAGCCTGGTAAGAGGCACTGGCTGCGGGGGGGGCCGCATGGCGTGGGAGGCCGGCTGCCATGCTGGGGGCCAGAGGCTGGAGCCCAGCTTACTGTGGGATGCCAGGCCCTGCCCTTCTGTCTCCAACCTCCTCTGGGCACCAGCCCCAGGTCAGAGGAGGAAGGCCACACTGGAACCTGCGGCAGAGGAAGGGGGTAGCAGAGGGTGGCAGGGGGGCGGGTGTGATTCATGTGCTCCAACCCCGCCAGGGTTCAGGAGGGAGGGAGGGGCCAGACCAGGTCAGTGCCCTCCACGCCTGCTGAAGGGGTCTGGATGACCTGAGTGCATGGATGAGGTTGGAGACAGGTGGTTCCTAATCACAGAGGGAGGGGCTTCCGCATAAAGCTCAGTGGTAAGATGCTGGTAAGTGCTTCCGCCTTTCAAAGCGGCCACCCCCTCCATCTCCTCCATGGGCTGTGTCCTGGCCTCCCAAACCCCGGATGAGAGGGGCGCCTGGCTGGCTCCTGGAGCACACAACTCTTGATTTTGGAGTCGTGAGTTTGAGCCCCACGTTGGGCATAGAGATTACTACAAGAAAACAAAAAGTGAGAAAAGACCAAAAAACCCTGAGTGAGCAGAGACAGTCTGTGTCCCTGCAGGGTGATGTGCCTACGTCGTGAGCACTCTGGGCTGGCCAGGATCCCCAGGGCTGAGGCTGCATATGCCGAGTTGCTGACCGCAGGTCCTGTGTATGGAGAGATGGGAAGCCTTGCGGCCCAGCCCCAGCCCCACCCCGGGAGACCCTGCAGCTGCCCCAGGCCCTTGGGGAGGCTTTGCTGATGTGCTGAGAATGGGGGGATATCTGGAACCTAGAGAGCCCTGTGGAACAGGAATCCAATGTCATGGTCACAGTGATGCCCCCCCCACTCCCACCCCAATGCACACTGACCCCTGCACCCCACAGCTTCCAGTCCCTGGGCCCAGGCCTGACTTGGTGGGCTTCTGGGGAAGGGGCAAGAGGCCGTCAAACTGCAAGAGGGCAGGACTTACTGGGGGCATAGAGATGGGGCCACTGCTGTTGTGCTGAGGGACCCCAAAGAGGAGGAGTGAGACTGGGGGCTGGCACCACTCCCTTCTTTCCAGCCATGGGAGCCAGGAAACACCTTTCCTGGTGTCACCCGTGGCCCCTGACCCATGCCTGCCTTGGGATGCCCAGCCCTCTGTGGACCTGCTTTGCTCCGGGACCATGGTGGGCAGCCTGTGGTCTGCTCACCTGCCCTGTGGCAGGGGCCCCAATCTGCCAGGCCCCGGGGCTGATTGCTGAGCGCCCTTGACTCAGCTCCCAGCCCAAAGGGGGTTTGTGCCTGTGTCAGGGTCAGTGTTGGGCAGCAGAAAAGGAAGCACAGACCCAGCAGTGGGAAGAATGGCCAGCCTCCCTCTGCTGAGGGACAGCAGAATGGCAGTAAGGCAGTCAGTGCTCCCAACCCCTGCTTCCAGAAGGAAAGGTCTTCGTGGGGGCCTGAACCAGTAGCTGCTCTGGCAGGGCAGTGGCAATGCACAGGGGCAGCGCTTTGACTGTGACCTTTTCCTGTGTCCTTTGATGGAGGAGGAGACTGAGGCACAGGGGATGGAGGAGGAGACTGAGGCACAGGGAATATCAGTGACTTTGCCCGGATGCCCCACCTGTAGTGAAGGAACTGTTGGCACCAAAGCCTGGCTCCCTGCAGGGAGGCCCAATGATCCGGGTGCAGTGTCATTCCGAGCCGCCGGCCAGGTGGTGGAATGTCGGGCTTTGGGGATGAACACAGCGGGCAGAGGGGCAGCCAGCAACCTTCACACTGACCACGGAGCTTCCGGGCCCTTCCACTAACAAGGGCTTGCCCTCCGGCTAGGGGAGCTGGTGGCCCATTTGCTGTTAGAGCAACTTCTTGAAGCCTCTCAGCCAGACTGCCTGTCTGCCTTCCCCTCGGCCTTTGCTTTGGCTCCTCTGTGTGCAGAGAGCTCTGGGAAATGCTTTCTTGACCCACGTGGTGTGGAAGAGGGTGGCAGGCTGCCTGGAAGAGGAGATGGGAAAGTAGGCCTGGCCCAGCCCTCAGGGTGCGTCTGCCAGTGCCTTTCCAGGCATTGGCACTCCAGTCTGGGTGGCACCCTGGAGGGGCCGGGACAGACGGGGTGGCCAGCCAGCTCTGTGCTTACTCATGCCACTTGTCCTGCTGGACTGGGAAGGCGTCCAGGCTCACAGGGGCCTCCGAGAGCTCACCGGAGGTCATAGCCTGTCCCCAAACCCTCCGTCAGATAATCGCAAAAGCCTGGCACAGGCCAGCTCCCGGGGAACCGGAGCAGGAGCTCAGGTCTCTCGGGGAGGCAGGACATTAGCAGGTGCCATAGTCTGGAAGAAGGTGGGCTGAACCAGATGCAGGTGCCCTGGGCATGTGGAGGGGTGACAGAAAATCTGATTTGTGTTGTGGGTCGGGGGCAGCACATGGGCCATGGGAAAGCACAGGCTGGTGTTCAGACAGACCCAGGTTCAAATCCCTGCACCCTCTTTACTAGCCTTGTGACCCTGGGCTCATAATTTCACACCCCCAAGCCTCTAATTGCTCATCTGTGTGATGGAGAAAGGCATACCTGTCTCCTTAGGTGATCGGACTTGGATAAAGGTGGACAGGGACAGGCGGGCTGCGGAGGGGCTTCATTGTGATGCTTAAGTGAGATATTTGTAAGTCCTTCAGCCCTGGACCCGCTGTGATAGGAAGTGCTCAGCCAGTGGGGGTGACGGTTGTTATTCCTGGGGCTTAGGAACGCTTCCTGGAGGAGGTGGCATTGAGCAGAGCCTTGGAGATGAGCAGAACAGCGTGCAGTGGTGACCTAGGGCCCAGCCTGAGTGAAGGCACAGAGGGGCTGTCAGGGGATGTGACAGAGGGGCTGTCAGGGGATGTGGCTGGGCACAGGTAGGGGGTGAAACCAGCATGGCCAGGAGGGTGTGGTGTGGCGTGGCAAAGACACAGGCCTTATCCTGGGCACAGCAGGGCCTTCAAGATATTTTCCTTTTTCTTTTGTCCTCTTTCAAAAGTATGGAATGAAAACTCAGAAGCACGGGATTTGTAAAACTAAACCAGATTCCTACCAAAAACCCTCATTGCACAGTGGGAGAATCTGAGTCCATGTTCATCCCCTTTTCCCTGAACTCATGTGCAGGTTCCAGAAAAATTCATAGTGCCAGGGAGATAGGGACAGGGGAGGGCCTACCAAGTCTTGAATGTTGTGTGTCCACGTTGGTACCTATAAGACATCTCTGGACAACTGTCCATGCAGATGGTTGTTGCTCCCCATTGAGGCTTTCCCAGGGCCTGGAACCTTCTATGAAGCCCACCGGTGCAGCCACTTGCATACAGCAGAGGGTTTGAGCAAGAGCAGACCAGAGAGGGCGCGGCCAGTAGGCGGTACAAGGATGGGAGGGCGGATCAGGGGTGCGCTGGGGAGGTGCAGGGGCGTGAGGTTTGCGAGGGGGGGGGGGGGACATCCCTGGGAGGGGAAGCCTGTGAAGGATGGCTCTCAGATTTTCTAGGTCATTTATTAAAGCCTCCCAGAGAAGCCTTTCCTAACAGAACCATCCTGAGAAAGTGAATTCTAAAGGAAATGATACTTTGAAGATCAATGGGTCATTAAACCTGGGGCTTTCCCAGTGCTTCCTGGAATGTGAGCTGGGCGGAGTGGGGCGAGGGTATGTCGGCTCCTGGGCCAGCTTTGTTCTGGGTCAAAAGAGATGAGCCCAGGGACCTTTAGTATTGTCCCAGCTGGGTACATCACATCTGCCCTGGGGCCTCAATTCTCCCCCTGGTGTCTAGTAGCCCTTTCTGCTCCTGCTGAGTGTTGGCCAGGTGCCTGGCTTATAAGATGGGCTTGGGCCAAATCTGAAACCGTGGGTGGGACTTCGGATCTTAGGTCAGGAGAGCTGTGGGCCAGGGATTTGATCGATCCCTAGGGGTTGGGGATGCTGGCTGGAGGGGTTCTGATGGGGGGGAGCCCAGGGCTGCAGATGGATGGCAGGGCCAGGCCCTCTACTGCTACCGGACTGAGCTCCAGCCCTGCCCGCAGTGGCCCAAGTGACCAAGGCCTGACCTCAGGAGCCCTAGCGTGTTGGCCCAGGAAAGGTGCACACCCTTGGAGCTGCTTGCCTCCTCACTGGGCGGCTCCTCACCTAGCACACACCTGCCTGCAGGGGCATTGCATTAAAGCAGGGAGGCCAGGCCCGGCGTGGAGCAGGGAGGCAGTTGCCTGGGGACTGCACAGGAGTCCCTGCCCGTCTAGCCCCAGGCACCCAGCTCTCGGGCACAGATGTGCATCAGGGGCCACAGGCCACGGGTCCCCACAGAGCACAGTGGTAGTATTTGCTGTGGAGGGGGATCTGGGTGAGCCTGGCACCAAGTCAAGGCATTCTCCCAAAACCCAGGAGGGCCCATGGCCATCAACACCCAGGACAGCAGAGGAGGGTGTTCAAGGTAATGCTGGGAAGAAGCAGGGGCAGTGCAGGAAGGAGAAGCCCTCGTAACCACCACAGAACATTCTAGTAGGTAATAAAAACCTGAAGGGAAACACAGATATGCGCCCGTGGTGGAAATTTGGAAAAGACAGAACTCTAAGTGCCCAGATGGCTGTTCATTTTTATGATGATACATTTCTTCCAGATTTTTCCCCAAGCTTTTTAATTTTACATCTCACTGTTCTATAAATTAATGTACATACACACTGAAAACATAAGCATTCCCCGATGTTTTTAAAACTCTTTATGATATTCCTTCATCAGTCTGCTTCATAGTTATGGAACTGTCCTGTCAGGGGTGGACATTGGACACCACCCAGGGGTGGACATTGGACACCACCTCACACTGTGGACACCTAACATCTACGTCATGCTTATGATCTGCCAGTTACAAAGCCTTCCCATAGCAGCACATGGGATCCCCCCCAATAACCAATCTTAAAGGAAGAACCTGAGTTTCAGAGAGGTTAAGAAACTTGATCAAGGTCACACAGCATGTGCCCTTGCTTCCGGATCTTTCTTCCACAACAGGCAGCACTTTGCTGCTGCCTTCTGGCTGCCAGCATCTATAACAATGACCCTGCCTCTCCCTCCTTAGGCGCAAAATTAATCCTTTGAGTTTATTCATTTGTGCAACAAGAATCTATTGAAGGGGCATCTGGCTAGCTCAGTCAGAAGAGCATACAGCTCTTGACCTTGGGGTTGTGAGTTCAAGCCCCACGTTGGGTGTAGAGATTACTTTTAAAAATTATATATACATATATTTATATATATGTATGTATGTATGTATTTATAGTGCCTACTTTATCGCAAGCAGAATCTAGGAATACAAAATAGACAAAAAATTTCTACCCTTGTGGAGCTTATTTTCTAACGGGGAAGCTAAGAAGGACAAAGCAATGTATTCAATAGTGAGAAGCGACATGGAGACATACAACACAGGACTGTCAAAAAGACAATTTTAGATAGGCCAGCAGGAGTTGAGGCCTGAAAGAAATAAGGGTATGAGCCATGTAGAAATCTCCATCGGGGGGGAAAAAAAAAGAAAAGAAATCTCAGTCGAAGCATCCAGGGGAGGAGTTAGTGCAAAGGCCCTGAGGCCCTGGACATATTTTGAAAGTATACGGCTAACAGGATTGCTGATGGTGGAGAGTATGGGATGTGAGCAAAAGATTTTGTCCTGAGCAGCTGGAGGGCGAGAAGGGTCCGGATGTGAGTGTCAGGCAAATTAGACCAGTGACCAGGTCAAACTAGATCTATAAACTATAAATCAGAGAGTGTCCTGTTGGAGACGTACAGGTGGGAGCCATTCCACATGTAATGTGTTTGAGTCATGAAACTGGATCACCGTGGGGATGAGTGTTGACAGTTGGAAGGGGTCCAAGAGAGCCCTGGGCCCTCCTGCATTTAGATGTTGGAGATAGGGCAGTCCCAGTGGCGCAGCGGTTTAGCGCCGCCTGCAGCCCAGGGTGTGATCCTGGAGACCCGGGTTCGATCCCGCATCGGGCTCCTTGCATGGAGCCTGCTTCTCCCTCTGCCTGTGTCTCTGCCTCTGTGTGTGTGTGTGTGTGTGTGTGTGTGTGTGTGTGTGTGTGTGCTTCTCATGAATAAATAAGATCCATCCTAAAAAAAATTTTTTTAAAATTTAGATATTGGAGATAGGAGGAGAGACAGGCGGGTGGCCAGGGACAGGCCAAGTGAGAAACTTGGAGGTGACCACTGAACCACGTGCTGCATTCAAGGTCAAGTATGGGAGACCTGAGACTGGACCATGGGGGTTGAATGTCCCCCAGAGGTCATGGGCAGTGTGGTTAAGAGCAGTTCTGGGGAGGGGACCTGAGTGGAGTAGCAAGCTTCAGAGGGAATGAGAGCAGAGAAATGGGTCGCAGCAGGGACAGATGGCCCTTGAGGGGCAGGAGAGAGATGGGGCGGGTCTACCAGCTGAAATGGGATCAGGAGCAGGTTTTAGAGGTAAGAATAGCCACAGCATGAGTTTAGAGAAATGAGTCAGGGGGAGGGAGGCAAGAAGAGGGGCACTCCCTCCCCTCCCCACCCCCCAAAACAGGATGGATGGAAGAGGGGAGCTGAGAACTGTGGGGAGATCGCCTGCCAGCTCTTCCTAGGGGGAAGATGGGGCAGGGGCGGTGGGTCCCAGTAGGGGTGGGAGACTGGTGGTGTCAGGTCCCAGAGGCAAGGGTTAGAAAGATGGGAAGGGACAGTCCTGTTCCATCCTATGGGCCACCTTAGAAGATGGCCACCACTGTAGGTGACACAGCAGGTCGAGGCACAGAGGGCCGGGGGCTTGGAAAACGTGTGTGCACAGGTGGATTGGTCCCCAGGAAATGCAACGGGAGCCTTGAGGGTGTCCTGGGCACCAGACCCTAAGGTCAGTGCCACCTGCAGGCAAAGACCAGCCCTTCTGCCCCCTGGAGACCTAGTTCCCTGCCAGGCCACCGGAATCTGAGACCAGGGGAAGGCAGGCATTCCACAAGAGCGGGTGGCTGTGAAATGACTGTGCCCCGCTTCTGCTGAGCACCGCCCACACATGCCAGGCCCCGTGGAGCCCTCCACAAGCCTGTGGGGTAGACGCCGTTGTCATCCTCATGTCGCGGCTGAGCACACTGAAGCTGCAGGAGGCAGCCTGGCTCAGGACTGGGCCTGGGACACCCCCAGGTCTGTGCTCTTCTGGGCAGCGGGGGAGGAGGGTAGCGAAAGAATGAGGCCAGGATTAGAAAAGGCAGAGACCACAACTTTGCTGGTGACTCAAGCTTTATCTTGTAGCATTGGGGGCTTTTTTTTTTTCAGTCAACAAAATGATAGGATCAGGTTTGCATTGTCTTACAATTACCATGGTAACCACGCCTCCACCCTCCACTGGGTGGATTGGAAAAGCAACACTGGGGCGGGTAAACCAGGGAGGGGTGAGGAGGCTGACCCCAAGCCGGAGGTGGGTGGTGCTGGGATGTAGAGGTGGCAGCAGTGTGGGAGGGAAGCCGGGCGGAAAGTTCTGGAAGGATCACGGTGGTACCCATGCTGCAGGCAGGGTCTCCGGGCCCGTGGACCACCAGGGGCCAGGGAGCCTTGGTGGAACCTGACTGGTGCTGCTTTAGCGCAGGGTGGTGAGGGGGCTGGGCACGGTCCCTGTGAGGGTGGCCGCTGCCACCACCACTCAGACCAGCGCATGGTCAGTGGACAGGGCCTGTGAAGGACCAGAGAGAGGCGGAGCCCCAGGGAAAGGAGATGGAGGGATTTGCTGGTAAGAAGATCTGAGAGCAAGGCCTTTCTGGGAAAGGAAATGACTTTCTAGAACTATTCTCAAATAGCAGTAGCAAAAGAAAGGCTTGTTGGGTAGTGAGGTCCCTATCCTTGGGGGCATCTGAGTTGATACTGAGTAGCCACTTCCCACCGGGGCCCGCTGGGTTTCCCAGCAGGAGCCACTGTGGCTTGACTGTCACCTGCCTGGAGACCGGAGCCCTGGCCATCTAGAAGCGGGAAGGGCTGGGAGGGGGGTCCTCACCCACCACATCACTTCCCAGTGCCGCCCAGCTCCCTCCTGGGCAAGCGCAGGTGTCCCCCACCCTGCCGGCTGAGGGGACCCTCCGCTAAGAAGCCAGGAAGCAGCCCTCCCACCCCAGAGCAGGGTCCCGGGTCCCGGAGACCGAGCAGAGCTGCCGACTTCCTGTGTGACTCCAGCAAGTCAGGTTTGCCTGCCTGGGCCTCGGTTTAGCTCCCACTGAAGTGGGAAGGTCCCAGCGGGGGGCACCCCGGGGCGCAGGGCAGCGGGGAGCACCGGTGGGCGTGGGCGTGGGCGTGGGCGACAGGCCGGCCAGGCGGAGCGTGGAGGGCCTGGAAGGCCTGGCTTTGCAGCGTGTTCTGGACTCTGCAGACCCGGCCTTGGCAAGCTCTTCCGCTGACGTCCCCGCGGCCGGAGCCCCAGCGCCCCTGCAGGGCAGGGCCGACGTCTCGGGAAGGGTCCCCAGCTCTCTCCGGAAAGTCCCCTCACAGCCTTAGTGTGAATTTTACTTGAAGGAACGTGCTCAGTTCCATTCTGCTGAGGAAAGGAAACCATCACACTGACGCCCCAGAAGCTGAAGTAGGAGAAGCTGAGCGGCCAGGCGGGCCGAGGGCCGAGGGCCGAGGGCCTCCCACGCAGGAGGGCTCTGCTCGCCCTGGTCCCCACTGGGGCCCCTGCTGGGTCTCTGCGAGGCCTCCCGTTCAGCAGGTGCAGCGTGGGGTGGGCTTCCTGGAGGAGGGGACTGGCGTGGGGCTGCTCTCAGCGCAGGGGAGGGGGAAGGGACTGCCGGGGTGGGGGGTGCTAAGCCCCCCTCTGCCCCCTCAGGCACCAACTCCATCACTTCTGGGCTGTGTGATGGCAGATAAGTGAACTTCCCGTCTCTGGACCCCCAGGTCACTCGGAGCGAGCGGGGACACCAATGGTCCCCAGGCCCTCCACCCTTCGGCCGCCCCCACGGTCATTTCAGCCTCTGGAGATGGTCCCACGCTCCACCTGCGTGTGCCCCCCCCACCCCGGGGGGCCCTCCCCACACCCTCGCGCCCCGACGCTGTCACGCTCTGGAGAGCTCAAAATAAAACCCCTTTCTCGAGTTTCTAAAGATATCCCAGTTCCAGCGCCAGCCACATGTTTCTCCACTTAATTATCTCTGCTTTTCTTTGTTAATTAGGCTCCAGTCGCAGTCTCCCTGCTGCCTTCCCGGGAAGAGCTGGCATCTGCAGGGCGGGGCCCGGAGGCCTTTGGGCAGGTGCCCAGCTGCCAGGCCGGCCTTGGCCCTCTGCCTCCTTTCTTCCAGGCAGGGTGGCGTGGGGGGCCGCTGACCAGTGCCTTGTCGGGAGGCCCCTGCCTTTTCCTGGCCTGTGGCGACCCAGCAGGGTCTAGGCAGCCCTGCTGGTTGGGGAGGGGGACCCCGCGGTTCCTGAAGGTTGTTAGGGCTGGGGGCTCCACGGAAGGGAGGGGGGGCGGCTTCATGCTCCTGCCACATTCCAGAAAACCACATTGAAACCAGTTCTCCAGCTGGGACCACCCAAGCTCTCAGAAACAACCAATGCCTTTATAATTGGGCTGGAATTGAGATGGGAAGCGTCGCCACCAGGCACCACGTGCTGAACAGACGTTCTCGCTGGTGCAGAAATGCATCTCTGAGCCACAGGGGTGGAGGCATGGGCACTTAGGATGGTTCATCCTGTGTGGTTTACTGGGTGGACTCCATCTTTCTCATGGGGGGGAGGTCTGATGACGAAAGAGGCCTCCTGGTGGGAGGTGAGAGTAGGAGACAGGCAGTCCTATCCTTCTGAAGCCCTCAGCAAGCACGGGGACCAGATACTCCCCTTTGGGAGCTCAGGTGCTGGGCAGTTCCAGGGCTGCAGTGAAGCCAGGGCACTAGGCTGGGTGCTGGGCTTTCGATCAACACCAATTGTAAAAAAAAAAAAAAAAAACCCTGCCTCATGGAACTGACATATGGTGTGGGTGCAGAGAATAACGCACAAAGCATAATAGTATGTTAGATGTGTGCTCAGGAGAAGCGGGCCAGCAGATGGTAGACGGGGTGTGTATTGTCGGGGGGTTGCATGTTAGCTAGGCCATGGCCTGGGAGTACTTCGGGGTGTACTCAGGGGGTGGTAGTGAGCCGAGGAGCTAGGGAAGAGCAGTGCGTGCAAGGAAAACAACTGCAAAGGTTCACCTACCAGGGTGTCAGAGGAAGAAGGGGAGGACATGGTAGGGGAGGAGGTAGAAATGGGGAGAGAAAGCAGATTGTGTGAAGCTGGATGAGAACATTGGCTGTTGGGGCGCCTGGGTGGTGCAGTGGGTTAAGCAGCAAACTCTTGATTTTGGCTCAGATCATAATCTCAGGGTCATGGGATCGAGCCCCACCGTGGTCTCTGTGCTCAGTGTGGAGTCTGTTTGAGATTCTGTCTCTCTCTCTCTCAAAAAAAAAAAAAAAAAAAAAAAAACCTAATAATAGTAAAAAGAACATTGACTTTTGCTCCCAGGTCAGTGGAAGCCAGTGCAGGCCTCTGAGCAGGGGAGAGAGGGAATCCAGTTTAGGATTGAACAGAATCCCTCTGGCTGCTGGGTGAGGATAGCCAGGCTAGAAGCACGAAGAGACAGGGTGGGGAGGCGCTAGTGCCAATCCAGACTAGGCCTGGTGGTGTGGGGAAAAGTGGGAGGGCCGTGGGGAGTCAGGGGCTCTGGGTAGAGTTTGTAGTTAAGCCAAGAGAATTTGCTGGTGTGGGCTATGAATCAGAGGAGTCATGTTTGACCTCAGGGATTCCAGCTGGGCTTCTAGAAGGATCATGGTGCCGGTAGCTGAGATGGGGCTCGTGCAGGAGGAGCCAGCTGGGGAGGTGTGGGGAATCAGGCCCATGGTTTGTGGGATGTTGAGTGCAGGGTGTCCCCTAGCAGCACTTCGATGCACAAGTGGGGGATCAGAGGTAGTATCAAATATAATGAAGTATAATTTGGGGAATCACGAGTATGTTGCTGGTTTCTAAAGCCCTAAAACTGTACATCCGGGTGGCTCAGTCAGTTAAGCATCTGCCTTGAACTCAGGTCATGATCTCGGGGTCCTGGGATACAGCAGTGGTGGCTCCTCAGTAAAGCCCAGACCCCCTCCACAGAGTTACAGATGCCACACAGATGGGGCAGGAGAAAAAGGTGTGCCCTGCCCACTCCAGAAAATAAGGCAGCCCCGAGTTCCCATTATGTGCTCTGTGCAACTGAGATGATGTCCCTGTGATGTCTCTGGTGGTTGGAAACAGGAAGAGTGACACCAGCAGAGGGTCCTGGTTGCCAGGGGAAGGAGGATGGATTTGCCCCCACGGACAATGCAGAGTCCTCAGCAAGTTTTTGTTTTGTTTTGTTTTTGTTTTTTGTTTTTTTTTTATGATAGTCACACACAGAGAGAGAGAGAGAGGCAGAGACACAGGCAGAGGGAGAAGCAGGCTCCATGCACCAGGAGCCCGACGTGGGATTCGATCCCGGGTCTCCAGGATTACACCCTGGGTCAAAGGCAGGAGCCAAACCACTGCGCCACCCAGGGATCCCCCTCAGCAAGTTTTAAGCAAAAGGATGGCGGGGGTCCCCTAGACTCTTGATCTTGAGAATGATTGACGTGACTTGCAGAGCAGAGAACGTTCTTGGGGAGGCCAAGCAGGAAGTTCTTGCTGCAGAGAGCAAGTGAGATGAGCGGTTTGGAGACCTAACTGGCCGTGGGGTGGGCCTGCCAGAAGTTTCTCTGGGAAAGTGGCCCTTGTGGTGACCATCTGCATTTGTGGGTGAGGGGGCCACATGGGGCCAGGACAGGTTTGGACCAAAGTGCCCCGATTTAGTGGCTTAAAGCAGCCCAGATATTATTTTTCCCTGTAGAGTTGTAGAGCTAAGAAACCCCAGATGAGCCTTGCCAGGCTCGAATCAGGATGTAAGGGGCAGATTCCCTCTGGAGGCTCTGAGGGCAGAACCTGTTGCCTTGTCTTTCCCAGCTTCTAGAAACCACCTGTGTTCCTCATTCTGGGGAGGGCTTCACTCTGACCTCTGCTTTCACTGCCCCGACTCCTGCCTTCAACCTTCTTGCCTCTTTCTTAGAAGGACTCTCTAAATATAAATGTGATTACATTTAGGACCCACATTGGATGATCCAGGATAACCTCCCCATCTCAAGATCTTTACCTTAATCCCACCAGCCAGTGTCTTCCATCATGTAAAGAAAAGTCGCCACGGATTTGGGGAACTAGGATGGGAACAGTGTGGGGCCACTACTCAGCCTGCTCCTGGGTTGGAAGCAGCGACCAGGAGGAGACCCCAGAGAAGGAAACCCAGAGAGGAGGGAGACAGGTTGGAGGGAGCTGTGCAGAGGCTGTTCCGGGATGTGCAAAATCACAGGTGCTCCAGGAGGCAGTTGGAAATGTGGGTTTGGGGACTGGGGGTACAGAGAGGGGGAGAAAAAAACTGCAGTGTAGACAGAGTAGGAGAACCTGCTCTTTCTTGCCTCCCCCCGCAAGTGGAAACAAGGTCCTGATAAGCAGTCAACAGGATCATAAGCCTGGATTTTGAACACTCTGTCCTCCAGCCTGGACGGGAAAGGCTGCCATGCCAGCTGGCTAGACATCTGGGGCAAGTCCCAGCTCCCACGTACTCACACTGTGTAACCCGGGCCAGGTAGCTGTCTGTGTGCCTCAGTTTCGTAGTCTGTAAAATGGAGATATTCACAAGGCCAGCCACAGAGGGTTGTTGGAAGGATTAAGTGAGCAAACCTATGCAGAGCTCGAAGAACAGTGCTTGACTTCTCTAACAAGCATGGCATGCCCGTGGTATTGGGCATCATTGCAGGTGCTAGGGCTTTAATCATGCACAGGTGAAAGCAGACAGGTGTCAGCCAACAGGGAGTGACCACACTCCTGTGTTTGGCTGTAGCATGGGATGCTGTTGTGCAGTCACTGGATGGTGTTCTGGAAATCACCCCCATACACCCCTGGGGATGCAGCAGGACGTGCATTCTCTCTGCCACTGGCCTATGCAATCAAGTGCCCAGATCTGTCGTCTTTCCCAAGAGGGGCGCTGTCGTCCTGTGCATCATGCTTAGTGCACGGCCTTCTGTGCCTGGCCGGTCATGGCCACAGTTCAGCCCAGGCCTTGGCCGGTCTTGGGGCAGTGACGTCAGTGACATCTGCTGTGTAGCTGGGACCTTGGAGGAAGGAACGGGAGAGGAGACAGAAAGAGGTGATTCCCCTTGGGAAGGGTCATGTGCGTGGCTGGCACCTGGCAGGATCGCCTCTCCTGGGTGAACCCCCACAAGAAAACCTGGTATTTGCCCTGCCACACCTGGCTGACAGGTTCAAGCCATAGGGCTGCGGGAGATTTTGTAAGAACGTCCCAGAGAAGGTGCTGGGCCGTCCTCAAATAGGAAAGCAGTACCCAGGGGTTAGAGGGACCAGGTCTTAGTGTTAGCACCACTGATTATGGACCTTGTGGCCTTGGTGACGTTGAGTAGGCACCTTGACTCCTGTGAGCCTCAGTCTCCTTATCTGTAGAATGGGGACCATAGTACCTGGAGGTCAGGCTTGTTGTGAGGAGTGAAGGGCAGATTTCCAGGCACGGTTTCCGGTGGGCTTGTCATCAGCAGGTGTGAGATCTGCATCCCAGTGTCTGGCCACTGAGAGGGCAGTGGAAGGGCCTGGTAGCCCCAACACGGTACGCTCTAGCCAGAGAGCCCCGTCAGCCATTGTTACGGCTCTTTGGGTGCAGCCTGTCAGCTAGAGGTCACAGAATTGGGCTCCAGGGAAGGGCAGGGAGCGCCTTTCCAGGGAAAGGAGATGGACTGATGTGGACACAGAGCCGTGCCCGAGGAAACTCTGGAGGGAGAAGGCTTGCTTTCTTCCCTCTGTTCTCCCCATCTCCTCTGGACCTCATGCATGGACCGGATCAGTCATGATCCATGGTTCAAGATCCACTCTGCCATTGTTCATCCCTGCATGTGACCATTGTTTGGTTGTTTGATGTAATATTTGTTTCATTTTGAAATAATTTTTAATTTCCAAAGAGTTATAAAGATAGCTTAGAGTCCCCAGATATGAGATAGAGTCCCCTTTGACCCACCTAGGGTCAGCAGAACCACGTGCCTTTGTCAACGCTAAGAATTTATCCCCAGGAACCTGGGTGACTCAGTCCATTGAGCATCTGACTTCAACTTGGGTCATGATCTCAGGGTCCTGGAATTGAGCCCCAAGTCGGGCTTCCTGCTCAGCCGGGAATCTGCTTCCCCCTACTGCTCCCCCACTCATCGTTTCTCTCTCAAATGAAATTAATAAAATCTTTTTAAAAAGAAAAAAAAAGGAACTTAATCTTGATCAGTACAATAAGATTAACTAAACTGCAGGCTTTATATTTAAATTCCATGAGTTTCTCCACTAACATTTTTTACCTTCCAAAAGCCACTCTGGGTACCATGTTGCATGTAGCATGCATCTGTTTTTAAATATTTTATGTAAAGAAAAAATAAAAATAAAAAAATAAAGATTTTATTATCTATTTATTCATGATAGACACAGAGAGAGAGGCAGAGACACAGGCAGAGGGAGAAGCAGGTTCCCTACAGGGAGCCTGATGTGGGACCCGATCCCAGGACCCCGGGATCACGCCCTGGGCCAAAGGCAGATGCTCAACAGCTGAGATACCCAGGTACCCCATGCATCCGTTTTTAGTCTTTCATTCATATTCTTGCTTATTCGTCTACTTGTCAATGAATATTGCAGTGAATCCCGTGAGCCCACCACCCTCCGAGAATTAGAACACTCCAATAAGGTGCCCCCACCCCCATGCTCTCCCTCATCTTGCCCTCCTCTCTCTCCTTATCCGCGGTTTCGTTTTTCAGAGCTTTGGCCACTCGCGGTCCACTGTGGTCCAGGAGCAGGGATTGTCCTCCTGATGGGTCGTCAGGCCAATAGTAGCCTAACTCTGCATCCTGACGTCCACACCGCTCACATTCCTTCATTTCCCCACGCAGGCATTTTATCCTCTCACATCATCACAAGAAGGGGAATACACCACAATCCGGTATTTTGACAGAGAAATAGACCACATTCCCACGACTTCTGTTACAATATGGTACAGTTAGAATTCTGTTTTGTTATTGTTCATCTCTTACAGGGCCTGATACTTTGTCATCGGTGTGTACCTCTAGGAAAAAACATCTAGTGCATATACAGTGGCCTTATTATGTGTGATTTACCTAAACCAAAATGGTTTCCTTTCACTTGCTTCTTACTTTTTTTTTTTTAGGTTTATTTATTTTAAAGAGGGGCCAGGTAGGGAGTGCAGAGGGAGAGGAGAGGGAGACTCTCAAGCAGACTCCCCGCTGAGCGTGGGCCCCCAGCCCACGGAGCTCGATCTCATGACTCGAGATCACAACCTGAGTGGAAACCAAGTCGGTCGCTTCGCCGACCGAGCCACCCAGGCGGCCCCCACTTTTTACTTCTCTAAGCAAAGTGTGTCCTCATGTGCCAGGTCTGGACTTGCTTTCCTCACTTGCCCTTATGTAATGCGATGCTGGGCCGGCTGCCAATGGATCGCTGCTCCGTGGGGTTCCAGCGGGTGACCCTGCCACTCTGCCGTCCTCAGCTGCTTGGGTTGTTTCCGTGGCGTTCCTGTTAGGAAGAGTGCCCCTAGCACTCTTGACCATACTTCCTTTGACACATGTAAGAAGTTTCTCTGGGGGGTGAGAGCCTCCACCCCACTGCCGCACATGCTTGGCCTCTGAGCTTCAGTTTCTCCGTCTCTAAAACAATGACGGAATTCCTGCTGCACCGAGGCAGGTGGAAAGGTAATGCTGAGCCCATCTTCTTTTTTGACGAAGGCCCAGAGCCAGGAAAGGAAGGTGTTGCTTGCAAGCTGCGCCCCTACCAAGGGTGGGGGAGGGCACGAGGCAGCTATTCCAACCAGGTGGGGACCCCTGTGGAGACCCAGCCCGGGCCTGGAAGAGAGGAGGGGATGTGTGGAAGCCCTGGGAGAGGGGAGAGGAGGAATCGGGCTCCTCCCTCTCACCCCCCCCCACCCGCCCCTCCTGCGCGCAGACACCAGTCTGAGCTGCCGACCTCAAGCTGGTGGAGAGGCCCCTGCTGGCTGTGCCAGGCTCTCGTACTTTGCCCTGGGAGAGGGCTGTGGAACCACTGCGGGCAGCACCCCCGAGCCAACTGGGTTCCACTGCGCACCTGGCTCTGCTAGGATTTGTTTATTTATTTATGATAGTCACACAGAGAGAAAGAGGCAGAGACATAGGTAGAGGGAGAAGCAGGAGCCGGACGTGGGAGTAGATCCCGGGTCTCCAGGATTGCGCCCTGGGCCAAAGGCAGGGGCCAAACCGCTGCGCCACTCTGCTAGGATTTAATAAGCTTGGTTGCTTTCTTCCCTCAGGCAAAACTGCCTTAATCCTGGGGCTAACAGAGGGCGGATTAGAAGGGAGCAAATGAGAGCTACTGGGGCAGGCAGAGCCAGAGAGGAGACCAATAAACCAGAATAAGAGGAAGAGAGGCAGAAATGCCCACAGGGTGGGCCTGTCATCAAGGGTGTCGCTGCCCTGGGGGTAGGGAGTAAAGGTCCCTGGTGGGTGGGTGGGGTCCTGAGGCCGATCCCCCCCTCCTCATCCCCTCCCCCTGCTCCACCGTGTGCTACATCAGAAAGAGCTATTTGATGCATTTGAGTCAATGGCTGCCCCCAAATGGGTCCAGCAAACCAGGGGATTTGAGAGAATAAGCACCTGTTATCTGAAAGAGTCTCACATGTCAAGTTTAATTCCCCGAGCCTCCAGGATAACTGATGCATTGATCTGCTAATAATGTCAGGGACAGCCTGACTCTGATGGTGGGAGGCCTTCAGCTGTTTTACATGTGACATCACGGGATCCTCCTGGGCAGGCCGGGATTCCCATCGGGGAGATATGGAAACAGACCCAGAGAGGTTGAGTGACTCTCCAAACACCATATAGCATTAGGTGTAGAAAAATCGAGATTGCCTTGCAGTCTGCTGAGCCAGGGGCTCCCATGTCACCAGTCCTGGGCCCCCCTTTCTTCTCACTGCATACAGGTATCCAGGCGGATACACTGGGGGCACGCACACTCCACCTTGAGCCCTGACTATGACCTCTCCACATGGAGAACATTCTGAAATGTTTGCAGACACCAGTGTCCTTTATTTTTTTTATTTTTTTATTTTTTTACCAGTGTCCTTTATAGCCAGCCTGGGTTCAGGGGAGCTCAGGTAGGTCCCCCCCAGAATAGGTTTGGTGACTTGGGCCTCAAAGCAGTAAGACCAGCCCTGGGGACCATGCCAGGCACGGCCGTAATGTCATCACTTGGTTCTTTCTCGTGGCCTTCTCTGTTGTGGTAGCGACTTTCCAAATGAGGAAATCCAGTGGTTTGGGGAATTGTTCAAGGTCACGAGCTAAGCTGAGTGAAGTAAGTCAATCGGAGAAGGACAAACATTATATGGTCTCATTCATTTGGGGAATATAAATAATAGTGAAAGGGAATAGAAGGGAAGGGAGAAGAAATGTGTGGGAAATATCAGAAAGGGAGACAGAACATAAAGACTCCTAACTCTGGGAAACGAACTAGGGATGTTGGAAGGGGAGGAGGGTGGAGGGTGGGGGTGAATGGGTGACAGGCACTGAGGGGAGCACTTGACGGGATGAGCACTGGGTGTTATTCTGTATGTTGGTAAATTGAACACCAATAAAAAATAAATTTATTAAAAAAAGAAAAGGTCACAAGCTAATAACAGAGGTAGGATTTGAACCCAAGCTGTCAGCTATCAGAGTAAACACTTAACTCCTGGCCATTGGGCTGCCCTTCAGACTGGGTTTATGGCTGAGGCCCCACAGGGCCCCAGTGACTAAGCTCTCTCCACCCCACCCCGTGTCCTCTGAGGCAGTTTCCTGGTCGTTTATTGCCCGCAAGCAGACCAGACTCCGGGGGACCATTCCCCAGTGACCCAGCAGGCCTGGCCACACCCTCTTCAGCTGGTGAGTGTGTGACAGTGGTGGCAGGAGCCTGGCTGTTGGGAAGGGGTCTCAGGACCTGCCCACAACCTACCCAGTGGGCCACTTGGCTGGGCCACCCAGGCCAACAGGGAGCATGGCTCTCCTGCTTGGGGCTGAAGCAGGGACACCACGCTGGGCAGGGGCGGGGGTTCTCCGCCCCTGTGGTCCGCCTTTACCACCCCACGTCTGCTTCCCTCTGAGCACCCAGACGGGCAGGGGCTGTCTCCCCTCCAGCCCCAGCCAGAGCCTACCCTAGCCTGTTTCATTCAAAAATATGTCCTTTAAGAAAAATGTAACTCCTTTCCTTCAAATTAAATAAAAACAGAACAATAAAAATGTTTTTAAAATTAATAAATAATAAAAATGAAGAGTTAGGAGAAGCCAGGAGACACCCTTTCTGAGACCTGGTGGTGTGCACACAGGATGTATTTACTACCCAGCAGCACCTAGCCCCCCAGCACCCTCCAGAGGTGTCAGGGACACTTCCCAGTGCCACCAGCGTCCCTCAGGCCACCCAGGTCCCACTTTGCTGACATTTCACTGCTCCCACCATTTCCATCAGGACCCGACTGCTCTTCCTCTTTGCGACCCATGGTGTCACTCCTCCTTGATAGCCACTGAGGCTAAGAGTCTGGGGGTGCTCTCCCCTCCCCCTCCAGATCAAGCAGGACTTAGACACTGATGTGTTTTTAGCACCCACGGGATACCGGGAGCCCCAGCACACAGAGGAGGCTGCATCCCATGGGTAGTGTGGCCATCCCCTCTGGGAAGCCCTCCCTGATTCTCAGCTGGGTTAGAGTCCCCCTATGTGCCCTGAACTGATAGTTATCAAGGCCAGTGGGTCACCACATGTCACTCACCATCCCCTGCTTGGGACCAGGGCTGTCTTCTGTGGTCTGTGCTAAATGCCCAGGAACAACACCATATCCAGGCGGGATGGTCTTCGTGAAATATTTGTCCAAGACAAATATTGTGTCAGGACAGTGAACAGAAACACTGAGAGGGGACATTACACAACCCTCACGTGGCTGGCACAAGCCTGGGTTTGTGGCTTTAGGTTCTGTGCCCTTCTGGAGCCTGGTGTGGCTTCTACCAAGGTGAGGCTCAGGCCTGCCCCACGTGTGCTTCTCTCTGTCCACACAGCCGCCAGAGCCTCGAGGCCAGGGCAGGGTAGCAGACACACCTGCACACACAGGAGACCACCGTGTCCCCAGCCACAGTGACCTCAGCGTACCGGGCTCGTCCTTGAGGTCCTGTGCATGCACTGCCTGGCTTTGTGGAGAACAGCCCTGTTGGCCCTGCCCTGGGCCCCGGAAGAGACAGAGACTCAGGACTGTGAGCTTATAGGACAAGAGATTTAGAGGAAACATCCCGAAGATCAGCCCTTCTTTCCACAGACAGGGAGACCGAGATCTTGGGGAACCCAGAGCTCTTGGTCAGACAGATGGACTATTCCAGGCACTTAGCAGCTGTGTGGTCTTGGGGAAGCTATTTAACCTCTCTGAGCCTCTGCATCCTCAGCTGTGGGGAGGGGTGGCCATGACGGTGCCCGGGAAAGCTGCCAGCAGAGCATGTGACACTCATTTATGGGAATCCAGGCCGTCCTTCCCTGTCCTGTGGGGTGCCGCATGTCTCTTCGGAATCCCGGCCACCAGAGGAATCCCCGGTGGCAAGGGGGTGGGGTGGGTGTGGAAAACCTCTGCCGCCTCCCTGCAGGCTCTCAGGGGCCCTGACCCCAGGACTGTGTCAGCTTGTCCACAGGACCTGGAAGAGGGTCAGGTAGATGCTTGTCAGTGTGGGGTCCTGAGGACCACCTGGAGGGCGGATGTGGAAGGACGGCTCTACGTGGGGCTGAGTTCCGTGGCTCGGCCCGGCTGGTGGGGCCTTACTCCCCGAGAGGGGGACACACGAGGAGGACGTTGTGTGGGATACGTGACGTGTGCAGGGTCTCGGGCACCCCGGGGGCTGGGTGGCCACGGTTGAAGGCTCTTCTGCAGGAAGTCTGAGATACGGCACATCTCGTTTCAGGGGAGCGTGGGCATGACCGGGACCACAGCCGGCCCGCCGGCCTTCAGGGGCCCAGGCAGCAGGGAAGGAGCCCCGGGAAGAAGGGGCATCAGGCTGGGAGGGGGGCCCTCCCCTGGCGGTGGGTGCGTGGGGAGGGCTGGACACACACACACACCCGAGGCCAGGGTCGTCCTGGGCGGCAGAGACGCGGTGCAGAGCCCAGCCCAGCCCGCTAGGTGCAGCTCCTGACTTGGCCTCCAAAGCTGAACTGAGTTCTGTGAGATTTTCCACATTAACACAGGAGTTGTTTTTCTGCACAAACTCCTTCTGTCTGTCCTGCCCCGCGTCTCCCAGGCCCTGGCTCCCGGCCTGCTTGCTCCCCACACCCACCCCTGTCTGCCCGCCTGCCCGGAGGCCCAGCCAACTCCCTCCCCAGCCCGGGGCAATAGCCTGCAGGCCCCTCTGCCCCCGGGACCCCTCCATCCCATCCACGCCCTCTGCCTCCCCACTCCCCACACCCCCCAGCCTGGCCCAGGCCCCATCTCAGGGCTCACCTGACCTGCTGCTCCTTCAGACCGAGGATGGGAGCAAGGGGAGCCAAAGGTCCAAGAGCAGGTGCCCACAGAGGTCCTGGGTGCAGAGGCTGCAGCCCCAAACACTCCCCCTGCATGCCTGACTCCCTGGTCACAAGCCTCAGGCTCAGGCCCTGCCAGGCAGCTGGAGCGAGTGTCTGACAGCCCCGCTCAATCCTGCCAGCGCCCCTGGTACCACCTTGTGCGTCAGCCCAGGTCCAACAAACCATGATCTTACCCTTTGGTGCCCTCGCCTGCGTTACTTCCTTCCACACCTTCCCAGCCCACCCCCATCCAGCAGAAGCTGCCTGCCTGCCTTCTGAGAGGACACTCAAACAGCCTCCCCCAGGAGGCCTGCCCAGATTTGCAGAGGGGGGTGGGCACCCAGACTCCTGCCGCATGTTGCCTGTCACACTCATGGGTGGACACTGTGTGTACCACCCCCACTAGACTGGGGGTTCCTCCAAGGAGGCTCACTGCCTCTCCAGCCTCAGAGTGCTCCATGCCTGACACGGGTCGGGGGTAGGGGGTCCTGTGCTGGGGAAGTTGTTCAGAGAAGTGGGGATGGATGGGTTGATATAAACAGACAACCGGGGCCAGAAACACAGCTGCCTGATGATCATCTCGGTGGGCAGGGCTTGGCACGAAGGCTCCAGCAGGTGAGGGTTGGGGATGCCATGCAGGAGCCCATCCAAGGGCCCATCTGGGTACCACCCTTCACAGCCCCCCTGTCTTCCTCTTGTAGATGAAGATGACGCCAACAGACTAGGGGAGAAGGTGATCCTCCGCGAGCAGGTGAAGGAGCTCTTCAATGAGAAATACGGTCAGTGCGTGAGGAGCAGGGCCCATGGGGCAGGGTGTGCGGGGCCGCCTTCCTTGGCTGCCCCTCCTTCCCTCTGCAGCCAACCTGGTCTCCTCCACTTCCCCCCAGCTGGCCTGCCTGCTTCCTGGGGACACAGCTGCCCTGCCCATGACTGGTGGGAGCCTACCCGTCTGAGGAAGGGGAAAGAACCTGTCAGGAGCGCCCAGGGCAATGGTGGTGGTCAGCATCTCCACTCCTGTAGGGGTGGGCTGTGCAGCAGAGCCCATGCCCACTGCCAAGGGCTTTGCTCCTGCATCTGCCCAACACACACTGAGCTGTGGGGCAGGGTCCGATCCCTGTCCTCCTGGGGCTCAGAATCTGTGAAGGGAGGTGGACACAGAATAAGTAAGGGCCATGCGATGCTAGGTGAAGGCATCCTGGGTGCTCGGGCGCAGCCCAGGTGGGACAATTAATACAGTTACAGAGCACCTGACTGGCTCAGTGGGTAGAGCGTGCGACTCTTGATCTCAGGGTCACAGCGTCAAGCCCCACATTAGGTATAGAGATTACTTAAAAATAAAATCTTTAAAATAAAATAAAATCTTAAGATAATAGATAATAATAATATGGTTACAGCCAAGTACAGTTGAGCTTTCTAGATCATTGAGCTGCCAGACTGTGTATGCTAGATGTTTTGTATATGTTACATTTTATTTGTGATGAGTTTAGTATTATTTCCATTTTGTTGCAGGGAGACAGGCAGTGATAAAAAATATGTTTAAGTAGAATTTTGGAGAGTGATAAAGGAAAAGACAAAACTCAAAACCCCAGTAGCAGGACAAGGAGGGGTGCTGGGCATGGGGATGGGGCAGGAAAGCCCCTGGGAAGATGGGACACATTAGCCCAGACCTAGTGTCAGGAGGGAACACACAGGCCAGGAAAAGCTTGCCAGGCGGCTGGGACAGCTGGGTGACTGGACACCAGCTAGGAGGCCAGAGGGCCTGGAATAAGCAGCTGGGGGAGGCCCCCGATGTTCAGGGAGGCCCAGGCAGGCCTAACGAGGAGTTGGGGTTTCACTTTGAGAGTGAGAAGCGACTCTGCTGGTGGTTGGTGGAGGGGGGCGGGGGTCGTCCTTTTCACTTATTGTGAAATCAAAATTCAAATGTGTACAGATGCGGGAGGACAGCGTAGTGAGCCACCCCATCACCCAAAGCCAGCTCCTATGATCACTAGCATCTTGCCAATGTCACTTCTTCTCTTTCCGTGTACACACTTCTAAATTTTTGAAAACAAACCCAAGACACCCTTTCATATCATCCATAAATATTTAAGTAAGAACTTTGTATTTTTTCTAACATGATAGTAGATTTTAGGCAGACATCCTCATTTGTCAGTTCCAGGTATGCACACTTCACAAATCAGGCACATGTGAAATCATTGCACCAGGCACATGTGGAAGCATCTGTTTTAATGGTCAGCACTGGGCATTAGATTTTTACTTCTAAGTGGATTTTTAAAAAGGGTGTGTGTGTGTGTTTTGATTTTTTAAGCTCTAGTACAGTGGCTGCTGAGCTAGAATGTGCCAGGATCCAGCCCTTTCCCTAGAGGGCTTACTTAGCCTCTAACCTGGGGACAACTTCTCCTTGCGCTGACCCACTGTGTCCTGTAGGTGAGGCCCTGGGGCTGAACCGGCCTGTCCTGGTCCCTTATAAACTGATCCGGGACAGCCCTGATGCCGTTGAGGTCACGGGCCTGCCTGACGATATCCCCTTCCGGAACCCCAACACGTATGACATCCACCGGCTGGAGAAGATCCTGAAGGCCCGGGAGCACGTGCGCATGGTCATCATCAACCAGCTCCAGTGAGTGCCCCAGTGCCCAGGGCAGGGTGGGCAGAGTGGGCAAGGGCCATGGGAAGAAGACTGCTTGCATCCGGTCGGGAAGTTCCCAAAGCAGGTGCAGCCAGGAGACGAGAGAGACAGACACAGATAGGCAGGCAAGTGCCTCCTGCTTGCACGGAATCCAGGAGACAAGCTAGCTTAACAGTCTCATCTTAGATATGCGGAAACGGGGGGCACCTGTGTGAGTCAGTTAAGCATCTGACTTCAGCTCAGATCATGATCTCCGGGTCCTGGGATTGAGTCCTGTATTGGGCTCCCTGCTCAGTGGTGAGCCTGCTTCTCCTTCCCCCTTTGCTGTTCCCCCCTGCTTGTGCTTTCTTTCTCTCTGTAAAATAAATAAAATCTTTTAAGATTTTTTTTTTTTTTTTTAGGATTTTATTTATTTATTCATGAGAGACACAGAGAGACAGAGACAGAGGCAAAGGGAGAAGGAGGCTCTCTGTGAGGAGCCCGATGCAGGACTCAATCTCAGGTCCCCGGATCATGACTTGAGCCAAAGGCAGATGCTTAACCACTGAGCCACCCAGGTGCCCCAATAAAGAAAATCTTAAAAAACAACAACACATAAACATAAGGAAACTGACACCCAGAGTGAGGAAAGGGCTGGTGTAAGTCATGGTGAGTCAGCTGGAACACAAACCCAGCTATCTTACTCCATCCAAGTCCCTGTAACACAATACGACACACCAGACACACCAGGTGGCTTATAAACAACACGCATTTGGCTCTCGCAGTTCTGGAGGCTGGGAAGTCCAAGATCAAGGTGGTGACAGATTCAGGGTCAGGAGAGGACCCGCTTCCTAGTTCCTAGACAACCATCTTCTCGCACGAGTCCTCACGTGTTAGAAGGGGTGAGGGAGGGGCTCCTTGGGGGTTCAGTCAGTTAAGCATCCAACTATTGGCTTCAGCTCAGGTCATGATCTTGGGGTCGTCGGATTGAGCCCTGAGTAGAGTCTGGTTCTGTGCTCAGCGAGGAGTCTGCTTGAGGATTCTCTCCCTCTGCCCCTCTCCCTGCTCATGAGCACGTTCCTCTAATAAATAGATCTTAGAAGAAGAAAAAGAAAAAGGTGCAAGGGAGCTCTCTGGGGCCTCTTTTCTGAGGGTACTATCTCCTTCTAAGGGCTTCTCCCTCCTGACCTCATCTCTCCCAAAGGCCCCACCTCCCAGTATTGCATCGGGATTAGGTTCCCACATACAAATTTGGGGTGTGGAGAGGACACAGACTTTCAGTCTATAGCTCCAGGTGTTCTGATTCTAGCCCCTTCCTGCTCAGACACACAGCCCCAACATTCATGGGTGTTTGTTTGGCTTTTTCTAACTATACCATTAATTTTTACCCATTTCAATATATTTATAAAATAATATTTAGTACTCCCATCATCCAGAGATAACTGCCACCATGTATCCTTATGGTCTTTTTTTAAAATTACAATAGTTTATTAGATTATTTTTAGGGGCACGTGGCTGGCTCAATGCAATGCTTGATCTAAGGTTTGTGGGTTTGGGTTCCACATTGGGTGTAGAGATTACTTTAAAAATAAAAAAAAAAATAAGAAAAAAAATTAAGAACACAAATAAAAATAAATCACACCATAGTTGCTATGACTATAGTTAATAATAGTTTATTGCACATTTGGAAGTTGCTAAGAAAGTAGATCTTAAAAATCATCAGAAGAAAAAAAGATTTTGTGGGGTGTCTAGCTGGTTCAGTCGGTAGATCATGTGATTTTTTTTTTTTTTAAGATTTTATTTATTCATAGAGACACAGAGAGAGAGAGGCAGAGACACAGGCGGAGGGAGAAGCAGGCTCCATGCAGGGAGCCCAACGTGGGACTCGATCCCGGGTCTCCAGGATCATGCCCTGGGCTGCAGGCGGTGCCAAACCGCTGCGCCACCGGGGCTGCCCGATCATGTGATTTTTAATCTCACGGTTGTGAGTTTAAGCCCCACATTGGGTGTAGAGAGTACTTAAAATCTTAAAAAATAAAAAAAGATTTTGTAACACTGTATGGTGACAGATATTAACCAGACTTACGTGGTGATTTCACAGTATATACAAATACTGAATCATTATGTTGCACACCTGAAACTACTATGATGTCATATATCAATTATACCTCAATAAAGGGGTGCCTGGGTGGCTCAGTCAGTTAAGCATCTGCATTTAGCTCAAGTCATGATCCCGGAGTCCTGGGGTCGGGTCCTGAGTCAGGCTTTCTGCTCAGCTGGAAGCCTGCCTGTGCCCATCTCCCTGCCTCTGGCTTGTGCTCGCTCTCATGTGCTCCCTCTCTCAGATAAATAAATAAAGTCTTTAGGGATCCCTGGGTGGCGCAGCGGTTTGGCGCCGGCCTTTGGCCCAGGGCGCGATCCCGGAGACCCGGGATCAAATCCCACATTGGGCTCCCGGTGCATGGAGCCTGCTTCTCCCTCTGCCTGTGTCTCTGCCTCTCTCTCTCTCTGTGACTATCATAAATAAATAAAAATTAATAAATAAATAAATAAATAAAGTCTTTAAAAAAAAATTATACCTCGATAAAAAGAAAATACAGCAAACTTGAAAACAAAAACATTTCTTGGAAACTTTTCTTGTTTCCAAGAAAAAAAGGAGATAACCATAACTAACTCTCCTCTTTAAGGCTAACACCGTGTGATGCATTGATTTCGAACTTTTTCCCCTACTCACATTTTCTATTCAATTTTACATAAGATTTTTTTTTTTAAGATTTTATTTATTTATTAGAGAGCACTTGAGCGAGCAGGGGGGAGGGGCAGAGCAACTTGCTGTTTCTCATCTGGCTGTCTTTTTTAAGGGATTTTTTAATATATTATTATTATTATTATTTTAAGATTTATTTCTTTTATTCAGAGACAGAGAGAGAGACTAGAGGCAGAGACACAGGCAGAGGGAGAAGCAGGCTCCATGCAGGGAGCCCGACATGGGACTCGATCCCGGGTCTCCAGGATCACACCCTAGGCTGCAGGCAGCGCCAAACGGCTGCGCCACCGGGGCTGCCCCCCTTTTTTTTTTTAATATTATTTATTTATTTATTCATGTGACACACAGAGAGAGACAGAGACATAGGCAGAGGGAGAAGCAGGCTCCCTGTGGGGAACCTGATGCGGGACTCAATCCCAGGACCCTGGGATCACGCCCTGAGCTGAAGGCAGACACTCAACCACTGAGCCACCCAGGCGCCCTCTCGTCTGGCTGTCTTGTACATGCTCGAACATTATCCACATCCTTCATGATTCCCTTTGGTGACTGACCCATCATCTTTATAGATGGCCCATAATGTCCTCTACTGATGGACACTTAGGCTGCATCTCATTTGGGAGGGGGGGTTGTATAAATAATGCTAAAAGTAAAATAATAAAATTATAATTAAAAGATATATAAAAATAGTATTTTGATGAATATGCATTTATCTAAATCCAGGCACACATTTTTTTTTTAATTGATTTATTTAAGTCATCTCTACACCCAACACGGGGCTCAAATTCATGACCCTAAGATCAAGAGCCTCATGCTTGACCAACTGAGCCAGCTGGGCACCCTGGGCACATATTTCTGATCACTTGGTCAGGTGACACTGTCAATTTCTAGACCAGGAACCCAGCAGCAGAGGGGCAGCTGGCCTGGCAGGATACTGCATGGTCTCAGGGGTGCTCACCATTTCCATCCGGGTCTTAGCTGGCACTCCAGTGGCAGCCACAGCCTCTCATCTCATGAGAGGTGTCATCCACATTCAGGGGGCAGGTGAGAAGAAAGAGAGGAAGCCCCATTTTCTAACTGCCACCTCCTTTCTTTCTGTTTTAGACCTTTCGCAGAAATCTGCAATGATGCCAAGGTGCCAGGTAAGGTGGAGACTGAAGAGACCACCTCACTGCCTCTTGGGGACCAGGTCTGTGGGCAGATCTGGCCCAGGTGGCATGTGGTAGGTAGCTGACCACCCTGAGGAAGTATAGTGCCCTCTGCCCAGTACGTCCACAGGGAGCCTGAGACTTCCCCCTGCAGGCCAGTGTCCCTGGAAGGCCCCAGGGAGCCTGCAGTTGTCCGTCAAGGGGGGACCCTGCCATAGCACAGCTGAGTGTGTCACCTCAGCTAGGGATGATGGGAGCAGGCCAGAGCCAGGAGGAGAGGACAGTAGGTGGGATCATAGAAGCCACCTGGGGAAGACAGGGACAATACCAGCAGAGGGGGGCAGGCCAAGTGGCTGAGATGGGCTGGGCATAGGGGATACCCCACCATTCTCCCTGTATTTGCAGAACACACATCTGCACCAGACATTGTCTCTTAGAACCTATGAGTTCACAGGAAGCTGGGAGACCATCTGGTATGATGGTTCTGCCTGAGAAGATGTACCCCGGGGATGGGGGGTGTTTCCCTGGGTGGGTGATTTGGAGGCATACCACTGATTAAAATACACAGATATAGTCCCAAACACATTGTGCAGCTGGGAAGCTGAAGCCCAGAGAAGGAAGGGGGGTTAGCAGGTCCACAAGGAGACTTGGTGGCCACCTTGAGCCATCCATCTAAGCTGCAGTCCCAGCAAGTGCTCAGTGGGCACTGTGATGGGCCCCCATCCTGGCCTGAGACCCGAGGCCCCACCTCTAGAATGGGCCTAGGGTGGCACAGCCCAACCAGGAGCCCCCTCCCTCTGTCCTGCACTGGTCACACCAGATTTGTAGTAGGGAGGTGACAGATTTGGGAGCTGTTCTAGGTCAAAGGCAGAGGGGCAGAAGACTCTGCTGAGGCCTTGGGAGGAGAGTTTAGGACAAATTCTCGGAGCACAGATGCCATAACTTGCATCCAACACTCCACCATGGCCATCTTTGGGGTCTTAGAGTGACCCCAGGTTGGCCATGGCCCTTGGCCAGCACCTCTGCCTTCATTGTTCACGTGAGGCCTCCTACAAAAATCCCTTGTCTCTGGCCCATTCCCTGAGCTCCTTCTGCCCTGAGTCTTCTGTTTCCCAGGATGTCTGATTATGCCATGTCACAGACCCCCCAGCCTCTGATTTGTCTCCGCCAGTTGGACAAACAGCCACTTCATGGGCCCAGCCAGTGTTCATACTGTGTTATCACAACCCTTCTGGTGTCTACTCAGTGAGCTGGCCGCTCAGTCAAGCACCAAACCCTACTTGTGTGACACACAGTTGCAAATCTTTTCCAAGTCTCTTATATTCATATCAATTTAATTCTGCAGCCACAGAACACCTGCTGAGTCCTGCCCTGTGCTGGGCTCTTTCATACACATAATCTCCTTTGAGTCTCACATCACACTGTTTTTCCCATTTGGCTCAGAGAGGTTAATGCTAGAGAGCTAGCATTGGCGGTAATGGAATTTGAATCTAGGACTTTCGATTGTAAAGCACAGTCTCTTTCCATGGGTACACTGCCTGCTGTGAACTGCTGTACTTGTGAACGGTCATTTGTCATAGCATTATCCACAGTTAACAATAGCGACAGTACTAGTTCTCGATTGTTAAGTAGATCTGGAGGCCCAGGCAGGTCACCCACGGGAGCCTCCCAGCAACCCTGCAGGATCTGACTCATATTTCATCTGAGAGGAAATGAAGGACAAGGGCCGAGTAACTTTAAGTGACTTTCTCCAAGGCCCAAGGCCGAGCCCTTCCCTGTGGGATGCTAGGCCCTGGGAGTTCCAGGGAGGCCTGACCCCATTGGGTGGTCTGGGGATGGTATGGTCTGGGGATGGTATGGTCTGGGGATGGTATCAGGAAGACCTGGGCCCGAACTGAGCCCACTTGGGAGGCACACCTGGGGGATGAGGCTTGTGTTAGCAAAGGCAGGCAGATGACCACTGGGCTGTGGGACCCAGCTAAGGCAGGAGGTTGGAGGGATGGGCCTTGGCCACCCGAGGGTGGGGGGAGCGGCAGGGAGGTCTGGAGCCTTGAATGCCGAGAAGAGGACTTGAAACATGAAAATAAAAGCCTTCCCTCCGTTTAAAAAAAAAAAAAAAGCCTTCTCCAGGGGGGTTCAAAGGGGGTTCAAAGCGCAGACACAGCAGCCGGCATGAGATGTCAACAGCCTTTTCTCCCACCAGCCAAAGACAGCAGCATTCCCAAGCGCAAGAGAAAGCGGGTTTCTGAAGGGAACTCCTTCTCCTCCTCCTCGTCTTCCTCCTCCTCATCCTCTAACCCGGAGTCTGTGGCATCCACCAACCAGATCTCACTCGTGGTAAAGTTGCACAGATCCGGACCTGACCGCCCTGCTCTTTGGCCTTCACCCTGCGCTTGGGCCAGGCCGTCTGCTGTGGGACATGGGTTTGGGGTGCAGGGAGGCACTAAGTAAGCTCTGAGTGGGGCTCCTTGGCCTCAGGGTTGCACACCCATCTGCCGGACCTACTGGAGAGGTAGCCCAGGCCTGTCATCGGGCTGCTCACGTGCACCTGGGCAGGAAGCCACACCCCCACTGGGCATGTGGGCAAGCCGAAGCTGGGAGAGGGTAGGGGACTCCCCTGGGCGGTGCCAGAGCAGTACCCAGAGCTGACTCTCAGGTTCCCGGGTTGCCAGATGCTAAGTTAATCTCTGTGCTCATATCATGCGCTCTGGGCCTCACCACAGCCCTGTGAGGTGTGGGTGTTACCCACAGGGTACGGAGGAGGGAAACAAGGGTCAAGGGCTGGTTGACTGTGGCCTCACTGTGGTCAGCGGTGGTGGATGGTGGATGGATGGCCCACCTGCAAGCTCCTCCTATCCTGCCATGTGGTTGGATTGGGTTCTCTCCCATCCAAGAGGAAGAGCTCATTTTAGGGGCACACACACTTGCCAGTTCTTTCTTATCTCAAAATACTAGCTTTGAAATCCTGAGTCCAGTGGGGAGAATACTGGAGCACATTTGAAAATGATTTGGGGATTTATTTTTGACCGTGCCTCCCTCTAACCCCTTTCCTAGGAAACCCCAAAGTTCAGGCTGTACCTTTCTCCCCACCTACGAGTGCCTATAGGGGGTCCCTAGTTCTTCCCACATCCAAGAGACAGGACTCTTTGGAGCATAAGCCCTGGAGAGGGCTGAGTTTGTGGGGGTGACCACCTGGGAGTGTTCAGAGCCACTCCTCAATCCCATCTGGTCCACATGAGTAGTGCCTGGGACAGGTGGGAACAGGTCAGAAGGCCCCAGCCCAGGCTCCATGGCCACTGGTGGACTGTGTGACCTTGGACAGGTCACATCCCCTCCCTGGACCTCCAGCCGCCTCAGAGTGAATAGCATCTGAGAAGGCCCTTCTGAAAGTAGAGCTAAGTGGTCTGGCGTTCTTTCCGTGTCATCTGGAGTCCTAACCCAGACCATTTGTCCCCTCTTTCTAGCAATGGCCAATGTACATGGTGGACTATGCCGGCCTGAACGTGCAGCTCCCAGGACCTCTGAATTACTAGACCTCAATGCTGAAATCAGGACCTCACTCAGAAAGACTAAAGGAAATGTAATTTATGTACAAAGTGTATATTCGGATATGTATCGATGCCTTTTAGTTTTTCCAATGATTTTTACACTATATTCCTGCCACCAAGGCCTTTTTAAATAAGTAAAAAAAAAAAAAAAAAAAAAATTTGCGCTTGCTTATAACTTTTGAGTATTCTCGTTTGGAATTACAACTGCGGCTGTCACTGGGACAAGGTCAGGAAACACAGCTCAGATGGCCCACCAAGGTCCCCCCACCATTCCTTGCCAAAGCAGAGGCAGTGTCCCTGTCCCCCACTGGGTCCTGGTGTCTGGGGCTGACTTCTCTTATTTCTCTCTCTGCTGCTGGGGCCGTGTGACTTCCGGATGAGGTGCCATGTAAGGGCAGGTGGCACACTGACCCCCTGGCCTTGGGGAGTGCACAGGGTGGCAACAGGGGTCTGTCGTGCTGAGTAACAGGTGAAGTCTAAGGTATTAAATATAATCGTCAAGGCTGGGATCTCCATGGCTGGAGAGAAGGTGGCTTGGCGAAGGGGCTCTGCTTTGGGGCCGAAGGGGTGGGGGGGTGGGATTTTTGATAGAGCTCAGGGCATCTGAGCAGCAGTGATGGGTCACAGCTGTGTCTCAGAAAGGCCACTCTGGTGGCAGGTGAGAAGATGAAGGAAGGGGACAGATCAAAAGGGCCTGGCACTGGGCGGCTCGGCCCATTCACGTGGGTGGGGAAGGCAGGGAACCCTGGGAGCACAAGGCAGGGTGACTTCAGCACCGAATCAAGGACCATCTCTGAAGAGGAGACTTAAAGAGCACAGTGAGGGTTGGCAGGGCAAAGCTGAATGGTGTTCTAGGAGAGCCGCTTGTGCCAAGGCTGGGAGGCTGCCCGAGACCTTGGGCGTTCCAGGAACAGAGAGTGCCTGGAGGCAAGATGAGGGATCAGTGGGGATGCCCAGTGGGCTGTGCGCCGCACCCCACACAGGGAGCCAGGTTGAAGGGGTGAGTGCAGCAGGAATGCAGCCTGGGTTCTTCAGCTGAGCCATGCACCCTGGGGCCAGCCTGCACCCCTTTTTTCTGCTGGCCTTGTGGGCCAGGAAGAGGCAGCCTGGGGGGGGCCACCACTGGATCTGCATTATGGAAGGGCCCACCTTCCAGCAGGGAGTGCCTTGGAGGGCGGTGAGGAAGGAAGGAGAAGCTGGGAGACCACACCGGAGGCTCCTGTAGGGGCTCCAGGAGAGCTGGCCCCGGATCCAGCCAGGTGGAGCAGAACAAGGTCAGCCAGCAGGACTCGGAAGTCAATTGGACAGGCAGGCTCGGGCATGGAGGGGTCAGGGTGACTACAGGGGCAAGCCAAGGGCCAGAAGCGGGCCTACCACTTGGAGGAGCTGAGCTGTGACTCAGCCAATTAAGTGATCAAAACCGGCCAGGAGCGTCTGCCAACCCCCAGGGTCAGCCCGGTGCCCAGAGCGCAGCGCCCCGAGGGGAGGCCCCGGCCCCGCCTTCCGGACTCCGCTCCGTCCTGGAAAGATGCCAGAAGCCAGAAGCCGCAAGGCTGGCACGCGGCGCCCACACCGCTGCCCCGTCTGCTGCTGCCACCGCCTGCTCCCTCGTCCCAGCGCCCCGGACCCAGGGACCCACGAGGGCTCCGCACCGCACCCTCAGACCCCTGCCCCTCCCTGTCCAGGCTCAGGGCTGGGGCGCGCCCACAGCCACCACCGCTGTCAAGGGCAGAAACTGTGGACTAGAAGGCACTCTTGCATCTGCCCTCCAGCCCCCTAGACCTGCGTGCCAGCTCCTCGGCCGGCGGGGACCTTCTCCTCCACTCTCGTCCCCTGCCTCCCACCCCTCCCCTCCTCCTCCACCGCGGCCCCCGAGCAGGAGCGCCGGCCCCCCGGGCGCCCCACCGCAGCCCGGCCCCCCCCCCCCCCCCCCGCCTACCCCGCAGCCCGCCCCCGGCCCCCCCGCCTCCCCCGCAGCCCGCCCCCGGCCCCCCCGGCTCCCCCGCAGCCCGCCCCCGGCACCCCCGGCTCCCCCGCAGCCCGCCCCCGGCACCCCGGCTCCCCCGCCTACCCCGCAGCCCGCCCCCGGCACCCCGGCTCCCCCGGCTCCCCCGCAGCCCGCCCCCGGCACCCCTCCCCGGCCCCCCGGGCCCCCCCGCAGCCCGCCCCCGGCCCCCGCAGCCCGCCCCCGGCCCCCCGGCTCCCCCGGCTCCCCCGCAGCCCGCCCCCGGCACCCCCCCCGGCCCCCCCCGCAGCCCGCCCCCGGCACCCCCCCCGGCCCCCCCCGCAGCCCGCCCCCGGCACCCCCCCGGCCCCCCCGCAGCCCGCCCCCGGCACCCCCCCCCGGCCCTGGCCCCCCGCAGCCCGCCCCCGGCACCCCCCCCGGCACCCCCGCAGCCCGCCCCCGGCACCCCCCCGCCTCCCCTGGCCCCCCCGCAGCCCGCCCCGGCCCCCCGGCTCCCCCGGCCCCCCCGCAGCCCGCCCCCGGCACCCCCCCCCGGCACCCCCGCAGCCCGCCCCCGGCACCCCCCGCCTCCCCCCGGCCCCCCCGCAGCCCGCCCCCGGCCCCCCGGCTCCCCCGGCCCCCCCGCAGCCCGCCCCCGGCACCCCCCCCCCGGCACCCCCGCAGCCCGCCCCCGGCACCCCCCCCGGCCCCCCCCGCAGCCCGCCCCGGCACCCCCCCCGCCTCCCCCGGCCCCCCCCTGGGCACCGCCCCCCCCCGCCGCCCCCGGCCGCCTGGCGCCTCCCGGTCGCCTAGAGACGAGCCCCGCCCCGCCCCGCGGCCGGAAGTGGCTCCTGCCCCGAGGGGCGGCAGCGCGGGGGGCGGGGCCCGCGGGGCCTCCCGGGTCCGCCTGCGTGCGCCGGGGCCGTGCCGACTGGGCAGTGACGCCTGCTGTGCGGCGCAGCCCGGCGCCTTGGGCCCGACCCCATCGCATAAAGCAGGAGGGTGCCCCCCGCACACCCCTAGAAGCCGCGGCGGCCTGGCCGCTCCCCTGCCGGGAGCCCTGCGCTCTGGGCCGTGCGCCGGGACCGGGACCGGGACCGAGGGCGGGGAGCGCGCGTGCCTGGGCCGCAGGCTGCCCGCCCCCTCGCCTCGGCGGCCCGCAGCCCTGGGGATGCCTCCCCTTCCCCGCTCGCAGCCCTGCTTCCTGCAGAAGAGCCCAGATGCTGTTTATGCAACCTCTCCAGAATCTCAGTGCACTGTACTTTTTAAAGTGATTTGATTCAAAGCGCTCATTCTTTAATTAAAGTTCATTTAGCTGCCATCTGTCTGGGTTCAAAATGGCTTCGTGTTTTGCAACTCTAAATGAGGATTGTTATTGGATTTGTAAACACATCCACCAAAAAAAATCACAAAACATTTTCAAAAGTAATAAATGAGGAATGTGCAGAAGGAGTGTTAGGATCTGCATCTTAAACATTCTAATTGCCGGGGAATGTATTCTGGTGGGTACATAATCATTTTATATACAAATCTTTGTACAAAAATCTGGTATCAGTGAAAAGATCAAGATTATAGAAAATGCTGGAATTATATCTGATTGAAAACAGTAATAAAGCAATAATCAACGCTGAGACAAAGCTAGGGTGAGGCGGGAGGGGAACTGAGGGAGGGGTGGCTCTCAGGCACCTGCTCCCCTGCAGCCAGCCTCCTTCACAGCCCAGGTGCACCCCTTCTGCTAAAAAGGAGGTGATCCGGAGCTCCAGTGGCAGGGATTCCCTATAGCCCTGCAAGGGGCCTTCTTTTAAGGAGTCAAGACCTTATGGGGCACCTGGCAGGCTAAGTCCATAGAGCCTGGTGACTCTTGATCTCAAGTTTCTGAGTTCAAGCCTCATGTTGGGCATAGAGATTACTTAAAAATAAATTTATTTTTTTAAAGATTTCTTTTTAAAAATAAAGATTTATTTATTTGGGGACATCTGGGTGGCTTAGTGGTTGAGCCTCTGACTTCTGCTCAGGTCATGATCCCAGAGTCCTGGGATCGAGTCCCTCATCCGGCTCCTTGCAGGGAGACTGCTTCTCCCTCTGCCTGCGTCTCTGCCTGTCTCCGTGTGTCTCTCATGAATAAATAAATAAAAATCTAACAACAAGAAAAGAGAAAAGGTGTACTGATTGGGACACTGGGTGGCTCAGTCGTTTGGGTGTCTGCCTTAGGCTTGGATCATGATCTCAGGGTCCTGGGATAGAGTCCCACATAGGCCTCCCTGCTCAGTAAGGAGTCTGTTTCTCCCTCTGCCTCTGCCTCTCTGCCCTGCTTGTGCTCTCTCCCTCTCACTCGAATAAATAAATGAAATCTTTCAAAAATTAATTAAAAAATTATTTATTTACTTATTTATTTGAGAGAGAGAAAGCACAAGTGGGAGTGGCAGCAGGAGATTGAGAGAGACTCTCAAGCAGACTCTGCACCTGAGCATGGAGCCTGATGCAGGGGTCAGTCTCACCAACCTGAGATCACCACTGGAGCCAAAATCAAGAGTCAGGTGCTTAATCGACTACACCACCAAGGCACCCCAAAAGTAAAAATAAAATTTTTAAAAGATTTTATTTATTTATTCATGACAGACACAGAGAGAGAGAGAGAGGCAAAGACACAGGCAGGGGGAGAAGCAGGCTCCATGCAGGGAGCCCGACATGGGACTCAATCCCAGGTTCCCAGGATCACACCCTGGGCTGAAGGCAATGCTAACCTGCTGAGCCACCCGGGTTGCCCAATAAAAATAAAATTTTAAACATTTTTTTTAATTTTTTTAATTTATTTATGATAGCCACAGAGAGAGAGAGAGAGAGAGGCAGAGACACAGGCAGAGGGAGAAGCAGACTCCATGCACCGGGAGCCCGATGTGGGATTCGATCCCGGGTCTCCAGAATCGCGCCCTGGGCCAAAGGCAGGCGCCAAACCGCTGCGCCACCCAGGGATCCCAAAAATAAAATTTTAAAAAATTATTGAAGGTTGTTTACTAAGCCCAATGATGCAAAGTCTCTGCCCTCCCACCTGGTCCAGCCAGAGAAGAGGAGAAAAGATGGAGAGGGAAAGTAGCCTTTTTTTTTTTTAATACTTCATGTGGTGGCCCAATGAAAGGGGAAATACTCTTCAGAAAAAGTAATAATGATTTTTCGGTGGGGAACCTGAGGCACAAAATCAGTAGAAGAGCAGGGCTGGAGGCGAGTCTCAGGGCAGCCAGCTCTCTCAAGATGCACTGCCCTTGTCGAAAATATCTATCCTGGGTGATATCTGATGATACGAAGGGGGATGTGGGGAGAAGCTAGGTGTGGGTTAAAACAGAACCCAACCGCCCTGAGGCTCTGTGCATGATCTGGTCTCTGCCCCATGCATCCTCAGATGTCATCTTTGGGGCTGTCTGCACATTGGGTTAGGAGTTCTTCTTCCTTCCCAGCTCAGCGCAGCACTTCCTTCCAGCTTTACCTTTTTTTTTTTTTTTTAATCCCCAAAGATGACTATAACATCTTTAGAGTGGGGGAAGTTTTACTTTCTTTTTATTATTATTATTATTTTATTTATTTATTCATGAGAGACACAGAGAGGAGGCAGAGACACAGGCAGAGGGAGAAGCAGGCTCCCTGTGGGGAGCCCGATGCAGGACTCCATCCCAGGAAACTGAGATCACAACCTGAGCCAAAGGCAGATCCTCAACCACTGAGCCACCCAGGCACCCCCCAGCTTTACCTCTCACTAAGAAGTCTCCACCTCAGAGGCCGTTCCAGAACACCCAGCAGATGCTCCCCCTTAGCACATAATTTTTAAGCTTTATCTCCTTTTTATCGAATCACATTATTACTACCATGTGTCCTAGTTTATTCTTGGGCAGTCATTTTCTGGCTGTCTTCCCTGCTTTGAGCATCACGATGGCAGGGACGGTGTCGAGCCAGCTCACCATCCTACCCTTGTAGCCCCAACCATTGCCTGTTCTGCTCAGTGGGAGCCACAGGAATGCATGAATCCATCACATTCCTTCCTGCTGGAGCAGAACCTGGATGATCCCTTAGCTCTAAGTCCTCCTTCCACGTGACTCCAGTAATCTTGCTCCCACCTTACCTCCCCCACCTCAGGATCCATTATGGAGGAACCATGAACTGTGCCTCTGTCTGTTCTTTCACCACTAAAACTTGCTGTTTATTTCTGGTCAAGTGTTTGGACTTCAGAAGCCCTCGATTTCACACCGATGGCCCTGCAACACCCCACATGGTGCAGGTGATGGGATTCAGGAGAGACACTAGGTGCTAGAAGAGGCAAAGGAGGCCACTGTAAGAGGCATGGAAAGCACTCTGCCTTGCTCACACTTTTGCAGATTGTTGTCAAAATGCCACTATGGGGGCGCCTGGGTGGCTCAGTGGTTGAACATCGGCCTTCAGCTTAGATCATGATCCCGGGGTTCCTGGGATCGAGTCCTGCATTGGGCTCCCCACAGGGAGCCTGCTTCTGCCTCTGCCTGTGTCTCTGCCTCTCTCTCTGTGTCTCTCATGAATAAATAAAATACTTTTTTAAAAAAATGCTACTATGGGGCAGCCCCGGTGGTGCAGCGGTTTAGCGCTGCTTTCAGCCTGGGGCGTGATCCCAGAGGCCGGGGATCGAGTCCAGTGTTGGGCTCCCTGCAGGGAGCCTGCTTCTCCCTCTGCCTCTGTCTCTGCCTCTCCCTCCCTCTCCCTCTCTTTCTGTCTCTCTGTCTCTCTCTCTCTCTGTCTTTCATTAATAAATAAATAAAATTTAAAAAAATTAAAAATAAATAAATGCTGCTATGTACTAAATGTTTACAGTGTCACAGCCACTAGGCAAGATTTTGTGTACACTATTAATCCTCACTGCCCTGCAAAGTAAAGAGTATTTCTTCCTTCCATAGATGAAGGACCTGAGGTCCAGGAAGCTCAGGGCTAGCTCCGGGGTTACACAACCAGGACAAATTAAGCACTAAGCCAGGATTCAAAGCAAAGATTCAAGGAGCGCCTGGCTGGCTCAGTCAGAGGAGCGTGTGACTTGATCTCCCTGTCGTGAGTTCGAGCCCCACATGGGGTGTAGTGATTACTTAAATAAAGAAATAAATAGGGTCGCCTGGGTGGCTCAGTAGGTTGAGCATCTGCCTTCACTCTGGTCATGATCCAGGGTCCTGGGATCAAGCCCTGCCCCTGCTTGCTCAGCAGGGGGTCTGCTTCTCTCTATCCCACTGTCCCTCTCCCCTGCTCCTGCTCTCTCTCTCTCAAATACATAAATAAAATCTTTTTAAAAAGAAAGAAAGAAACATTTTTTTAAGTGTTTAAAAAAGAAAGGGGGATCCCTGGGTGGCACAGCGGTTTAGCGCCTGCCTTTGGCCCAGGGCAGGATCCTGGAGACCCGGGATCGAGTCCCACGTCAGGCTTCTGGTGCATGGAGCCTGCTTCTCCCTCCTCCTGTGTCTCTGCCTCTCTCTCTCTCTCTCTCTCTCTCTCTCTGTGACTATCATAAATAAAATAAAATTAAAAAAAGGAAAAAGCAAAAATTCAGGCCACCAAGGCCATCCCAGGGTGGATCCTGCACCCAACTGCCCTTCCTGGTAGGGCTGGAAAAGCAGCCAGCAGCTTCACACTGGGGGAAGCTTCTCTTCTGGCTTTCCCCTTGTTTAAAGAACACACGTACATTTGGAAAGGAAGACATGAGCAGCAGCTAGTTCAGGCTTGCTCAGACCTCACACTACGGGTAAGGGATCTCATGAGGAGGCCACACTGGAGGGACTCGAGGAACACACTCGTACACACACATATACTGAGCCACACACACACATACAGTCACTCACAATACACACACGCACACCACACAATCACATTCGCCCAATCACACATAGTCACACTCACATATACTCATGCACATAAATGTACACACATTCACGCAATCACAGTCACATCCATACACATACAAACATACACAGTCATGTATGTACATATACACACAATACACAATCGCTCACACATACACAGTCACACTCACACATGTACAACACACTCGCAATTACAGTCACGTATACACGTGCACTCACAGTCACACTCATACATACAGTCACACACACACACACACACACACACCTCCTCATTCACATGCACATACATACACACAATAATACATAGTCACACTCACATTGGCCCATACGCAAACGTCCTCACATTTACACATGGATACAGTCACACACATACATGCACGCAGACACACACACCCACTTAAAAACTGGTTAATTAGAGGAGGTGTCACAATCCCCAATCGCAGTGTAGTGGTTGGCTTGCAGACAATCAGAAATTGGCTTCTGAAAAAAAAAGAAGAAAAGAAATTGGCTTCTGAAAAAAGAAACTGCAGCATCAAGGAACCTAGCTCAGCCACAGCTCCAAGCATGCTCCGCCCCTGATAGCGCTGGGCTGCCCCAGGGAGAAAGCCACAGGCCTCACCCTGGCATCGGAGGCCACCGACACCTCTGAATCTCCCTGTGCACCTTGGGTTCCAGCCAAACCATGTCCTCACATCCTCTGAACATTCTAGAGCCTCTCATACCCCCATGCCTCTGCCCAGGCCTTCTGCTGGACTGGCTCTTCCTCATTCCTTTGCTCCACAGGGGTCTGCCCTGCTTTGTGATCCAGCAGAAAGGTCCCTCTGCCCCAGGCCTCCCAACCCAGCAAGTGTTCTCAGAACTCAGGTGCTCACAACGCCTGTGTCCTTGTCCCCTGAAAAAGATACTGAAGCCCTGGCCTAAAGCACAAGCTCCTGATATTTCTGTGTGTCTTCCTTCCACAGAGGAAGGGGTTGTCTGCACATGGGGTTGGGAGGGCACCCTGAGGCATGGCTTTCTTGACATAAGTCATTGTAATGCCCACAACCCCCAATCTCTGCCATTTTATGATCTAGGCCTGACCAGCTTTCCTTGCCCGAAGCATATTCCTTGTACGACTTCCTGGGATATCTTCCAAATTGCAGAAGGATAGGCCCCACTAGATAATGATTTTTAAGGGAACAAAAGAATGTAAGAACAAACAGCCACTGTCAAACCAGGAGATAGCTTAATCATACCAGGGACAATAAATCAGTGATAAAGTTCCCGTGCTGATTCAAAAGTAAAGATTGACCTGACACACATTCTTGACTTATCTTTACCAGATTAAAACTCAAATGGGGCATGTGGGTGGCTCAGTGGTTGAGCATCTGCCTTTGGCTCAGGTCATGATCCCGGGGTTCTGGGATCGAGTCCCACATTGAGTTCCCCACAGGGAGCCTGCTTCTCCCTCTGCCTGTGTCTCTGCCTCTCTCTCTCTCTGTCTCTCAGAAATAAATAAATAAAATCTTAAAAAAAAAGGGGGGGGGATGCCTGGATGGCTCAGTGGTCGAGCATCTGCCTTAGGCTCAGGATGTGATCCTGGAGTCACAGGATTGAGTCCCACATCGGGCTTTCTGGATGGAGCCTGCTTCTCTCTCTGCCTGTGTCTCTGCCTCTCTCTGTGTGTCTCTCATAAATAAATAAATGATATTAAAAAAAAAAAAGAAAAGGAATTGGAAGCAGGGACTCAAACAGATACCTGTACACCCACACTTACTTGCAGTATCATTCACAGCAGCCAAAAGGCAGAGACAATCCGAGTGCCCACCAACGGATGAATTGATAAGCCAAATACAGGCTAGCCACACAATGGAATATTATTCAGCCATAAGAAGGAATGAAGCTCTGACACCACTACCACACGGGTGCGCTTTGAAAACACACTATATGAAAGCAGTAAGACACAAAAGGATAAATAGGATAAGGTTCCACTTGAACGAGGTATTGAGAACAGGCAAATTCACAGAGACAATAGATAGATTAGAGGTTACCAGGGCCTGGGAGGAGAGGAGGAAGGGGGGGGGGAATTACTGTTTAGTGGGTACAGAGTTTCTGCTTGGGATGATAAAAAAAGTTCTCGAAATAGTGGTGATGGTTACATAACATCAGGAATGTACTTGAGCAGCCTGGGTGGCTCAGTGGTTTAGAGCTGCCTTCAGCCCAGGGCATGATCCTGGAGACCCAGGATCGAGTCCTGCATCAAGTTCCCCGGCGGGAGCCTGCTTCTCCCTCTGCCTGTGTCTCTGCCTCTCTTTCTTTCTCTGTGTCTCTCATGAATAAGTAAATAAAATCTTTTAAAAAGAAAAAAAAAAAAAGGAATGTACTTAATGCCACTGAGTTGTATACCAAAATGGTAAATGTTATATTTTTTATCACAATAAAATATTCTTTTTTAATTTAATTAATTTATTTATTTTTATTTTAAATTTTTAAAAAAAGATTTATTTATTTACTTATTTTAGAGGGAGAGAAAGAGCAGAGAGAGGGGCAGAGGGAGAGAGTGAGAGAGAGAGGGACAGACTCCACAAGTAGACTCCCAGGCTGAGCGAGGAGCCTAACCCTCAGCTCCTCAGCTCAAGCAGATCCTGAGATCATGATCTGAGCTAAAACAAAGAGTTGGCCACCTAACTGACTGACCACCCGGTGCCCCCCCAAAATTATTTTTTAAAGCACCCTGGCTGCTGTGTGGAAGAAAATGGTGGCTTCTAGATTAGCCCCTGGTCATCAAAATCAAATTCCCTCCTTCCATTTTCCCCCAACATGCACACATGCTAGCAAAAACAGGTGGTATTAAGCATACCATCCTAGGTCTGCCATTCAGAGACTCCCACCTCCTCTAATCCTGGGTCCACCAGGTGATCTGAAGCCTCTGGGCACACAGGTGGGCATCTGAGAGACCCAAGCTTGCCTGATCCAACCCAACCCAGCTGGTCCAGGGGAAGCAAGTCGCCCAGAACACATCACAGCTCATGAAGCTCACCCCCCCCCCCCCATTCTGAGGGTCACTGGAAAAAGCGTGGCTTCATGGAGGGCTTTCTGTTGACAATGACGGTGTCACTATATGATCTATGAGAAATGCCCTGACAGCTGCGGCCACCAGTAGCAGCCCCCCACAGGTCCCCTAGTGGCCACTGACATCAGGAAGAAGAAGAGGGCAGGGACAGGGCCCAGCAGGGACTGAGTAGCTCCCCCTTTGAAGGAAGAAAGTGGAAATTCTATCTTCCTGGATCACAGGGATCCATTTTCATGTCTAGATCCTCCACGTTCCACCTGCCAGCCAGCTGTTAAAGGGCCCAGGAGTCCAGCTCCTCTCCCAGACCTGGGTCTGGCACACGGAGCGGGTGCTTGGGACAAATGGAATGAAGGAATGAGTGCTGGAGGCCACGGACACCAGCCTGGAAGCCCAGAGAGGCCCAGTGAGTGGGGTGACCACAGGAAGTTGGTGGCTGAGCCAGGATTGGCACGGGCTGCCCCTCCCAGCCCTGCCGTCTCTCCTGGGGCCTCAGTCTCTGGCCCACAGCGGGGAGGAGCCACTAGTGAGTCACACACAGGCTCTATCCGTGGGGAGTTTCTTCTTTTCTTGACTCTCTTCTCCTCCCTCTCTTCCCTTTCTGGAAAATCTGATTAGAACTTTGAAAGCTGAACCGTCCGTCTGCGGATCGGGTTGCCAGATTTAGCAAAGAAAAATACAGGATGTTCAGTTAAATGGAAATTTTTGATAAGCGACAAAGAATTCTTTAGTGTGAATATGTTCCGTGTGATATCTGGGTCATAACCCAGTTCGGGAGAACAGCAGCCTCCCTCCTCTGGCTCCCTTGGCCCAGCAGAGCCGCTGCTCCTTCCATGGCACGCCTTTGCTGTGCCATCCAGAGCCCCTGTGCTTGGTCCCTGGCTGACGGAGTTTCCGAGAGCAGGAGCCATCCAGACACCTGCTGCAAGACTGGGGGAAATGAGGAAGCTGCCCAGACAGCCAGAGAGAACAGGAAACCCCAGCTGCCACAAGAGAGGAAATCGTGCCGGGAGGCGGTGGAGGGTGGAGGGTGGAGGGGAGGCAAGTCCAAGTCAGCAGCCCTGTCACCCTCATCCCTGCCCCTGGGCTGCACAGAGGCCCAGCACAGAGTGGGGACCATGAAGGCTCCAAGAAGCAAAGAGCCACTGACCAAGAGGACAACTGTCACATCCCCAGTCAGCCTCATGACATTGTGACTTGGTCTAGATACCTGGCTCCTAGGTGCCCCAGCCCTGCTCCCAAAAGGAAGGACCCATCTCTGGGGAGCTCAGGGCCAATGCCAAAGGCACGGCTGTGCTAGGTCAACAGTCCCCCCTTCCCTCCCTGCATCGCCTGCATCTCCTGGCCCCAGATCCCAGAGCACAGCTCCCTCTGGCTGCGTCCCTCCTCTGCTGGGCTGCACCTGCCCCTCTGAGGGTCTTGAGGACCTCCTTTTTAAAAAAAAAAAAATTATTTATTTATTCATGAGAGACAGAGAAAGAGAGGCAGAGACACAGGCAGAGGGAGAAGCAGGCTCCCTGTGAGGGAACCCCATGTGGGACTCGATCCCAGGACTCCAGGATCACACCCTGACCCAAAGGCTCAACCACTGAGCCACCCAGGCGCCCCTCAAATAAATTTTTTAAATGTTTTTTTTTTAATGTATACATATTGCTAAAAACCAGTAATTTTCTTTCCTGTGGATTTCTGCTTCTATCTCATTAGCCAGAAATAAATGGTTGTGCCTGGCTGCAAGAGAAGCTGAGAAATCAAGATTTAGGTTTGTGGGTTTTTCTAAAGATTTTCTTTATTTGCAGAGAGAGAGAACAAGCAGGGGGAGCAGCAGGAAGAGGGAGAGGGAAGAGCAGACTCCTTGATGAGCAGGGAGCTCGAGGTGGGACTCTATCCCAGGACCCTGGAATCACAACTTGAGCCAAAAACAGACGCCCATCCAACTGAGTGCCCGAGTTTTAGTTTTGAAGCTGGGAACATGGTCTGTGAATAAGGAGGAAAGGAGGGGGATAGATGCTGGGGAGCCATGTCCAGCAACGTCTTCCACAGACACCATACATGAGGCTCTGCAACCCTTTTGCTCTCCACTTAATAGGTCATGAATCTTTCCAGATTCACACATACAGGTCTACCTTATGGACCTACCAAAAATGGCACAACAGTCCCACAGAATGGTATCACCCTCATTTCTGACTATATCCAATATTTTTCTAAAGCAAAGGCAGTGGCAATAAACACCCTTGTAGAAACATCGTTTGGTGCTGGTGCTTCTGTTTCTGAACTTCAGATTTCCCCAGTGTGGCTTACTGAGTGAAAAAGTGGCATGTCTATTGTTCTCAATTGCCATGGAACAAATGACCCCCAAAGTTAATAGCTTAAACTAATAAACTTCCTGGGGCTGAGGCACCTGGCTGGCTCAGGCGGTTGAGCATATAGCTCTTGATCTTGGGGTCATTGGGTTCAAGCACATGTTGGGAATAGAGATTCTTTCTTTTTTTTTTTTTTTAAGATTTTATTTATTTATTTATGAGAGACATGGAGAGAGAGAGAGAGAGGCAGAGCCACAAGCAGAGGGAGAAGCAGGTTCCACGCAGGGAGACTAACTCAGGAACCGATCCCAGATCCTGGGATCACGCCCTGAGCTGAAGGCAGACCTCAACCACTGAGCCACCCAGGCGTCCCGGGAATAGAAATTATTTTTAAAAACTAAACTAAATAAGTAAACTTACTGTCTCATATTGGTTCTGAGGGTCAGGAATCCAGGAGCAGCTGGATGTGTTGTTCTGGATCAGCGTGTCCCAGGAGGCTGCAACTCAAGCCACGGCTGGGCAGCTGTCATCTGCTGGATCCGGGTGGGAGAATCTGCTAAAGGGGAGAACTACACCGGCATGTGGATACGAGGAGGCAAGAAACACTGGGGGCCATGTTCCCCCACTGGCTATAGATAGGTGGACACATATTCTTTTATATTGCCTTTTTCTTTTTTAAAATGTAATGTAAGAAAAAAAATTTTTTTAATGTAATGTAAGGACGCCTGGGTGGCTCAATAGTTGAGGTCTGCCTTTGGCTTAGGTCATGATCCCGGGTCCTGGGATGGAGTTCTGCATCGAGTTCCCGGCCGGGAGCCTGCTTCTCCTTCTGCCTGTGTCTCTGCCTCTCTCTCTCTCTCTCTCTCTCTCTCTCTCTCTGTGTGTGTGTGTCTCATGAATAAATAAATAAAATATTTTTTAAAAAATGTACTTAACCCTGATTGGAAGTGTAATGCATGCTAATTTTAGAAAAACTTGAAAACCCAGAAAAATATGCAAAAGAAATCTCAAACCCCCATAACCCCACCACTGAAAGATAATTGCCACCTACATTTTTATACATTTCCTTCCACTCCTTCTTCTATGCATATTATGTTAGTGAGGATGTTTTCATCAGGTAACAAAAACCACCCAGACTTGAACAAGCTCAAATAGAAGGAAAGCTATTTAGGACCCCAGGGAACAGGAAACATAAAGGTGGCCAGATGTTAGGGTTGGTTGAGAACCATGACATCCTAAAGGACCCAAAGGACTTCTCCAGGGCCATCCAAACACTGACTTGATCCCAAGGGTCATAGAGCTATATGACCCTTGCTCATTGCTATAGAGCAAGGGCAGCATCTCATTTACCCCTTAAGGCAGAGAGATGATCAGAGGGGCTGAAAGTCTTCCTTTCAGTCTGATTGGGCCAACTTGCTTCACATCCCCACTCCTGAACACGATGCTATCATTGGGAATACCATAGGCTAACTGACCAGTGTAGACCTGGTTAAGTGGTGGGATTACTGCCATTGACTTAGATCTATCACCCTCAGAGCTGGGGCAGCTTCCCCTGAGTCACATGATCTTCAAGGTTGGAAGAAGAGGAAAAGGAGGATGGGTGGCTACCATCAGTGTCTTCTATACAAATATATTTAGATAGTTGATATGATACAATTTCGTGTCCTTATTATTCCAACTGAATGTCATATTTTGAACGTATTCTTTTTTTTTTTTAAGATTCTATTTTTAAGTAATCTCTACACATGGGGCTGGAACTTACAACTCTGAGATCAAGAGTCGCACACTCTACTGACTGAGCCAGCCAGCACCCCTGAACACATACTTTATGGTTTAAACTTTTATAAGTAAATGGCCATATAATAGTCCAACAGGTTACATACTATAATTTACTTTTTACAATAGCTTATTGAGGTACAATTCACCCATTTCAACTGTACAATTCAATGGCTTTTAGTATATTCCCAGAGTTGTGCAACTACCATGATCAATTTTTCAACATGGTCATCACCTCAGAAAGAAACCCAGTACCCACTAGCAGCCACACCACATTTCAGCCAGACAACCACTACTCAACTTCCTGTTTCTATGGATTTGCTTATTCTGGATGATTTGCATAATGGTATCATATAACATGTGGTCCTTTGTGACTGGCTTCTTTCAATTAGCATAATGTTCTCAAGGTTCATCCCCATTATAGCATGTTCCAGTATTTTATTTCTTTTCATTGCTGAATAATATTCATTGTATGCATAGACTATATTTTTTAAAAAATCTAAAATTAAATAAAAATAAGTCTAAGGGTGCCTGGGTGGCTCAGTTGATTATGCATCTGTCTTTGGTTCAGGTCATCTGAAGAGCATAGCCAGGGGGGGGGACCAAGGGAGAGGGAGAAACAGATTCCCTGCTGAGCATGGAGATGGAGGGCTCAATCCCAGGACCTTGAGATCATGACCTGAGCCAAAGGCAGACCCTCAACTAACTGAGCCACCCAGGTGCCCCAAAAGCACAGATTTGAAGTGATGCATCTACAAGTCAATACCACAGATGACCAGTAAACCGTGAGCAGCTAGGAGAAAGATATAGAATTGATTCTTCCTTGCCACTCCTCTAAGAAACCAATACTTCCAACACCTTGATCTTGGACTTTCAGCCTCAAGAACTGTGAGACAAGGAATTTCTGATATTCTTATTTATTTATTTGTTTGTTTGTTTGTTTGTTTATTTATTTATTTATTTATTTTCCTTAAGTAACCTCTACACCCAACATGGGGCTTGAACTCATGACCTCAAGATCAAGAGTCACTTTTTCTACAACTGAGCCAGCCAAGGCGCCCCTCTGATATTTTTAAGTCACCTAGTTCATAGTACTTTGTCACGGCAGCCCTAGGAAACTAACAAAATAATGAAGACAGAAGGAGAATAGAGGTAATAGAGACAACTGGCAGTGTCTGTGGCTCAGTGTCTATAAAGGAAACCCTAGGGATCCCTGGGTGGCGCAGCGGTTTGGCGCCTGCCTTTGGCCCAGGGCGCGATCCTGGAGACCCGGGATCGAATCCCACGTCGGGCTCCCGGTGCATGGAGCCTGCTTCTCCCTCTGCCTGTGTCTCTGCCTCTCTCTCTCTCTCTCTGTGACTATCATAAAATAAAAAAAATAAAATAAAATAAATTTATTAAAAAAAAAAAAAAAAAGGAAACCCTACTTCCCATGTTGGGCTCCTGACACCAATGTGTTACCAACATGTGCATCTGTTCTGGGTTGTGGGTTAGCTATTGTCGCCCTTACGCGCCTGACGCTGCCTGCTATAATGTGCATGTTGGAACTGGACTTGGTGTGTGGAACTCAAACATGCTAGGGCAGTGGTGAATGACCCATGTCTCCAAATACACATACTTACTCTGAGATCTTTGTGCTTTTTTGTGTTTTTAAAATTATTTATTTATTTATTCATAAGAGACACACAGAGAGAGAGAGAGAGAGGCAGAGACACAGGCAGAGGGAGAAGCAGGCCCCATGCAGGGAACCCAATGTGGGACTCAATCCCGGATCTCCAGGATCATGCCCTGGGACAAAGGCAGGCAATAAACCGCTGAGCCACTCAGGGATCCCCGATCTTTGTTTTTTTAAAAGACTTTATGTACTTATTTGAGAGAGACAGAGCATGAGCAGGAGTTGGGGGAGAGGGATAAGGCAGAGGGAGAGAGAGAAGCAGGCTTCCCATTGAGCCAGGAGTCCAACATGGAGTTCTGTCTCAAGATCACGACCTGAAGCAAAGGCAGACAACCAACCTACTGAGCCACCCTGGCCCCCCTCTGAGATCTTTTTTTTTAATATATATTTTTTAAGATTTTATTTATTTATTCATGAGACACACGCACACACAGAGAAGATTTTATTTTTAAGCAATCTCTATACCCAACATGGGGCCTGACCCTACAACCCCAAGATCAAGAGTTGCATGCTTTACTGAATGGGCCAGCCAGGCACCCTTCTGAGATCTTTATTGTGACAATATTAGTGTGTCTCATTCATGTACGCCTGCATTCACCAACCACAACTGAGCAATGTTTGATGCCCTTTGTAAGCACGGGGGATTTCAGAGATGAATCGGGCTTTCCTTTTCTGCAGAAGCCTGTCTGGTGGGAGAGACAGACCTGTGTGAGGACAATTATATGAGGGCAGTAGCAGTGGCACATCACACATCAAGAGCACTCCCTCTGTGGCAGGCCCAGCTCTAAGCCCCTGATGAAGATGAACTCATTTAAAGCTCATAACATCCCTTAGAGGTGATACTTTTTTCTCCTTTTTGCAGCAGAGAAAACTCGCCCAAGGTGACACAGCCAGTAATGAGCAGTCAGGATTTGAACCTGGAGCCGGAGCTCTCAGCTATCATGCTATTCACTCTTACAAAACTATCACAACAGAACAAATATTGGCTAAGCAGCAAATACGGTAGTGGTAAATACGGTAATGATTAAAAAACAAAACAAAACAAACAAACAAACAAAAAAAGGCCCTGGCAGTGGCCATAAAGTCCTGCACAAACAAAGAAGGAAACAGTCCACTCTACCTGGAGGCGTTGAAGGACGTTTCCATGGAGGAATCGTTCCCTAGCTGAACCTTGAAAAAAGAATTCACCAGAACCCAATGGTGGGAAGGTTGTTTCAAGTCTGTGTGAGAGCAGACAGCCGTGAAGGGGCTCACTGTATTCAGTTAGCATCGGTCTGTTTGTTACAGAAGTGCTCTCCTTAAAATAACAGGGAGGAAGAGCTACAGAGAACAGTGTTCTTTTTTTTAAAGGTTTTATTCATTTATTCGTGAGAGAGAGGCAGAGACACAGGCAGAGAGAGAAGCAGGCTCCATGCAGGGAGCGACCCTGTGTTCTTACTCATTATGTCGTCTCTGCTCATTTCAATTACAACTGAGATAATCCTTTCTTCTTTCTTTCTTTCCTTCTTCTTTCTTTCCTCCTTATTTTTTTAAGAGATTTTATTAATTTATTTATGAGAAACACTCAGAGAGAGAGAGAGAGAGACAGACAGAGACAGAGAGAGAGACAGAGACACAGGCAGAGGGAGAAGCAGACTCCATGCAGGGAGCCCGATGTGGGACTCTATCCCGGGTCCCCAGTATCATGCCTTGGGCTGGAGGCGGCTCTAAACCGCTGAGCCACCCAGGCTGCCCACATTTCTTTATTTAAAACAGAAATGTTGGGCAGCCTGGGTGGCTCACGGGTTAAGCATCTGCCTTCTGCTCAGGTTGTGATCCCAGAGTCTGGGATCAAGTCCCACATCAGGCTCCTTGAGGAGAGCCTGTTTCTGCCTATGCCTCTGCTTCTCTCTGTGTCTCTCATGAATAAATTAAAAAAAGAGAAGGAGAGAGAGAGAAAGAGAAATGTTTTTAAAAAATGAAATGTAAATTTTAAAAACTTCACAATTAAAATACATGTTTTTAAATTTATTTAAGTTATCTTGATACCCAACTAGGGGCTTGAACTCACGACCCTGAGATCAAGAATCATAGATTCCTCTAACTGAGCCAGCTGGGTGCCCCTAAAATATTTTTAAAAGAAATATTTATTTTTTAATCTTCTTTATTTTTTAAAGATTTTATTTATTTATTCATGAGCAACACACAGAGAGAGGTGGAGACACAGGCAGAGGGAGAAGCAGGCTCTGTTCAGGGAGCCCAATGCAGGACTTGATCCTGGGACTCCAAGATCATGCCCTGAGCTGAAGGCAGACGCTCAACCACTGAGCCTCCCAGGCATCCCTATTTACTGATTTTTCATCACATGTGTCTATGATATCCTAACTACTTTCAGACAGACCCAGAACAATATAAAAACTACAGTTTGGAGACCAAAGACTTCCGGGGGCTCCTGGGGTGAGGCAACATCACACAGTAGTCGTAACCAGAAGACCTGGGAAGATAACAAACATGGATGGGCTCCTGCCTCAACTAGAAGTTTATAAAAATTTTCCATGAGGTGGCAGCAGTTCTTCAAGTAGTTGTGGAAATGATCTTGGCTGAAAATTCAAGTTTTGGGGCTTTTTTTTGGTTTCTTTTTTGTTTTGCCATTAAAATGAGATCTCTTTCATACACAGGAATGTTGCCTATCTTTGAGTAAACCTGCGATTTAAAAATTCCTTGATTTAAAAAGGGAGACTGGTTTCCAGCGTCGCTATTTTCTGGATGCTGTTCTCTACCAGCTAATGGAGGCGGGGGGTGGGGGGGTGGACGACGACGATGACACTGGGAGGTTTTCTTCTACCTCTCAAGGTCACTCCGACATTTCTGAGCCTTCTAATGAACGATGCAAAATGCGATTCCCACCCCAGCTAGGAGAAAGCGGTGTTTAATGTCAGCTCTGCCAAGCAAAGTGAAGCAAGTGGTAAGTGATTTTGGCATCTGGAAGTGTTTCATGCTTCACACCAAGTGAGTGTGTCCCTTCCTCGGCGGCACTCTCAGGCCGCTGCCCTGTTAACTGCTATTTTCTCCAAAATCCCACCAATCTCCATTTACGCTGTGGGTAAGAGACAAGAAGAAGGAGCCGAGCTAGCTAAAGTGCAACAGAGAACAAAAAGTAGAATGGATGGGCCCGCACAGAAGGGAATTGTTTCAGTCCCAGGACAAAGGGGCAGATGGATTAGGCCAGTCTGAGCCCCGGCTCCGCCTCTCACCAGCTGGGCCCTCACCTGATCTCTGAGCTAGTGTTTTCAACCTTAGACTTAATGACAACAATACCTCTTCACAGGAGCCGGGAGCGCAAAGAGGGTGTCCTATGTGCCACCCAAGTTAGGTGGACACACAGCAGATCTTTTACCAGGCCATCAAAATATGCTTCCCCACTGGCTTTTTTCCCCTTTGCCTGTTTCCCATGCAAGAAAGACGGTGGAAATAAAATCAAAGCCATAATAATCCTCTTGTCAATCTGTTCCTGGCTGGCTGTCCTGTCCTCCCTGGCTGCGCAGCACAATCCCCCTCGAGCCCCCGTCCCAGCCCAGGAGAAACGGCCACCTTCCCTGTCCCTGCGGGTGGGGTGTGAATCTGAAGCAGCCACTTCACAGACCCTCTGAACTTGAAGGGATTCCGCTTTACCCACAGTGGTCACATGGTGTCCTTGCTAAGGACACTGCCAGCCCAGAAGCCAAAGATTTTGCTTAAATGAATCTGTTAAGCAGCTACTTCCAATTCAACCTCGCAGATCCCTGGGGGTACGAAGCCGGCCTGACCCCACCGAGGTAAACGGGCACACTTTCATTCTGGTCTTAGAGCAGCATCTTCGCTGGCATCTTAACAGACTTATTCACCATTCAAAGGGGAGATCTGTGACCTATAATTTGCAAGATCTTTAATTTACTATAATTATAAGGACACTTCTGAAATTAATGTCCAAATAACCAAAGGCACTAGATGACTATGCCAATACATCACTTCAATGCCTGCCTACCTGCCTTCCCTCTTCTCTGTCCCTTCCCCCAAACGATGTTTCATTTCAGGTGGGTTGTTTTGTTTGTGTGTTTGTTTTTAGTGACACAAGTACTTTATTTCTTCTGACCTAGTTGTAAAGCTTCTCTGATGAAAATATTAGCAGTTTTTGGGTAAATCTGTTTGTTTTATCTTTTTATATTTGCAGATCTCTTTTAATTTTTTTCTTCAAAAATTTTTTTAAAAAATTGGTGGGGGGCACCTGGGTGGCACAGTTGGTTAAGCGCCCAACTCTTGGTTTTGGCTCGGGTCATGTGATTGAGCCCCAGAGTCTGCTTTATTTTATTTTTTTTAAAGATTTTTATTTATTTATTCATGAGAGACACAGACAGAGAAAGGGAGGCAGAGACACAGGCAGAGGGAGAAGCAGGCTCCATGCAGGGAGCCCAACGTGGGGTCTCCAGTATCAGGCCCTGGGCTGAAGGCGGTGCTAAACCACTGAGCCACCTGGGCTGCCCCCAGAGTCTGCTTTAGATTCTTTTTCTTCCTCTCCCTCTACTTCTCCCATTTGTGCACACTCTCTCTTTCACTCTCTAAAATAAATAAATAAATCTTAAAAAGAATTTTATTTATTTATTTATTTTTTAATTATTTTTTTTTATTTATGATAGCCACACAGAGGGAGAGAGAGAGGCAGAGACACAGGCAGAGGGAGAAGCAGGCTCCATGCACCGGGAGCCTGACGTGGGATTCGATCCCGGGTCTCCAGGATCGCACCCTGGGCCAAAGGCAGGCGCCAAACCGCTGCGCCACCCAGGGATCCCAAGAATTTTTTTTTAAAGTAGATTCTACACCCAGAGTGGAGTCCACCACAGGGTCTGAACTCACAACCCTGAGATCAAGACCTGGGCTGATATCAAGAGTCCGACTCTTAACCCATTGAGCCACCCAGGCACCCCTAAAATTTTTATTTAAATTCTAGTTAGTTAACATACAGTGCAATACTGGTCTCAGGAGTAGAAGTCAGTGATTCACCACTTACATACAACACCCAGTACTCATCTTGACAAATGCCCTCCTTAATGCCCATCCCCCATTGACCCATTCCCCACCCAAGTCCCTCCATCAACCCTTAGTTTGTTTTATTATTGTCTTTTTTTTTTTTAAGATTTTATTTATTTATTCATGAGAGACACACACACAGAGAGGCAAGAGACACAGGGCAGAAGGAGAAGCAGGCTCCATGCAGGGAACCTGAGGTAGGACTCGATCCCAGGACCCCAGGATCACACCCTGAGCTGAAGGCAGATGCTCAACCACTGAGCCACCCAGGAGTCCCTTTTTCTCTATTGTTAAGAGTCTCTTATGATTTGCTATCCTCTCTCTCTCTCTCTCTTTTCCCCCTTGGTTATATTGGTTTTAAGTCAAAGGCATTCACTTTTTTAAAAAGATTTTATTTATTCAGAGACAAAGGCAGAAGGAGTAGCAGGCTCCCCACAGGGAACCCGATGTGGGACTTGATCCCACAGGACCCCAGGATCACGACCTGAGCCAAAGGCAGACGCTCAACCACTGAGCTATCCAGGAGCCCCTTAGAGGCATTCATTAAATAGGAATCTTTGAATGTGACTATTCCAGAAATTTTCTCTGTGCTGTTTCATCAAGACTAATTTACTGTAATATTAACTTTTTCTAGAAGGTATCTGCATATATTTGGACATGATTCACAATTTTTCTAAATATGCCCTAAATTAAAATATATATATTCTGTATTAAAACCAAAACAAACGGGATCCCTGGGTGGCGCAGCGGTTTGGCGCCTGCCTTTGGCCCAGGGCGCGATCCTGGAGACCCGGGATCGAATCCCACATCAGGCTCCCGGTGCATGGAGCCTGCTTCTCCCTCTGCCTGTGTCTCTGCCTCTCTCTCTATCTCTGTGACTATCATAAAAAAAAAAAAATTATAAAACCAAAACAAACAATTTTCATACAACTTTCCTTTCCAGACTTTCTTGTAAAGTGTGGTCCTGACATGTCTTGGTAAAAAAATAAATGTGTACCAAACTTCCCCTCTTCAAAATAGAGATACTCTCTTCCTGCAGCCTTGGAAACCAGAGAGCAGCCCACAGGAAAAACTTCTGACCAAAAGCAATTCGGCTGCTGGAGTCTGGGTATTCCTCTGGTAGGGGCCACACATCCCCTGGGATATGGCCACACTGCACACCTGTGGCACCTCAGTTATGGCATCTCAACCACATTGATAGCCCATTCTAACTGCTGACCGTGTTTGACAGCCATCCCTCCATATAAAGCCCTGCAGTGTGGGGCCTAACAAAGCTGCAACATATTCACGATCTTCTGCAGACCAAGCAGATTGTTTCTTAATTGTGGTCAAGTGCGCACAACATAAAACATACCATCTTAACCATTTTTCAGTATACAGTTCATCAGATGATGATTGCGTTATTGCACAATTGATCCCCAGAACTCATTTCATTTTTAAATTTATTTATTCGGGGGAGGGGAGAGCACATCGGCAGGGGGGAGAGGCAGAGGGAGACGGAGAAGCAGACTCTCCACTGAGTGCAGAGCCAGAGGTGGGACTTGATCCCAGGACCCTGAGATCATGACCTGAGCCAATTTAACCGGCTAGGCCACCCAGGTGCCCCAGCAAACTGATTTTTTTTTAAAGATTTTATTTATTTATTCATGAAAGACACACACAGAGAGAGAGAGAGAGAGAGAGAGAGAGAGAGGCAGAGACACAGGCAGAGGGAGAAGCAGGCTCTCCTGCAAGGAACCCACTGTGAGACTTGATCCCAGACCCTGGGATCATGCCCTGAGATGAAGAAGGACGCTCAACCACTGAGCCACCCAGGTGTCCCCCAGCAAAATGATTTTTAACCACGACTTCATCCCATCAGATGCACAGCCAGAAAGAAGATCTGAAAGTTTGGACTTTATGATGAAGTGTGTAAAACACACTCGTGCACACTCACACATACACACATCCTGACAGATACACATTTCTTAATAGAACTGAGCCCCATGGGACAAAGTCCAGCCGTGGGAGCCACTGGAGGCCTCTTTAGCAAAACTACTGCTCTGCATGTTTCACCTGCATGAGCAGAAGAGAAAATTGTGCTCTTGGCAGCTGGCGAAGGTCAAGGTCTTTCAAGTTCTACAAGAGTGGGCTTGCAGAGAGGCTTCTCAGGACGCAATCCGGAACGGAAACCTGACATGAAACCAGTTGCAAAGGGGAGAGTGGCCCCCTCCAAGATCAAACCCAGGGCCAGCTGTGTGCAAAGCAGCCTTGGGGGCTCAGAGCTCTGGCCTGGGAACCCCACAAAAGACTCTCATCTGGTTCTGCAGGTTTGGATATGAGGATTTCTTGCTCTGCTTCCCCACGGTGTCTGCACCTCCCATGGCCACCAGGTCCAGGGTCAAGGCGGGACCCAGGAGGAACCGAGGTACAGGGGACCTGAGGACTTTGACAGGAAGCCCATCAGGAACAACTTCTCACTGTCTCCACTCTGACAACCACTGTGTTCTTACTTTACAAAAGGTTCTGGAAGTGGCTTTGGGGTGGAACGCATCATTGCCGGCTGCCCCACTGATGGCAGGGCCAGAGTGGGGGCCCAGCATTGGCCAGCAGCTTGGGGGCCCGGGTGGCCTGCAATGCCAGAGGACTCGGGCAGCCCGACCTGTGGCTTCACCCATGTTCCTAAGACAGAGTGGCAGGCCTGTGGGTGTGGAGGGCCCTCCCTGAGACCTCGGGACTGTTATTCTTCCTCTCCCCTTTGTGGCAATTTGTCTGGATAGTTCTACTCTTCCTTTTTTTTTTTTTTTAACTTATTTATTTATTTGAAAGAGAGAGAGAGTAGGGGGAGGAGCAGAGGGAGAAGGAGAGAGAGCATCTCAAGCAGACACCCCATGAGTCCAGAGCTTGACCCGGGGCTCGACCTGAGCTGAAACCAAGAGTTGGACACTAACTGATGGAGCCTCCCAGTACCCCTCTGTGATTCCTTTTTAAACCATAAAGGCTTACAAGGACTGGCCTCCAGTGCCCAGGCGTGACACGGAGGTGGGGGCATGGGGATATGGGGCTCCTGGGGCCACTGGGTCTCCTAACAAGGCCCTGCTTGTCCACGTAGCCCCTTGGCTACGTCCTGCCCCACCTACCTTCCCTGAGGCCTCATTTCCAACAGCCCCAGACCGCCTCCCACCCCCAACCTGCAGGCGTCTCAGCCTTCTGGGGCCACGCTGCACCCACCCTGGCATTTTCATGAGGGCTCTTGTGGTCTGATGCAATATTCCACACATGAGGTGAAGAAGGGACTTCCTCAGGATGCCAGCAGTGACCATGGTGGTTTGGGTTGGCACAGAGCTATGGGCGCGAGGATGAGTGACCCTCACACGCCTACACCCCTCTCCCACCAGGGGCTCCTGGGTGGCTCACTGGGTTCAGCATCCGCCATTGGCTCAGGTCATGATCCCAGGGTCTGGGTTCGAGCTCTGCATCAGGCTCCCTGCTCAGTGGGGAACCTGCGTCTCCCTCTCCCTCTGCCTCTCCCCCTTGCTTGTGCTCTCTGTCTCTCTGTCAAATAAATAAAGTCTTAAAAAAAATCATCTCCCACCAGCCAAAGGAAGCTGGCTGACTATTTGTCCTAAGGGCTTCTCTCTCTCTCTCTCTCCCTCCCCTTCCTTTTCTTCTCTCAGTTTGGCGGTTTCCTAAAAGTTAAACACACATCTACCCTAAGAACCAACAATTCTACTTCCAACTATTTACCCGAGAGAAATGAAAACATTTCACACAAGGACTCGTATAACATCCATAGCAACTTTGTCCATAATGACCCCAATATGGAGATAATCCAAATGGTCGTCGGGCACACCCATACAAAGGAATACTGCGCTGCAGTAAAAAGGAATGTATTACAAATTCCTAGAATTGCACTGAATCCAACCCTAAAGCGTTAGGCTGGGTGAGGGGAATAAGCCTGACAGCAAGTATGGGCTGGATGAGCCCCTTTATGTGAAATTCTGGAGCAGGCAATCTAGTGACAGAGAACAGATGAAAAATCGCAGGGGCCTGGGACGTGGGGGGGTGGGGGAGGGGAGTGACTAAAGCAAGGGGGCACAGGGGAACTTTTCCAGTGACGGAAATGTCCTATGTCTTGGTTGTGACAGGAGTTCCACGGGTAAACACATTTGTCAAAAACTCATTGCACTAAACACAGAAAAAGGAATCGTTTTCTGCTGTGTAAATAAAACACTTGAATAAAGGAGCTTTTTGTTTCTGTTTCTGTTTTTTTGTTTTTTTGTTTTTTTAATATAAGCAGCTTAGCCTAGCTTCCCCGAGTGGGTGGCACAATTTCGCCTGGAAATGGAAGCTGGAATGACAGGCATCCTGACAGACGTGGCCAGGACAAACCACTGAGGTGGTACAGAAGGCCCATTGTGATCAGAGCAGAGTCTCTCTCCAGCCTGTTCTGCACCTGGCCCTGAGCCCCGGCCAGCCCAAACTATTCACCATTTCCTCTGTGAGCTGGGCACCTTGACCCTTGCATGTCTTTGTTTTTTTGTTTTTAAGGATTTTATTTATTTATTCATGAGACACAGAGAAAGAGACAGAGACACAGGCAGAGGGAAAAGCAGGCTCCTGGGATCACGACCTGAGCCAAAGGCATACCCTCAACCCCCTCACCTCTGTGCATCCTTGAAGGCTTGACTCAGGTGCCCTTCCCCACAGCAGCTGGGCTCTCCCTGTAGCTGCACTAGCCACACCATATTATAATCTATTACTCTCCTGTCTCCCCACAGTCTGTAACCCCCATGAGGTCAGGGACAGTGCCATCATTCTCTCTGCTTCCCCCAACCACCTAACACTTTCCCTGAATGCCTATTACACAATACAGTAGGTCTAAATAAATCTAAGTAAATTCTCGCAACTTTCCTAAAAACATAGATATGGGGGTACCTGGGTAGCTCAGTAGGTCAAGGGTCTGACTCTTGGTTTCAGCTCAGGTCGTGATCTCATTGTGGTGGAATCAAGCCCTGCATCAGGCTCTGCAGTGAGCCTGGAGTTGGCTTCAGATTCTCTCTCACTCTGCCCCTCCCCTAGCTCACGCTCTTGTGCGCTCTCTCTTTCTCTCTCTTAAATAGATGTTATTTATTTATTTTAAAAATAGACGTTATTCTCCCCAACTTGTAGATGAGGAAGTTTAGGCGATGATGCTGAAGATATCAAAGGCAAGATGCAGCATCATTAAGCGTAAGGCACAGAGCATAGGACAGTGAGTGGGGCTTAGTCCCTGACTTCAGTGAGCACCTAGAGGAGAGACACTCACAGATGGCGGGAAGCATACACCGAATGGAAATATGAGTGAATGAATGAAGGCATTCGGGTCGCCCTTCCTCCCCTTTGCAGTCTGTAGGAGCACGAACCCATAAGTGCAGCAGGTGCTCCCCCCTCCTCTGCCCACCTCAAAGGGACCTAACCCATGGAACCTCGGCACACCCCATCTCAAAGACAGCCAGCTATGGATCTCAGGGATTAGTTTGGCCAATGGATTAATAGTTTTTTGGGTTTTTTTTTTAAGATTTTATTTATTTATTTGAGAGAGAGCACACATGAGCAGGTAAGATGAACACAGGGAGAAGGAGAAGCAGACTCCCCCCTGAGCAGGGAGCTCTTCAGGAGCTCTATTCTGGGCTCAATTCCAGGGCACTGAAATCACACAATCTGAGCCCAAGGCAGACGCTTAGCCAACTGAGCCATCCAGGCGCCCGGGATTCATAGTTTTTTGTTGGGCTTATAGTCACAGTTGTGTTTTGCATTCTATTATGAAAACCTTTTGATTTTATTAATGAGGCTTCTGCTGGCACCGCTTGCATTTTGCCTAGAATGTGAACCTTGCATAAATTTAATGGCTCTGGGAGTGCCTAGAACAGGGCTGGAATGTAGTAAATGTTCCAATATTTGTTGTAACTCTGTCCATCTCCTTTTCTGAAACTTGATTTTGGGAGAGTCAACTTTCCTAGTCAGATTTTTAAAAAATCTTTCATTTCCTATGTCTGCCTGCAATATGTTAGGAAATTGCTCAGAGATAATTTCACTTGACTTGAAAACAAAGCATAACCTTTCATTTGGAGCCAGGCATACTCGCTTTCTCTTCCTTCTCAATTTATTGGTAGAATAATAGATAGAATTGCACTACATTATCTGACTTCATGGTACCACCCAGAACAATGGGACTGAGAAACTGGCACCTATGTTCTACTTTGTGCTTTTATAAGAATTAAACCTATCATCAAAGTAACCAAATTAATACTACTTATAACAACATGGGTGAATGTCATAAACATAATTTTTTTTAAAGATTTTATTTATTTACTCATGAGAGACGAGAGAGAGAGAGGCAGAGACACAGGCAGAGGGAGAAGCAGGCTCCATGCAGGGAGCCCGACGCAGGACTCGATCCCAGGTCTCCAGGATCACGCCCTGGACTGAAGGCGGCTCCAAACCGCTGAGCCACCCGGGCTGCCCTCATAAACAGAATATTGAAGGAAGAAAAAGGACACGAAAAAGTGCAGACACATCATAATTCCCTGTTTACATAAATTTCAGAAAGAGGCAGGGTGCCTGGCTGGAGTGTGCAACTCTCGATCTTGAGGTTGTGAGTTGGAGCCCCACACTGGGTATAGAGATCACTTAAAAATAAAATCTTAGGAAAAAGCTGTTCAGAAAGTGGAACAATGGATCTGTGGTAAAGGAAGTCGGGGCAATGGTTATTAGGGTGGAAGGTCCAAGGGGGTCTTCTGGGATGTTCTCACTGTCCTATTTCTTGGTCTCCATTCTGGCCACACTGTGCTCACTGTTAAAGTTTATAAAGCTGTGGGGTGTCTGGGTGGTTCAGTGGTTGAACGGCTCAAGCTGTGGTCCTGGAGTCCTGCATGGAGTCCCCCACTGAGTCCCACATCGGGCTCCCTACGGGGAGCCTGCTTCTCCCTCTGCCTGTGTCTCTTCTTCTCTCTCTGTGTCTCTCATGAATAAATAAATAAAATCTTTATAAAAAAAGTTTATAAAGCTGTTCACCAGTGTGTGCTCTTGTGTGTATGCCTGGCATTGTAAATAAAAATATTAATGTGACAAAGCCAAATTTCAGCACCTTTTCAAGATAAAACAAGGGGCTTTCATCCATTTGCACTTTAGCTTCTGTAAACAAGCAAATAGTGACAATAAGATAAAATTTGGTTTGGGAGGGAGATGGGGGTAGGGGGAACCTGACCTGGGTGAAAAGGAGTGGAAGGTACAAGCTTCCAATAATAAAATAACTAAGTCACAGGAATGAAAGGTTGGGCATAGGGAATATAATCAATGGTACTGTAATAGTGTCGTATGGTGACAGACGCCAGGCACGCTTGCGGGGGCACAGCAGAGCATACAGCGCTGTACTCCTCAGCCAGACACAACTGTTTCATTTCACTTGGTCAACATTTTGGATCTGTTGTGCTTCTAAACTAATTTATCAGATTACCTGTATCTATTTTATTTTATTCTAAGGCAGATGCTCAAATGCTGAGCCACCCAGGTATCCCTCACCAGTTTGTTCTATTTAAGGGTTTGTTTCTGCTTTTTTTTGTTTGGTCATTTGTTTTCTTTTTTAGATTTCACGCATAAGTCAAATCATGTGGTGTTTGTCTTTCTTTGTTGGACTTATTTCACTCAGCATAATGCCCTCTGGGCTCATCCACGTTGTCACAAATGGCAAGATCTCCTCCCCTCCCCCCCCCTTTTTTTTACCACTGAATGATATTATCTGGATCTATTTTAATTGATTGATTTCTTAAGATTTTGCCTAATGGGATTGTTTCAATTCATGATTACAAATTCGTTTAAAAAACAAATACCTAAGGATCCCTGGGTGGCTCAGTGGTTTAGCACCTGCCTTCTGCTCAGGGTGTGATCCTGGAGTCCCACATGGGGCTCCCTGCAGGGAGCCTGCTTCTCCCTCTGCTTGTCTCTCTCTCTCTCTCTCTTTCTCTCTCTCTGTCTCTCATGAATAAATAAATAAAATCTTAGGGAAAAAAGAACACCTCCATGATACATGGAAACAAAAATGTTCCCAAAGATCATTTCTTTTTTTTTTTTTTTTAAGATTTTATTTATTAGAGATACAGAGAGAGAGGCAGAGACACAGGCAGAGGGAGAAACAGGCTCCCTGCAGGGAGTCTGATGCAGGACTCAATCCCAGGACCCTGGGATCATGACCTGAGCCAAAGGCAGATGCTCAACCACTAAGCCACCCAGATGCCCCTCCTAAAGATCACTTCTAAGTTAGCACCTTCTGGTTTATTGTTTTGTTTGCTCAGTATACGATATTTAGCTATTAAATGTGACTGATTTAGATCAGTCTGATTCGTAAATGAGGCCCAGAGTCATTTTCAGATCCCAGAAAATCAGTCTACTCTGCAATCTAAAGAACTAACACCATTCCAATTTCAGTAATGCTCATTCATAAACTCCTTCCTTTCTGGTTTCTTTTTTCTTTCACTTTGAGTTCTGAATATTTTATGATTAAAAATCAGGAGAGTTCTACCAAAATCCAAATTTCTGGCTCCTCTGAGTCAGAAAATCTGGTGACAAGGGACCTATGTTTCTGATTGGGAATAACTGGCTGACTCATATTTATTTTATCAGGCATCTGTCATATGACAGGCACTTGCCCTGGGCCAAGACTGGGGATCAAGAAATGAAAGAGATGAGATCTCTGTTCTCAAGGAATTAGAATCAAGTAAATAAGATCAGAAGTACACAGATATTTATAATACAAGATAGAACATGATAGGTATCCTAACAGATTGATACAGAATTGTAAAATAGCAGAGAAGGAAGAAATTATATCTTAACAGAGAGCTCACTGAGGTCTTTATTATTTTTTCCCAATTGTAAAATAAAATACTTTTTTAATACTCTTTTTTAAAAAAAAAAAAAAAAGATTTTATTTATTCATGAGAGAGACAGAGAGGCAGAGACACAGGCAGAGGAAGAAGCAGGCTTCCTGCAGGGAGCCTGATGTGGGACTTGATCTGAGATCCCAGGATCACACCCTGAGCCAAAGGCAGACACTCAACCACTGAGCCACCCAGGTGTCCCAAAATAAAATATTCTTAAATAGAAAAGTCAGAAGATTAAAACATATAAAAGACTATTTGAAAACACTCAAATAGGGACGCCTGGGTGGCTTAGTTGGTGAGCATGTACCTTTGGCTCAGGGCGTGATCCCAGATCCCAGGATTAAGTCCTGCATCTGGCTCCCTGCATAGAGCCTGCTTTTCCCTCTGCCTGTGCCTCTGTGTCTGTGATGAATAAATGAATAAAATCTTTTTTTTTTAAGATTTTATTTTATTTATTCATGAGCAACAAAGAGAGAGAGGGGCAGAGACACAGGCAGAGGGAGAAGCAGGCTCCATGCAGGGAGCCCGACATGGGACTCCATCCCGGGTCTCCAGGATCACACCCTGGGCTGCAGGCGGTGCTAAACCACTGCGCCACCGGGGCTACCCATAAATGAATAAATCTTTAAAAAAAAAAAAAGAGTCAAATGACTAGCAAATTGTGGCATATCTATGCAACAAAATATTCAGCCAAAAAAAAAAAAAATCCAAAACCCACTAATATAGACAATAATGTAAATGAATGCTAAAAACACCACTGAGCAAAAGGAGACAGATATAGGAAACTATATATTGTATGCCTCCATTTAAATAAGACATCAGGATTGATGATTTTATTTTTCTTTTTTTAAGATTTATTTATTTCAGAGTAAGAGAGCATGAATGAGAGGGGCAGAGGGAGAGGGGAGAGAATCTCAAGCATAATTTGAGCTGAGCATGGAGTCCGATGTGGAGCTCACTCCCATGCCCATGAGATCATGACTTGAGCCAAAATCAAGAGGTAGACACTTACCTGACCGTGCCACCCTGGCGTCCCAAGATTGATGAATTTTAATCTATGGTGTAGAAAAGGTTCGTGCACTGGGAGTAAGGGATGAAGATTGAATGGGAAGAGCACAAATGAAATTGTGGGGTGCTACAAGTGATCTATACCTTGATGACAATGGTCGTTATGTATTTGTCAAAATTCAAAGAGCTGTACTCTCTCTCTTTTTTTTTTTTTTAAGATTTTATTCATTTATTCATGAGAGACACACAGAGAGAGGCAGAGACACAGGCAGAGGGAGAGGCAGCCTCCCTTCAGGGAGCCTGATGTGGGAGTTGATCCCAGGACCCTAGGATCAGGACCTGAGTCAAAGGCAGATGCCCAACCACTGAGCCACTCAGGTGCCCCAAAGATCTGTACTCCTAAAATGAGTGTCTTTAAGTTAATTTTACAATCCATCTTTTTCTCATCATGAGTGCACACACATACATACATAGAAGGTAACTATGTGAGTTGATGGATGTATTAACTAACATTATTACGATAACCACTTCACTAGGGAGAGAGATCATCAGGTTGTCTGCCTTAAGCTTACATAATGTTATGTCAATTATACTTCAATAAGGCTGGCAAAAAACATAAAAAATACATTCCTATGACTCCCCCCTCCCAAAAAGAAAGGATCCATTCCAGTGTCACACAAAATGGTTGAGTAGGAAGCTCTGGGAGTCAGTCCTCCTCCACCGAACCAAACGTTGAGCTGAAAAGAATGACTGTAATCAACTATTTCAGAACTCTGGAGCCTGATCAAACCCTTGTAACAACCAGAAGAGTGCTTGATGAGGGAGAGGCTGTTGTTTCATAACCAATGTGCACAAAGCAGCTACTATTGCCCATTCCTCAGCCCCCACCATGAGCCTGGGGACAGCAGCCTGTGTTTCTGGAGAGGCTGGACTGGTGCCAGGATGGGCAGTGGTGATCTTCTCCTTCCAAAATTTGGGGTTGTGCACTTTGGTTAGTCTGGTGGTTACCTGAGGGAACTAGTGTAGACACTTGCATTGGTTTTGGGCACCCTCCCCCTCCCCTGCCTGCCCTTAGGCTGTAGGAGCTTTCCTGGCAGTATGTTTTGAAAAATTTAAAGGAACAATGCCTTTTGATGGGGGGGGGGGGGTCCAAATCGGAAGGTCGGCATCTTTCCAGGTTACTGGCTGACTACAGAGATAACGGAAAAGTATTTCAGTAACCACATGCCATAAGGCATACACACCTTATAAAAAGTTTGGAAAAGATACAAAAGGATGGTTCTAGCCTTCAACACGAAAAATCAGCAATCTCCAAGAAGTGAGAGAATCAGATTTTCTGGAGCTATCACATAAAAACAGATGAAAAAAAATAAAAATAAAAATAAAAACAGATGAATGTCTAGTTTTCAACAAAAGATTACAAAACATTTGAAGGAACAGGAAAGTGCAGCCTATTCATAGGGAAAAAAAAGAATTTGACAGAAATTATCTCTGAAGAAGTGAAGACAATGGAATTACTAGTCAAAGATTTTTTTTAAGATTTATTTATTCATTTATTTATGATAGACATAGAGAGAGAGAGAGAGGCAGAGACACAGGAGGAGGGAGAAGCAAGCTCCATGCCGGGAGCCCGATGCGGGACTCCAGGATCATGCCCTGGGCCAAAGGCAGGTGCCAAACCGCTGAGCCACCCAGGGATCCCCTAGTCAAAGATATTAAATCAATTTTAAATATATACAATGAGCTAAAGAAAATCATGGACAAAAAAGGGTGCCTGGCTGGCTCAGTTGGTAAAGCCTGCAACTCTTGATCTTGGGATCGTGAGTTCAAGCCCCACTTTGGGTATACCGATTACTAAAAAAGATAAATAAATAAACTTAAAAAAATAATAAAACTAAGCATGAAATAAAGAAAACAATGGACAAAGTACAAAAGGAAATTGGGAAAACAATGTATGAATGAAATGAGACTATCAATAAAGAGAAGAAATGATCAAAAGGAACCAATAAAAATTTCTGCTGTGAAAGAATACAACAGTTGAAATGAAAAATTCACTAGAGGAGTTTTAACAATCAATTTCAGCAAGAAGCAATGATCAGAAAATTTGAAAATAAAGCAATAGAAACAATCCTGTCTAAAAAGAAAAAAGAATGAAAAAAAATTAGTAAAACTCAAGGGACCTGTGGGACAGTACCAAGAGTAATACCTCTGAGTTCTAGAAGGAGAAAAGAAAAGGACAAAAAAAAAAAAAACATTTGAAGAAATAATGTCTCACAACTGCCCATGTCTGATGAAAGACACAAATACACGCATCCAAGAAACTCAACAAACTCCAAGCAGGGAAAACTCAAAGAGATCCATGCTAAGACATTATAGTGAAATTATCAAACTTAAAGACAGAGAGAGAAACTTGAAACCCAGGAAGAGAAAACCAACTTGTCATGTACAAAGAAACTTTCGTTAAAATCACAGCTGGGGGCAGCCCCGGCGCAGTGGTTTAGCGCTGCCTGCAGCCCAGGGCGTAATCTGGAGACCCTGGATCGAGTCCCATGTCAGGCTCCCTGCATGGAGCCCACTTCTCCCTCTGCCTGTGTCTCTGCCTCTCTCTCTCTCTCTGCATCTCTATGAATAAATAAATAAAATCTTAAAAAAATAATAAAAAATAAAAAATAAAAATAAAATAAAATCACAGCTGGTATTTCAGCAGAAACCATGTTGGCCAGAAGGCAGTGGAATGACATATCTAAAGTCTTAAAAGAAAAAAAGCCCTATTGGGACACCTCGATGGCTTAGTGGTTAAGCATTTGCCTCCGGCTCAAGTCCTGATCCCGGGATCCGAGATGGAGTCCTTCATGGGGTTCCTTGCAGGAAGCCTGCTTCTCCCTCTGCCTATGTCTCTGCTTCTCTCTCTTTCTGTGTCTCTCATGCATAAATGAATAAAATCTTTAAAATAAAAAAAAGGAAAAATCCCTATTAACCAAGAATTTTATATCCAGTAAATCTATACTTCATGAGTAAGAAAGAAATTAAGACATTTCCAGACAAACAAAAGCTGAGGGAGTTCATTAGTAGTAGATCTGTCCCATAAGAAATGCCAAAGCAGGGGCACCTGGCTGGCTCAGTGCATAGAGCACATGACTCCTGATCTTGAGTTTGAGACCCATATTGAATGTAGAGATTACTCAAAATTCTTTTAAATCTTAAAAAATAAAGAAAATAAGGATGATCATTTTCACCACTTATTTTCCACATAGAAGCTCTAACCTGAGTTAATTAGGCCAGAAGAAAGAAAGGCATAGAAATTGAATAGGAAGAAATAAAATTATTTCATTTCATGGACAATATGATGTTCTATAAGGGATGTCCTAAAGAATTCACAAATAGGGATGCCTGGATAGCTCAGTGGTTGAGTGTCTGCCTTTGGCTCAGGGTGTGATCCTGGAGTTCCAGGATTGAGTCCCACATTGGGCTCCCTGCATGGAGCCGCTTCTCCTTCTGCCTATGTCTCTGCCTCTCTCTGTGTGTCTCTCATAAATAAATAAATAAAATCTTTTTTTAAAAAAAAAGAATTCACAAATAAACTGTTATAGCTGATAAATGAATTCTGCAATGTTTTAAGATACAAAATCAACACAAACAAATGAGTTGTACTTTTATACACTAAGTGATGAACAACTTGAAAAGGAAATTAAGAAAACAGGGGTGGCTGGGCAGTTCATTTGGTTAAGCATCTCACTTGGGCTCAGATTGTGATCTTGGGATCCTGAGATGGAGCCCTGTGTCTGGCTCCATGTTTGTTGGGGAGTCTGCTGGTCTCTCTCCCTCTGCCTCCCCCCCCCCATTTATTCTTCCTCTCTCTCCCCCTCAAACGATAAAATAAAATCATTTTTTTAAAAAAGGAAATTCATGGGATCCCTGGGTGGCCCAGCAATTTAGCACCGCCTTCAGCCTAGGGCGTGATCCTGGAGTCCTGAGATCAAGTCCCATGGAGCCTGCTTCTCCCTCTTCCTGTGTCTCTGCCTCTGTGTGTGTGTGTGTGTGTGTGTGTGTGTGTCTATCATGAATAAATAAATAAATAATATTTTTAAAAAGTTTTAAAAAATTCTCCCACTGAGCAGGGAGCCAGATGGGGGGCGGTGGGAAATCCTGGGATCATGACCTGAACTAAAGGCAGATGCTTAACTAACTGAGCCACCCAGGCCACTCTGATCCTGACTTCACCAGACATGAAAAGGAACTCATAATGTTCCAGAGCTAAATGCAAGAGGGAAAATTGTGAAACTCTTAGATGGAAACATAGGAGGATAATTTCATGTCCTGGGATTTGGCAATTAGAAAAACATTTATTTATTTAAGTAATCTCTACACCCAATGTGGGTCTCAAAATCACAACCCCAAGGTTAAAAGTCACTTACTCCACCAACTGAGCCAGCCAGATACCCCTCGGAATGGTTTCTTAAATATGATACCAAAGCACTAACAAAGAAAAAAAAATAGCTAAATGAGACTTTATCAGGATTAAAATTTAGTGCCAAAGTGCATATTATTTTACTATTAAGAGAGTGAAAATACAGTGCCCAGAATGAGAGAAAATATTTGCAAATTGTATATCTGATAAGAGATTAATGTTCATATTGTATACAGAACTACTACAAGTCAAGGACAAAAAGACAGGGGATGCCTGGGTGGCTCAGCGGTTGAGCGGTTGAGCGTCTGCCTTTGGCTTAGGGCGTGACCCCAGGGTCCTGGGATCCGTCCCGCCTCTCTCCCTGTGTCTCTCATGAATAAATAAAATCTTAAAAAAAAAAAAAGGGACAAAAAGACAAACAACCCAGTTTAAAAATGGACAAAACAAGCATAGGGAGGAAGAGAGAGAGAGAGAGAAAGGGGAGAGATAAACCAAAAAACAGACTCTTAACTACAGAGAATACATTAATGGTTACCTGATGGGAGGTGTGTGTGCAGGGGGGGGGGGATGGGTGAAAGAGGTGATGGGGATTAAGGTACCCACCTGTCATTATGAGCACCAGGTGTTGTATGGAAGTGTTGAATCACTATATTGTACACCTGAAAGTATTATTACATTGTATAGTTAACTAACTGGAATTTCTTTTTTTTTTTTTTTGATACTAACTGGAATTTCAATAAAAACTTAAAACAAATAGACCAAGGACTGGATTTCTCCAAAGATACACTAATGCTCACAACTTTATTAGTCATGAGGGAAATGCAAATCAAAACTACCCCCAACAAAATTCCACTTCACACCCAGGAGGATGGCTATTATTAGACACTCGCGTGTGAACACACACACACACTAACAGGATGGCAAATAGCAAGTGTTAGTGAGGGTGTGGAGAAACTAGAACCCTCATATATTGCTGGTGGGAATGTAAAATGGTGCTGCCCCTGTGGAAAAGTTTGGTGGTGTCTGGATGTCTCAGTCCGTTGAGCGCCTGCCTCTGGCTTAGGTCATGATCTCAGGATTCTGGGATCAAGCCCTGCATTGGGCTCCCTGCTCAGTGGGGAGCCTGCTTGTCCCTCTCCCTCTGCCCCTCCTCCTGCTTAGGCCCTCTCTCTCTCAAATCAGTACATTAAACCTTGAAAACAAAAAAGAAAAAAGAAAGGATTGGTGGCTCTTCTAGAAGTTCAACATGAAATTACTGTATGACCCAGCAATTCCACTTCTAGGGCTGTATCTAAAAGAAATGAAAATAGGGGCATCTGGCTGGCTTGGTTGAAGGTGGATCTCAGGGTTGTGAGTTCAAGCCCTGTTTGAGGTGTAAAGATTACTAAAAAGTAAAATCTTAAAAAAAGAGAGAGAGAAACTCAAACAGATACTTGTGTATGAATGTTCACAGCAGCGTTATTCACACTATTATTCAATAGCCAAAATGTAGAAATGATCCATCCAATGAATGAACAAGCAAAATATGATCTATAGATACAATGGAATAATAGACCTAAAAAGAAACTTATGTTGCATGCTACAACGTGTAGCATTGAAAACTGGCTAGATGAGGGTGTCTGGGTGGCTCAGTTGGTTGGGCGTCTACCTTTGGCTCGGTTCATGGTCCCAGAGTCCTGTCCAGGTAGGGCTCTGTTGCGGGGGGGGTGGGGATGGAGAGCCTGCTTCTTCTTCTTCCCCCTGCTGCTTGTGTTCTCTCTCTCTCTCTCTCCCATGTGCAAATAAATAAATAAAATCTTTTTTTAAAAGATTTTATTTATTTATTTATTCATTCATGAAAGACACAGAGAGAGGCAGAGACACAGGCAGAGAGAGAAGCAGGCTCCACGCAGGGAACCTGATGTGGGACTCAAACCCTGGTCTCCAGGATCACGCCCTGGGCCAAAAGTAGGTGCTAAATTGCTGAGCCACCCAGAGATCCCCAAAAAATCTTTAAAATAAAAAGTGAAAGCTTGCCAGATGAAAGCGGCCAGTTACAAAAGGACAAATATCGTACAATCCTCTTTTTACCAGGTATCCAGAATAGGCAGAAAGTACAATAGAAGTTACCAGGCACCGGAGGGAGAATAGAGAGTTACAGCTTAATGGTAGAGTTGTTTGGGTAGTGCCCAAACAAATAGGGCCTTTGGAAATAGGTCATTGCGATGGTTACATAACCTTGTGGAGGGCTTAATACTACAGAACGGTCCACCCAGAAGTGGTTCAAACGGTAAATTTTATCATATATATATATATATATGATTTTTTTTTTTTTTTTTTTTTTTTTACAACCAAGCCAACCAAGTTGGTTTTTACAACCAACCAAAGGCACACCAAACTGAGGCTTTCTCTGGAACTAGTTAGGTCGACAGAGCGTGTTCAAGGGAAGCCTTTTCGACTCTTCAGGTCAGTGATGCTGTCTGGCAAGCGCCGAACGACTGAGCCATAAAACCAGAACACGGTTCACCCAGGCAGTTTGTGCAGATGGACAGAGCGGTCAGCTGGGCCGACCCAGGCTCTGTTCCCAGCCGTTTCTGTCCTGTCTGCAAACTGCATGGAAATGGAAATCCCTACCTGGCCTGGGATTTCTCCGCGGCTGGCGGCTGCCCAGGGTCTGCAGCAGCGGCGGCATCCAGGAGGCTCCCCCGCCCCCCCCCGCGCAGGTGCCCCCCAACTCCCCTGCGGCCGAGGGCTTCGGGCATTTCCAGGACCGCCCAGAAGCCGCCTGCTCCCGGGCTCCGCGGGGCCGAGGGGCGGGCGGTGGAGCCGCGGGGAGCGCAGAGTCCAGGTGCCGGCGGGGCAGGACTTCCGCCCGCCCGGAGGACCGCGGCCCGGGGCTGCAGGGGAAGTGACGAGCCGCGGGCCCGGCGGGAGGGTGCCCTGGGGCCCACCGCGAGACCCAGACCTGGACCGGAGGGAGAGCCCCGACAGCCCAAGCAAACGAGGGGGATGGATAGACATGGAAATGCAGAAATCGTGCTGGGGACAACGTGTGTGTGTGTGTGTGTGTGTGTGTGTGTGCGTGCGCACGTACGTGCCTATATCTGGATATCCACATGCATCTATGTCTGTATACATCTTTGTTTGGGGGAGGCTTTTCTCGCTACTGATTTTTTAAGATTTTATTTATTTACTCATGAGAGACACACACAGAGAGGCAGAGACACTGGCAGAGGGAGAAGCAAGCTCTCTGCGGGGAACCGGATGGGGTGCTCCATCCCAGCACCCAGGATGGCGACTTGAGCCAAAGGCAGATGCTCTTTGAGCCACCCAGTGTCCCTCACTACTGATTTTTTAACACTGAACACATAAGGGGGGGGGGGATAAATTTGGCTATGTCAACCATGAAACTTCAGTTTCACAACACACACAAAAATGTCACCATCAAAAGACAAATTGAGAAAATATATGCAACACACCCGAGGAAAGAAACGCAAATTTCTTTCATTTTATAAAGCACTCACACAAGGAATAGGGGGTGGGGGGTGGGGAAACAAAGGGCCTAATGGCAAAAATGCAAACATGAAAAAAAAAATGCAAACATGAATATTGTTTGCAGAAACATGCATGCAAATCGCAAAAGAAGATATGAAAATACTAATCAATGTGCACAGTAGAACTGTGTGTGGGGGGAATGCTACTTTCCACTGGAATTTGGCAGATGTGGAGGAAGTGGACATTTTCATACTGTGTAATGTCCAGTGACGCAATCTTTCTGAAGGGCAAATCGGCAATGCGTACCAACATTTTAGGTGCACAGATCCTTTGATGTGATTGTTTTGCTGTTAAGAGGTTGGAAGGTTGATTCCCCCCACCTCCTTTTTTTAAACCATAATCTTTTTTATTTTTAAAAAATAAAAAAATATTTATTTGAGAAAGAAAAAGCAAAAGCAGGGGGAGGGGCAGAGAGAGATGGAGAAGCAGGCTCCCCTATGAGTAGGAAGCCCCATGCAGGGGCGGGGTGCTCGATCCCAGGACCCCGAGATCATGACCTGAGCCAATGGCAGATGCTTAACTGACTGAACTACCCAGGTGCCCCATGTTATTTTATTTTTAAAAATTCCATCCCCCTTTAATATTTATTGTAAATGCTACTTCTTCCATGCAAAATTTCCTGTTTCGTCTCCAACATTCTGGTACTATCTCATGGCATCAACCTAAGTATACCTTGTATTTGATTCACTTATCCTATCTGCTTGGATGAGATGGCTGGAGCCTACAAATAGACAGCAGTAGTTAAGAATTCAGGCTTGGATACAGGCTGATTTAGAGTCTAGATTTTGCCATCTGTGTATCTTTGGCTAAGTAACTTAACCTTTCTGAGCCTTTTTAGCGAATGGGGAGGTTCCAAGCACCCACCATAGCGGGGGTTGTGTCAGTATGCAATGAGATAATTAAGAGTGGAGCACAGTGTATGGCATCAAAGAGAGGAATGCTCAATCTTATCTAGACAGAGACAGTCTCACAAGCTTTCCAGAATTTAAAAGAAACTCAGATTCTTTCCAGTTGCTTATGTGTCCCTCACTTCCCCCATTATCTCAAGGCCAATCTGAGTTCATTTGGGATGGGAACACACAGTTTACTATAATAAATGAAGTCCATCTAAGACCCTAGGTACAATCGAGACCCTGGCCAGCCTGTTCCCCAGGTGCAAGGGGAAGGAAGAGGATAATTTAACACCTTCCCACTGTTGGGAAGACAATTAAAAAAGTACTTGACACACCCATGGTGGCTAACTTCACATGTGAAGTTTCCTTATCACTGGCTTCTTCCTTTTCCTAATCCATTGTTTAAAAATTCCCTTTATTCTTGGTTGAAAATTTCCCCAACGCATCTTTTTTTTTTTTTTTTAAGATTTTATTCATTTATTCATGAAAGACACAGAGAGAGGCAGAGAAACAGGTAGAGGGAGAAGCGGGCTCCCTGCGAGCCCATGTAGGACTCGATCCCAGGACTCCAGGATCACCCCTGAGCCAAAGGCAGACACTCAATCGCTGAGCCACCCAGGTGTCCCTCAACGCATCTACCTTAATTATCATCATAAATACAAGGTCTTGGAAGGGGGTTAAAAAAAAAAAAGGTGGTATGAGTCACCAGAAAAAGAGGAAAGGTTTGTAAAATAGAAAGATAAAAGATTCAAGAATCTGGACCACTGGCCTTAAATTGACACTGGAAACATAAAAGAGAAAAGAGAAGGAATGGGGAGATTTGCTTTTAGCATGTAAACTAGACTTTCCTTCTCTTGGTGTTATGGAAGTCAGGCTGTGGGTTATGCATTTTATTTGGAAATAACTTTCCTTTTTTTCTTTTTTTAAAGATTTTATGTATTTATTCATGAGAGACACAGAGAGAGAAAGAGGCAGAGACACAGGCAGAGGGAGAAGCAGGCTCCACTCAGGAAACCCGATGTGGGACTCGATCCCCGGTCTCCGGGATCACGCCCTGGGCTGAAGGCGGCGCTAAACCGCTGGGCCACCCAGGGCTGGCCTGGAAATAACTTTCCTTGACACAACTTTACACTCAGGTTTCTGAGCCCTCTACAATATTTTTGATAAAATATCCTGAAAGGATGTGCTGCTGGTCCACCTTAATCCGATGATAAGAGTCAGTCTTGGTAGATGTATTTTCTCAGATACTAGAATATAAAGCATTTTAGAAATGAGCAATGTATTTCTTCAGCTAGAAAAGAAACATGCCCATGTTGTTCACATTTAAAAATAATGTTTGGAAGGCTAACTTATACTATGTAATATTTATAGAACACTTAGAGTTTCTAAAGTATTTTCGTTTACATATCATCTGATTCCCCCCAAATCCCTGAGGGAGGGAGACAGAGAAAATATTATAGAGATTTTACTTTTTAAAAATTAAGTTACATGATTACAGCCATCTGAACATAATGCTAAACAGAAAACCATATTCATCTAAATCCTGTTAACCCCTCCCACACAAAAAAACCTGTTTATTTCAACCAGTTTTTCATGAATATTAGGTTTATTGGATAGGGCAGATGCTTGCATGAAAGGCACAGCAAGAGCTGAAAGGTCTGTTTATATCACATCTACATTATTAATTATTATGAATAAATTATAACTGGGATTTAGGTGTTTTCTTTCCCCACTTTTAGAAGAGTTCTGGAAAAGGTCATTTATCCAGCATTCTCAATATTCAAATTATCTAAACAGAAAACTGTCCATAAACAGTGTTTTATAATCAGTTAAAAAAGCATCCTTGAAATAACAAAGAATTTATCTCCTAGAGTGCAGATACCCATGGAAGAGCTAACAATGTCACTGTGGCCCAACCCATGTGATCTAGACTGAGGTGTACAACCCCCCCCCCCCTTTTTTTTAAGATTTTATTTATTTACTCATGAGACACACACATACACACACACACACACAAAGGCAAAGACACAGGCAGAGGGAGAAGCAGGCTCCCTGCAAGGAGCCTGATGTGGGACTTGATCCCAGATCCCGGAATCATGCCCTGGGCCAAAGGCAGATGCTCAACCGCTGAGCCACCCAGGCGTCCCAAGGTGTACAAATCCTAATTGAGAACACTGATGTGAGAGATCAAACTGCTACCTTACAAATGATATATGTTTTATGGCCCATTCTCTCAATATACTGTGCTTATGTCTACTGTAAAGGAAAACTAAGAAACTGGACCCAGAAGATATTGGGCCTGCATTATACTATTATACTATTATACTATTTCCATTATGGGAAAAAATACCTCTGTTTAGTTTCCATCAAAAGCCTGGATGTGTTCCTGAAACTAATGTAAATTGTGTGTCGTCTATACTTCAATAGGGACGCCTAGGTGGCTTAGTGGTTGAATGTCTGCCTTCGGCTCAGGGTGTGATCTTGGGGTCCTGGATCGAGTTCCACATCCTGCTTCTCCCTCTGGCTATGTCTCTGCCTCTCTCTGTGTGTGTCTCTCATGAATAAATAAAATCTTTAAAAACAAAACAAAAAACTATACTTCAATAAAAATAAAATAAAATAAAATATTAAGAAAAGAAAGACTGGGGCACCTGCCTGGCTCAGTCTGTGGAGAATGGGACTTCTGATCTCGGGGTTGTAAATTCTAGCCCAATGTTGTGTGTAGAGATTACTTTAAAAAAAAAAATAAAAATCTTAAAAAAAGTTAGACAAGGGACGCCTGGGTGGCTCAGCGGTTGAGCACCTGCCTCCGGCCCAGGCTGTGATCCTGGAGTCCTGGAATCGAGTCCCACAGTGGGCTCCCGGCATGGAGCCTGCCTCTCTCTCTGTGTGTCTCATGAGTAAATACAATAAAATCTTTTTTTTTTAAAGACTTTATTTATTCATAGAGACACAGAGAGAGAGAGAGAGAGGCAGAGACACAGGCCGAGGGAGAAGCAGGCTCCATGCAGGGAGCCTGACGTGAGACTCGATCCTGGGTCTCCAGGATCACACCCCAGGTTGCAGGCGGCGCCAAACCGCTGCGCCATGGGGGCTGCCCAATACAATAAAATCTTAAAAAAAAAAAAAAAAAAAAAAAAGTTAGACTGGATGTGCTGTGAGAAACAGGTATGTCAAGAAAATCTCAACTTTCGCTTAGAATTATGGTTTTGGGCAACTTAAAATACATGACAGAGTCACAGAAAGTTTATTCAGTTTGGATTCAAAAGAGCACTAAATGATCTCTCAACAATGGTAACCTTGACCAAGTGATGTCAGTACAGTTCTGTCTACATGGGTGGTTAGGTGGTAGGGTTCTCTAACAGGGGTGGGTCCATAATAAATGGTCCCATAATAATGGAGAAGAAAGATTCCTGATATAAAGAATTAACTGCAGGAGAACATGATTAGTTTTCAAGACTGTTGAAGACATTTGATCATTACCATATCATTCGTTTTTGTTTTTTTTTGTTGTTGTTGTTGTTTTGTTTTTGACGGTCACACATCTCCCTTTATTGGGAGCAGCAGGTGGGACACTTCCAGCAATAGTAAAAAAATTAATTTACAAAAGCAGAAGTTCAGTGAAGCCACCTGGTTGGAACCCTTGGGAGCTCATACGTAGATGCCAACCCAGAGCAGCAGGAAGAGGACTCCAAAACCCATGAAGAGTGAGGCCACCAAGGAGATGAGGAGCTCTTTGTAGATATTCCGAGTGTCCTTGGTGGACGTGACCTCATAAATGAAGAACCAGACGGTAAAGAACATGCCAATTGCCAATAGCACCATGGTCAGATGGGGGAAGACGACAAGGTTCACTGGGCTGGTGTATCTGCTCATGGCCTCGAGCTCCACTTCGCCAGGTGGCAAAAACAGGGTCATCCACTGCTCTGCCACCGGTCACTCAGTATTTAAAAGCAATTTAGCAGGGGTTCCTGGGTGGCTCCGTGAGATAAGCCTCTGCCTTTGGCTCAGGTCATGATTCCAGGGTCTTGGGACTGAGTCCCACCTCCTGCTCATTGGGGAGTCTGCTTCTCCCTTTGTACCCCCTCCCCCCTATTCATGTACTTGCTCATGCCTTCTCCCACAATAATAAATAAAACCTTTTTTTTTTTTTTTTTAAAGCAAGCTACAAATCTGTAAACCCGGTCTATGTGAAGATGCATTCACACCAGTTGGTCTAGATCCATCTCTTGGCTGGCCAAGGCCCATTAGACTTGGCTTTTTTTTTTTTTTTTTTAAGATTTTATTTATTTATTCATGAGAGACACAGAGAGAGGCAGAGATAGAGGCAGAGGAAGGAGAAGCAAGCTCCATGCAAGGAGCCCGATGTGGGACTTGATCCCAGGACTCTGGGATCATGTCCTGATCCAAAGGCAGACGCTTAACCACTGAGCCACCCAGTTGTCCCTAGACTTGGCTTTTGTTTCCCAGGTATACAGTAGAATGGTGTCATACTACATGGACACTCATCTGCAGGACTGCATACTGTAGGTTAAACATTAAAAGGAGAAATATTTGAAATAATTCAAGATAAATAACATACAAGATTTGGCTGCCTATTGGACCCTGTGCATTTTGGTCTTCAGGTGAGCATGATCCGAGAGCCGCAGACCATCCGTCTTAGCATACACATTTTGTTATGCTGAATGTAATTCTGACCACAATGGTGAGCTGGGTGCGATTTAACAAAGGATTCCCACCCCTAAACACAAATCATTTGTTCGTTTTTTTTTTTTTTTTCCCCATCTGTTGCTCAACCCAAAATCCAGCAATTTGATCCTATGTTGGAAAAACAACACACCCTGCTGAGATGATATTCAGAGTGTCTCCTCACTTAGGGTCTCCATTAACAGAGCACCTATCAATGAGGAGAGGTAGGAATTGGCTAGCACAAGGCAGTAACTGTACCAGTAGCTGCTAAGGTGATGAGTCAGGCCTTAGGGAAGACTGTAAAAGCATTCTATGTGACTATAAGACATAAACTTGAGGGTTACAGCCCCCAACGGCAGTATGCAAAAAAAGAAAAGAAAAGAAAAAAAACTTCGAACCACACACCATTCCAGACACTGTTCATTGTTCCAAAAGGGCCAGCTTTCTGTAGGGAGGCAATTCCAAGCCTCCAAGCTAAAGCTTGAGGGGCCTCTTTGGGACTTAATAGTTTCAAGGAATTGCTTCCACCTCACAGAAGTTGGGAGTTTTTCATGAGGCAGCAGCAAAATTCCACACCAAAGTGTTACATTCATAGAAGCCAGGGGCGAACAAGCTTTTAATGATTACAAGTGACTCCTGACTAAATGAATTTGTGCCTTGCCAGCTCACTTTGGGACACTCTCCAAACGCTCCTCCATGACACCAGTTCCCGGGGCGAAGCCTGCCCTCGCGGCCCTCACGCTGCCAGCGTCCTCCAGAAGCCACCCAGGCCTCCAGCCCTTCCCTGAAACGTCCTCCCCGAGCCCCACCGCAGCTGTGTTTGCCCCTGCAAGCCTGGCTGCTCCCGCTAGCTCGATTGCAGACTTCCCCAGAAAGTTAACGCTTGTTCTCCAAGTAGCTGTCAGTAGTACTCGCTACTGGGACTACGGAGTTTGATTAAATATGCCAATATGGTAATGAAATACGAGTGCAAAAAAGAAACACTGTTCCTGTTTGAAGACGGAGTGGAACGCTTTGGAGAGAGGCTCGACAAAGGGGAGTCCCGATGGAGCCCGGCGGGGACAGGGGTGCCCGTGGGAGGCGAGGGGGAAGCCGCAGAGATGTGCCCATCTTCTGCAAACCACGCGGCTCCCGCAGGACCTCGAAAGCCTCCGTCTGTTTTAAAGAATCCCGACGTGGGAATTCTAGGGGAGGCTTTCTGGGTGCGGTCGACGCGGGAGGAGATGGGGCAACGCCGATCTGCGGGCACCGAGATTCAAAGGGAAGGTCTTGGACCGACATCAAAAAGACTGGCTGCTCGGAAAGTTTTCTTTCCAGCGACAAAGGCTGGAAAAAAGCGCCGTGGTCGCCACCTACCGAGGGGGAGGGGAGAAGGGCTGGGGGTGGGGGTGGGGGTGGGGGGAGCGCGGCCGGCGGGGCCCCCCCGTCTCCGCCGGGGGGAAGAATCGTGAAACCATTCGGTCCAGTGCTCCGCGGAGCCGCCTTCGACCTCGGGGCTCGAGTTTTGCAAACTTCTGAGCGTCGCTTAGGTGAACAGCAGTATCTCATCATTTTCGACATTCGAGAGCTCAAGTTGAAAAGCGAAAAAGCACAATCGGGAGGCGGGGTGCGGGGTGCGGGGTGCGGGGGGTTTCGGTCCAGTTTCTCCGCGGTCGACAGAACAAAACCCAGCGGGCTACAGGGCAGGTTTTCTGCTCCCTCCGCGGCTTTCTCTCAACTTTGCCTCCAAACGTGGAGCGAGGGAGCGAGGGGAAAGTCTGGGCTGTGTGGGTGGAGGGGGTGGGGGCTGGTAAATAAAAACAGGCGCCCCCCGGCCCCCGCCCCCCGCCCCGGCGCAAGTCGGGGCTCGGTGTCCTCCGGCCGCTGCCGAGGCAAGCTTTCGGAACTAACAGAGGAGTTCTTTGTGTCCGGGAGGGTGGTGCAGGGCGGAGGAAGTCCCTCGGCGGAGCACCGGGGCCGGCGGGCCGGCCTGGGGCTCCCGGGCCGCTGCCATGTTCCGGCCTCGCCATCGGCAGGGAATATCGGGCGCACGAGTGAGTGCGAGCCCTGGACGGTGGCTCGGGCCCGCGGCACCGCGGTGCTGAGCAGGCGGGGGCCGCCCCCGGCCTAGGCCGGCGCCCCGCGCCCCGGCTCCCCTCCCCCACCCGGGCGGCCGCGCAGGCCCCAGGTGCAGCCATGTTCTTGCTCCCACCACCCGCGCCTCCATTGACAGTCCTTGCCGGAGAGGGCCGGGCGCTGCGCTCGCCGCGTCCTCGGGCTCGGGGCTCGCCGGCGCGGGGCTTCCTGGGAGTCGTAGTCCGCCGCCCCCGCCGTCGCGTTGGTGGGGACGAACCACAAAACTACAACTCCCGCTGGGCGGCGCTGCGGGTGCGCACGCGCAGCGCGCCTTCGAGGAACAAAAAAAAAAAAAAAAAAAAAGAGGAGGAGGAGGAGGGTGAGAGAGAAGCTCGGAGAGCAGAGAAAAGGGGCCACCGATCGCCCCCCCGCTTCCCCGCACGCGCTCTCTAGCTGAGGCCGCCCGCTTGCCGCGGTGATCCCGGCCTCTCCCTCGGTCCCCCGTGATCGGATCTAGGCGCTGATCGAGGCCCTGCCGGGGCGGCCATGCGGCGGTGACAGGAGCTCGGCCAAGACGCCCGGGCCCCTCGCCCTCTCACCTCCTGCCCTCGGCCCGCTCGCCCCCCCCTGCCCGCCGCGCCGCGGCTGCTCGGCCGCGGCGCTCCTTTGGCTCCCCCGCCCCGGCGCTGCCTGCGGGGGCTCGGGGAGCTCCCGCGGCCCTGCGTGCGCCGGTGCCGCGTGCGGGGCCTGCTTTGAGCGGCTGCCTGGGCTGCGCGGCTGGGCCTGGGGCCCGGCCGCCGTTTTGTGGGGCCGGGGCTTTTGGCTCAGGGCATGATCCTGGAGTCCCGGAATCGAGTCCCGCGTCAGGCTCCCTGCATGGAGCCTGCTTCTCCCTCTGCCCGTGTCTCTGGCTTCCCTCTCTCTCTCTCTCTGTGTGTGTGTGTATCTCATGAATTAAAAAAAAAAAAAAGAAAGGCTCCAGGGACACCTGAGTGGCTCAGCAATTAAGCATCTGCTTTTGGCTCAGGGCATGATCCTGGAGTCCCGGAATCGAGTCCCGCGTCAGGCTCCCTGCATGGAGCCTGCTTCTCCCTCTGCCTAGATCTCTGCCTTTCTCTCTCTCTCTGTGTCTTTCACGAAAAAAATAAATTAAAAAAAAAAAAAAGAAAGGCTCCAGGGACACCTGAGTGGCTCAGCAATTAAGCATCTGCTTTTGGCTCAGGGCATGATCCTGGAGTCCCGGAATCGAGTCCCGCGTCAGGCTCCCTGCATGGAGCCTGCTTCTCCCTCTGCCTGTGTCTCTGCCTCGCTCTCTCTCTGTTTTCCCCTGAGGGGACTGTGGTGCACTCTTGTCCGCCCAGTCAGTGGGTGGGAGGGGTAGGGAGTCAGCTTTTTCCGCCTTTGTCTCCCCTCCCAGCGGACAGACCCGCGAAGGGCCTTGCACAGAGCCGAACGTTTGGATGTTTCCTAAGCGCCGGGCATCCCTCTTAAGCACTAACGTGTTTTCTTATTTAGTCTTGAAAACAACCCCGCAATTCCCTTGCGTAGACGAGGAACAAGTCTAGAGAAGCTGAGTAATTTATTCTTGATTACTCAGCAAGTCAACCTTGACTGCAAGATTTGAGCCTGGGCAGCCTGACTCTTAACCCCTCAGCCTGTGGCTTTCAGACTCCGGAGCGTCGGCAACCCCCGGAGGGCTTGTTGAGACTCAGTCGCCCCGCGCCACCCCAGAACCCCAGACTTTCCGATTCGGCAGGTCTGGGGTGGGGCCCCATTATTTGCATTTCTAACTAGTTCGAGCGGGCTGTTGTTCCGCTCGGAGGATGGCTCTCGGAGGGCCTTTCAGCGCGGTGCAAAATTAAGCTGTGAGCGCAGGGAATTTATTCTAGATTTTCTTTAAAGCTTTCCATTACTTTAAAACTTGAACTTAACCAAAAATAATTCGGACTGCTTATTGTAGATTGTGTGGAAAGCTGATTGGAGTTAAACATTTTTGTTAGCCATGATTATGAAATTAAAAGTTTAATAAGTCTCAGGTTTTAAAAGAGCCACGGATTTACGTACAGGATAAAATTAGAAACCTAATCTTGCCTTTTTTTTTTTTTTCCAGTCTCAATCATTTTTTAATTCATTTATGGCACTGGCATTATGGCAATCTCCTCCTAGAGATCACTGAAGCATCTCATCCCCACCAGTCTTGTTTGGGAACCGGGAGGGCTGATAGGGCCTCAGCTTGATGCTGAAATGAGGGAGCTGGTGGTCACTTGCAGGCCCAGATTCCACCCCCTCACTCCTTCCAAGCCCCAGGCACTTCCAGTGATTTGGTTTACTTTTTTTCTTTTTCTTTTCTTTCTTTTTTTTAAGTAGACTCCAGGCTTGAACTCAGGACCCTGAGATCAGAAGTTGCATGCTGCGCCGAATGAGCAGCCAGGAGCCTTTGATTTGGTTTACTTTTAAGAATGTGGGAGCCCTGGGTGGCGCAGCAGTTTAGTGCCTGCCTTTGGCCCAGGGCGCGATCCTGGAGACCCGGGATCGAATCCCACGTCGGGCTCCCGGTGCATGGAGCCTGCTTCTCCCTCTCCCTCTGCCTATGTCTCTCTGTGTGACTATCATAAATAAATAAAAAAAAAATTAAGAAAAAAAAAAAAGAATGGCTCCAGGGACACCTGAGTGGCTCAGCAATTAAGCATCTGCTTTTGGCTCAGGGCATGATCCTGGAGTCCCGGAATCGAGTCCCGCGTCAGGCTCCCTGCATGGAGCCTGCTTCTCCCTCTGCCTAGATCTCTGCCTTTCTCTCTCTCTCTGTGTCTTTCACGAAAAAATAAATTAAAAAAAAAAAAAAAGATTAAGAATGGTTACAAAGACTACCCTTAAAATGTAGGTTTCTGAGGTTCTTTTTCTTGGGGTACAAGTCTTGAGAAAGGTTTTTTATTTATTATAATAGATTTTCTCCTGGAGAAAGTAACTCAAATTAGGTAGGAGGAATGGGGTTGGTTTACCATTATGTTCTGTCATTTTTGATTATCCATAGATGGATTGTGTGTTCCAAAACAAAATATGAAAGAAAAGTGCCCTTCTCCAGATTGTCATGAAAGGAGCTGTGAATAAGACACAGAAATTACTCAACACTTAAGCTTCCTGTTAGTATTGGTAGCTAGCTTATTCATTACATTCCACCTGATTCAGTTCTGCCAGGGTTTCTTTCTTTGTTGAAAACTTGAGTTTTGGGCAGCCCCGGTGGCTCAGCAGTTTAGCGCTGCCTTCTACCCAGGGCCTGATCCTGAAGACTTGGTATTGAGTCCCACATCAGGCTTCCTGCATGGAGCCTGTTCTCACTTTGCCTGTTTCTCTGCCTCTCTTCTCTCTCTGTATGTCTCTCATGAATAAATAAATAAATTCTTTAAAAAAAAAAAAAAACTTGAGTTTTTTGGGCACCTGGGTAGCTCAGTGGTTGAGCGTCTGCCTTTGGCTAAGGTTGTGATCCCAGGGTCCTGGAAATGAGCCCCACATCGGGCTCCCTGCAGGGAGCTTGCTTCTCCTTCTGCCTATGTCTTTGCCTCTCTCATGAATAAAATAAAATCTTAAAAAATAAAAAGATGATGGGCAGCCCGGGTGGCTCAGTGGTTTAGCACCATCTTTAGCCCAGGGCCTGATCCTGGAGACCCGGGATCGAGTCCCATGTCAGGCTCCCTGTATGGAGCCTGCTTCTCCCTCTGCCCGTGTCTCTGCTTCCCTCTCTCTCTCTCTCTCTCTCTCTCTCTGTGTGTGTGTATCTCATGAATTAAAAAAAAAAAAAATCTTAAAAAAGATGAGATTTTTGGGGGGCTTCTGGGTGGTATTGTTGGTTAAGCGCCTGCCTTTGACTCAGGTCTTGATCACAGCATTTTGGGATTGAACCTTACGTGGGGCTCCCTGCTCAGTGTGTGTGGGGGGGTGTCTGCTTCTCCCTCTCCCTCTGCCCTTCCCCTTGCTCTCTTTCAAATGAATAAAAAAAAAAAAAGAAAAAAAAACAGAAAAAAAAACATGAGTTTTTAAAAAATATTGCAATTCACTTCATAACTGCTGTGGTGTAATTCACATGAGATTGTTTTGACCACTGGCTTAAACAGATGCTGATCAAGTGATTTTTATGTATGTCTAAGGGAAAAAACTTTAAAAAAAAGAGTTGAGAAGTAAGACTCTGAGAACGGTATTTATTTCACTTTGTAGAAATATGTTAGAGGCAATTAACCTGAAAGGTAATTGCCAAAAATTTTATCAGTATCTAATGATCACTGGTAGTATTTTCTTCAAATTGTATACATTCATTTGAGTGAAGCTTATTCATTGTTACTAAGTGAAAGTTAGAAATGCAGTTGATCCATTGGTTATAATTGTGGAGTTGAGATTCCTTGTAATGAGGGCAGTTAAAATAGCAACATAGCAACATGCAGAACATTCAGTTGTTGAGAGTGTTGTCTGAGACCCTCTGCCTGGGGAATAGAATTGAGAATTAGTATTTAAAGGATGTATGTGCAGTGGAAAAATGATGTGGATAAATCATTGCAAGCCCTGAAGGTAATATCTTGATACTCATTTTCCATTCTTTTGTCCCTTACCATTCTCTTCTCTCTTGCCTGTGCTTTGTTCAAACTCTCACCACTGTAGTTTTCCTGTTTTTGTTTTCTTTTTTTCTCTTTGTTTCTGCAGTCCTTGTCATTGTACCCTGGCTTGTTTTTGTTTTCTTTCTGGCACTTATTCCTCTGCTTTTTCCACTTTGGCCTAGCAGGAAAGTAAGAGAAAGTTCAAGATAACCAGGGATTTTCAGAATTGATGGGAGAATTGACTCATTGTTCCTTGGTGATAACTTGATTGCAAACTATAGAGGACTTTGGGGGGCACGAGTTGAGCATCTGTCTCTTGGTTCTGGCTCAGGTCAGGGTCCTGGAGATGAAGCCCCACTTGGGGCTCAGCATGGAGTCAGCTTGCAGATTCTCTTTCTCCCATCCCCTCTGCTCCCCCTCCCCCCAGTTTGTGCTCTCTCAAATAAAATCTTAAAACCCTAAGAAAACGATAGAAGATTTTTTTTTTTTAAGATTTTATTTATTTTTTCATGAGACACACACACACATACAGAGAGGCAGAGACACAGGCAGAGGGAGAAGCAGGCTCCACGCAAGGAGCCCGATGTGGGACTTGATCCTGGCACTGCAGGATCACCCCCTGGGCGGAAGGCAGGTGCTCAACCGCTGAGCCACCCAGGCGTCCCACAATAGAAGATTTTTAAAGAATTAGTTTATTTTTTAAAAAAGATTTTATTTATTCATGAGACACAGAGGCTGAGACATAGGCCCAGGGAGTAGGCTCCCTGAGGGGAGCCCCACGCAGCCTTCCTTGATCCTGGGTGATCCTGGGACCCTGAGATCATGCCACGAGCAGATACTCAACTGCTGAGCCACCCAGGCATCCCAAAAATTAGTTCATTTAAAACGTAACGTAAGAGGCAAAATGAATTTATAATTGTGAGAGACAAATATGGCTTAGTGTGGCACTAACAAACACAGGTTCTGAAGTCAGACTGCCTGGATTCAGAATCCTGGCTTGTGTTAGTTCTGGTTGTTACCTTGAGTAATTCACTTCACCTCTTTGTGCCTCATTTTCCCTATTTTAAAAAATAGGAATGATGATGAGAGAACCTGTTTCTCTTATAGGTTGTTGTGAAGGTTGAATGAGTGAAAGTGCTTGGGATGGTATCTAGCAAACAATGAGCATTCAATAAATATTAGCCATAAAAATACTGTGTTGGATACTTTTGAGAAATTGAATTTTCTAAGGAAATAAAAATGTCCCAGTAATACTGGCTACAAGGTTAATCTCCCCAAACTAAAGAGTATAAACTCTGGAAAGTCAAGGACTTCTTGGGATTTTTTTCCCTTGTGACTGTTAAAATTGTTTCTTGTAGAAGGGCAAAGGAAATAAGGTCCCCCCCCCCCCCGCCCCCCGCCCTTAAAGTGCTTGTATCAGGGGCAGCCCCGGTGGCGCAGCGGTTCAGCGCCGCCTGCAGCCCGGGGCGTGATCCCGGAGACCCTGGACCGAGTCCCCCGTCAGGCTCCCTGCATGGAGCCTGCTTTTCCCTGTGCCTGTGTCTCTGCCTCGCTCTCTCTCTGTCTCAATAAATAAATAAAATCTTTAAAAAAAAAAAAAAGTGCTTGTATCGGATTACATTATAGTATAATTCTACAAATAGAATAGTGAAGAGTTTGGCTTTATTAGGGTGTCTGCTTCAAACGAGCCTAGAATCTATGAATTTGCAGGGACGCCTGGGCGGCTCAGGGGTTAAGCGTCTGTCTTCCGCTCCGGGATCACGTCCCGCATCGGGCTCCCTGCAGGGAGCCCGCTTCTCCCTCCGCCTGTGTCTCTGCCTCTCTCTGTGTCTCTCATGAATAAATAAATAAGGTCTTAAAAAAAAAGTCTAAAAAAAATCTGTAAATTTGTGTAATGGAGATGAAACATGTCTACCTCTGAATAGTGGATTTATAATTGAAAATTTCTGGGGATGCCTGGGTGGCTCAAGCGGTTTAGAGCCCGCCTTCCGCCCAGGGTGTGATCCTGGAGTCCTGGGATCGAGTCCCACATCGGGCTCCCTGCATGGAGCCTGCTTCTCCCTCTGCCTGTGTCTCTGCCTCTCTCTCTCTCTGTGTCTCATAAATAAATAAAATCTTTAAAAAAAAGAAAGAAAGAAAAATAGCCTTCTGGAACTGCTTACTCAACACAGATTCACTGCACCTCTTTTCTCTCTTCAGCCCTCACAAGTTTTGAAATAGTGACCTCTTTCTCTACTGGTGGTGTTGATGTGTTTGAGATAGAAACTAGTAAAGGAGTTGAAAGATAGTCATAATTTCCTGGCTTTTACAGGGCAATTAAAGGAGGTAAGAAAAGCTTGGCTATCTTATTGTGGCCAGCCGCCAAACACTTCAGTTACATTATTTCATCGATATTTTCTCAAAGAAGGATGGCAAGCATGTATTATGCCCACTCTATAAGTGAGGAAGTAGAAATTGACCTGAGTTCTGGAATGAGTGTGAAAATTGGCTGAACAGTTATCAGGAAATCCGTTAGCTTCACTTCTCCCTCCTGTTCGTTCGTTTGTTCGTTGTTTCTGCCACTTTAACTTTTTTTTTTTTTTTTTAGATTTTATTTATTTGTGTGTGTGTATGAGAGAGAGAGAGAGAGAGAGAGAGAGAGAGAGAGAACGCATGTGCTCACAAGGAAGGGTAAGGGGCAGAAGGAGAGGGAGAAGCAGACTCCCTGCTGGATCCTGGGCTTGATCTTGGGACCCCTGGGATCATTACCTAAGCTGAAGGCAGATGCTTAACCAATTGAGCTGAGCCACCCAGGCACTTGTCACTTTAAGCATTTTTAGGCTTTTCTTTTTAAGCATTTTTTAAAATTTAATGGCATTAAGTACATTCAAAATGTTGTATAGTCATCACCATTTCTAAAATCTTTATCACCCCAAATAGAAACTCTGTACCCAGTAAGCAATAACTCATCATTTCTCTTTTCCTCCAGTCTCTGGTAACTCTAATACACTCTATGCCTTTATGAATTTGCCTATTTTATTGTTTATCCATCTATCTATCATTTTTAAGTACGCTCATTGCCCAACGTGGGGCTTGAACTCACCAGCCCAAGGTGAGGGTCACTTTACTGACTCAGCCAGCCAGGTGCCCCTTGCCTATTTTAGATATCTCTTTTAAATGGAATCATACAGTGCTTGTCATTTCACGTCTGGTTTATTTCACTTAGCATTTTGATTTCAAGGCTCTATGTTGTGGCTGTGTCAAAACTTCATTTCTCTTTATGGCTGAATAATGTTCCATTATATAATTACCACATTTTATTTGTACTTTCATCTGTTGATGGACATTCAGATGCTTTCTGCCTTTTGGCTATTATGGATATGCAGCTATGGACATTGGTTCACCAGTGTATTTTGAAGCCTATTTTCAGATCTTTTGTGTATATACTTGAGTGGAATTGCTGGGTCATTGTTTTTCTTTTTAATGCTTTTTTTGGAGAAGAATTTGGATGGATCTGAATAAATCTCCCAATAGTGTGTAGAAAACCCATATAAAATGCATTTGTCCCCTTTGTAAAGAATAGATTTGTGGGGACACCTGGGTGGCTCTGCGGTTGAATGTCTGTCTGCCTTCGGCTTAGGGTGTGATCCTGGGACCCGGCTTGGAGTCCCCCATCAGGCTCCCTGCCATCAGGCTCCCGGCAGGGAGCCTTCTCCCTCTGCCTCTGTCTCTGCCTCTTTCTGTTTCTCTTATGAATAGATAAATAAATCTTAAAAACAAAAAAAAAAGGTAAATTAGTGTCTGCCATTTCCACCACGAACACCTCTTTTTTCAAGTGGTTCCTCATAGGGTTAAAAAAAAAAAGTTGTGATAAAATATACATGCCACAGGGCAGCCCCCAGTGGCTTAGTGGTTTAGCGCCGCCTTCAGCCCAGGGCGTGATCCTGGAGACTCAGGATTCAGTCCTGATTCAGTCGGGCTTCCCGCATGGAGCCTGCTTCTTCCTCTGCCTGTGTCTCTGTTTCTCTCTGTCTCTCTGTCTCTCATGAATAGATAAATAAAATCTTAAAAAAAAAATACATGCCACAGAACTTGACCATTTTTCATTTATATTGTTTACTTATTTTTAGTATATTGTTAATTACTATAACAGCTACACGATATTTACAATAAAGATATGACAAAAATCATATTAGTAATCCTTTTAGCCATTTTTAAATTATAAAAAAAAAATTTTAAGTAGGTCCCATGCTCAACGTGGGTCTCAAACTCATGACCTGGAGATCAAGAGTCATGTGCTGGCTAGATGCCCTATTTTCACCATTTTTTTTTTAAATTATGTAGAAGCTAAATTTAATTTTTTTTTAAAGATTTTATTTATTCATAGAGACACACAGAGAGAGAGAGGCAGAGACACAGGCAGAGGGAGAAGCAGGTTTCCTGAGGGGAGCCTTATATGGGACTTCAACCTGGAAATCTGGGATCATATTCTAAGCCAAAGGCAGACGCTCAACCGCGGAGCCACCCAGGCATCCTGAGATTTTATTTATTTATTCATGAGACACAGAGAGAGGCAGAGACACAGGCAGAGGGAGACGCAGGCTGTTTATTCATGAGAGACACAGAGAGAAGCAGAGACACAGGCAGAGGGAGAAGCAGGCTCCATGCAGGGAGCCAGATGCGGGATTTGATCCCGGGACTCCAGGATCATGCCCTGGGCGGAAGGCAGGTGCTCAACTGCTGAGCCACCCAGGCATCCCTCAAATAAAATCTAAAAAAAATAAAGTATTTAATGAAATTTTAAATGATTCATTTACTGAATGTTTATGTGAAACACTGGCAGGGACTTAACTTAGATTTTGATAACTTTGTGAGCTACGTATGCATATTATCATCATTTTCCGGAGTAGTAAGTTTCGGGTTTGAGATTTCCAAGGTCAGTCATATCTAATACTTGAGATAGAATTTGAATTCAGAACTTTGGTCTGATTGCAGAATTGGCATTCATGGTAGCTTTGCTTTGTTGCCTGCCATCTATGAACAGTGCATTAAGAAAAAATAAAGATGGGACTTTGTAGATCATAGTTACTTGATTTTCATTTCTTCTCATTCATACAAAATTAGGCAAAGAACAAGTAATCCAGCTTTTCCAGTACTAAATAATTTTTAAATTTGTAATAAGGTCAAAGGAATACTTTCTTGGTATATTGGCAGAGCAAGCTGCTGCTTTTTAAAGATCTGAACTGTCAATTTATTTATTTATTTTAAAGCTTTTATTTGTTTATTCATGAGAGACACAGAGAGAGAGGCCGAGACACAGGCAGAGGGAGAAGTAGGCTCCTCGCAGGGAGCCCGATGTGGGACTCGATCCTGGACCCTGGATCATGCCCTGTGCCAAAGGCCGACAACACTCAGCCCCTGAGCCACCCAGGCATCCCTAGACTATCAATTTATTTATTTATTTATTTAAAAAATTAAAAAAAATTTTTTTTGACTATCAATTTAAAAGGATAATTTATACATTTGCATTTTCTTTTAAACTGTAGTGCCAAGAAAAGTTACCAGTCTTCCTGAATAGCTGATAAGGGTTTTGTTTTGTTTTTCGTTTGTTTTTCAAGGACATTTGTTTTGGCTACTTGTGAGACTCAGGACTGAACTTAAGATCCATCAATTGGGCAGACCTTTTTTTTTTTTTTAATTTTTATTTATTTATGATAGTCACAGAGAGAGAAAGAGAGAGAGGCAGAGACATAGGCAGAGGGAGAAGCAGGCTCCATGCACCGGGAGCCCGATGTGGGATTTGATCCCGGGTCTCCAGGATCGCGCCCTGGGCCAAAGGCAGGCGCCAAACTGCTGTGCCACCCAGGGATCCCCTGGGCAGACCTTCTTGAGCAAAGGTTCATTTTAGGGATTTCTAATTTTATTTCTTTTTTAAAATTTTAATTTAGTTTTTATTTTTTTAAGATTTTATTTATTTATTCATGAGAGCCTGACATGGGACTCGATCCCGGGACTCCAGGATCACGCTCTGGGCCGAAGGCAGGCGCTAAACCCCTGAGCCACCTAGGGATCCCCAGACTTCTAATTTTATTTCTAAGTATTTGCCATTAGATATAATTTCTAAAAATTAATGAAAGTTAAGTGAACTAAAATGGGCTCTTTGGCTTTGTCTAATGAAGTTATATATGTTAGATATATGTTACTATACTAATATAAGTTGTGATACTTTAGTGGTACTTTATATTCTATTATGAAGTGTTTGTGAAATGGAACCACTGAATGAAGCACTAACCTAATTTTCTTCCCTTTGGAAAATTAATCCTGTGGAGATTGGCTCTTACAAACGTGAATTAAAATATCCGTCTGTGATAATAGGCAAGGAATAATTAAATTCTGGGAGTCACAGGTCCAAGTGTAGTGTCTGGTGAACTGATCTTATCTGAGATGTTATGTCCAATTCCCAAATTCCAAGTTTGGGACAAACTTGAACATTTTGAGGATGGTGTAGTAAAGTGTAATTTACTAATCCCTGTAACAAAGGATGTTACAGGGAAAGCACAGGACATACTGGGGATCCTTACTTTAGAGATGAGCACGTGGAGGAGCACAATGCATTGAAAGGGCTTTTTTTGTAAAAGAAGGCTCTTGAGGATGCGACAGGGACAAATTTTTTTTTTTTTAAGATTTTATTTATTTATTCATAGAGACACACACACACACACACACACACAGAGGCAGAGACACAGGCAGAGGGAGAAGCAGGCTCCATCATGCAGGGAACCCGATATGGGATTCGATCCCGGGTCTCCAGAATCACACCCCGGGCTGCAGGCAGCGCTAAACCGCTGGGCCGCTGGGGCTGCCCGACAGGGACAGATTTGATCCATTAGGACTAATATTAAGCCAGACCTGTGTTTGCAGGTTGTTCATTTAAAAAGTAGCAAGCTCAGAATGCCTGGCTGGCTTAGTCCTTGGAGCTTGGGACTCTTGATCTCTGGTTGTAAATTGACCCATATTGGGTGTAGAGATTACTTTTAAAAATAAAATCTTAAACAATGTAGCAAACTCTGTTGGAGGATGTGTGGAAACTTGGGATACCTTAAAGAGAATTGGGCAAGAATACCAGTAACTAGTAACATTTTTTGAGTGCTTTTTATAAAAGCATTTACTGTTCTAGGCACTGCTTACTTTAGGATACTTTTAATCTTCACAGCAATCCAGTGTCCCAAAGTAGGCAGGCGCCATCAACCTAAGCAGTGAGACTCAGAGACCATGCTCTTAATTATCACATTATACTAATTTCCAGTTCTGATATTAATGTTCAAAGTATAGGTAATGATAAACTCATAATTTCACTGAACTGTTTATAAACAAGATAGCTACAAGGTTGAAAATTATGTGAACTAACCTGGGATCAAATTATTGAATACACTTTCTGACATAAGCGTTCTAGCTAGAGATCTGCTATTTGACAGCCTTCATTGTGACTAAGTTCTAGTTTTGGGGGGAAAACATCAGCCAGGAACCTAGGATTCATTGTTGAATTCAGCACAAGTGTCGAGAGTGCTTAATGTGTGCCAGGTGCTGTCTTGGTGCTGGGGTGAGCGCATCTCCCCTGCCACCCTTAGTGAATAGACACACAGTCAATGGTAAATACTGTCCAAATTTAAAAACCCCCAGTTTACCTTTGATGTGTAGTCTGTAGAGAAGTTTGATAACCTTTGAAGTGTAATATGTCTGGGCGTATTGACCTTCAGGGATTTCTAGTTACTTCCTCCTTTAAATGCAAGAGGAGAGAAAAATAGCCCATTCCCAGTTTTATTTAGCTAATAGAGGCAGGACTTAAACACCCATGAAATAAGGCAAAAATAGAAAAATGGTGATTAGCTTATTAGCATATATGTACTTAGTGGTTTAAAAATTACTTGGGATTCTCTTAAACTGACAAAATAGGTACAAGATCAGCAAACAAAATTTTTCCATATACCCTTCACCCAGAAACCCCATTCAGGTTTTGGCAGATGTCACTTTATAACAAAAGGGTGTATCTGATCCAGGATCACATTTTCACCCAGTTGTCTTGTCCCTCACTTTACAACAGTTCCTTAGCCTTTGAATTCTATGCCATTACCTTTTCCAAGATTACGCGGTAGTAATTTGACAGAATGTCCTTCAAGTTTGGTTTGTCCAATGTATTTAGGCAGGAATATCACGGTGTTCTCAGTACATTCTGATGGGTGGGATGTGAGGTCTGTTTGTCCCCTGACTAGTGTTAACTTCTATCACTTGGTGTGTGCCATGCTTTACTTCGTTAATTAGCATTTTGTGTGGCAATACTTTGGGGATAATGAAACTATCTCTTTGAATTGAGGAATTTGTTTTTTTCTTGAGGGTGGGTTTTTTTATTTTTTAGAATGAAGTTTGCGCATGGACCTAAAAATCCTGTTACAGTTGTTATTTAAGTCTCTGAATACTAAGTGTTTTTCTGGAATTTAAATATTGTGAATACTGGAATTTGGGAAGCAATAGTCAGATTAAATTTTACAGTATATGATGTGGTTTGAGAGAACATCAAGAATTCAGAGCAGTCAGATCTCTGTTAGATTCTACTTTAGAATTCTGCAATCTTGAGCAGTTTACCTTGTTTTTCCAAGTTATGAATTGTTCTCCCGTTAAAAAGAAAAAAAGTTCTGCTTTGTAAAATGTGTCAGGCAGATGCCCCACTTCGGTAATGCCTGGGTGGCTCAGTTGGTTAAGCAGCTACCTTCAGCTCAGGTCATGATCCCAGGGTCCCGGGATCGAACCCCACATTGGGGTCCCTGCTCTGTGAGGAGCCTTGCTTCTCCCTCTCCCTCTGCCTGCTGCTCCCCTGCTTGTTTTTTCTCTCTCTCTCTCTGTGGAATAAATAAATACAATCTTTTAAAAATCCAATCAAGTTCATTTCTTTGGTATCCTTCGGAAGACAAATTAATAGGGCCAGCAAATTACCTTAAAAAGGTCTTCTGTAGAAGCTACTAAGTAGACATAATTAGAACAACATAGCATGTTGAAAGAAATTTAAGACCCTTACAAATTCTGTGTTTGCAGTCTGAACTGATTATAGTAAACGTAAACTGATGTTTTAGGGGATGAATGTTTCCTCTCCTGAAAAACAGATTCTTTAGCTTTTACTACTTGTAATTACATGTAGAACATAGAGGTATTTAAATACCATCAATTTCAGAGATAGAAAGATTTAGGGAGCTTAGAAGATTGTCAGAATATAGTATATTTTTTAAAGATTTTATTTATTTATTCATTAGAGACACAGAGAGGCAGAGACACAGGCAGAGGGAGAAGCAGGCTCCCTGCAGGGAGCCCGATGTGGGACTTGATCCCAGGACCTGGGGATCATGACCTGAGCCAAAGGCAGATGCTCAACCACTAAGCCACCCAGGTGCCCCCAGAAGATAGTATTATATGATGACCTAAATTAATTTTAATGGGACTGAATCTTGTTTAGGATAAAATCAGCTAATTGAACTATTTGATTCTTTCCATTTATTTTAGGCACCCTGTTAGGACAAAAAGTGTAATATCTTAGATGATGAATTTTAACTTTTCTGTTTCTATTCATATTTATCATTTTGAGAAAATTTATTTTATACATTATAATTTATATTTAAAAGCCTGAGGTGCCGTTTTACATTTTCCTTAGAATTAAGTGATACTTGAAATTATTTTATACTTCTCACTGAAGATGTTTCTGTTTATTTATATACTTCAGATGATAATGATGCCTTTTGTCATTAATTTTGTCAAAACTTGACACTTAGGGTTTCTTAATAAAATGAGTTGGTAAACTTGAGTTTTACCTCACACATAAAAAATGATAACCAGAGACTAGATCTCATAGAATGAAGACAACTGGAACTAATACTGTAAAACCAAGAAAGGGATCTTAAAATACTGGCCCAGGAAAGGCCATTCATAATACAGGAAAGTCACAGTGCATTTTTAAAAGATGTATTTCTTTTTTAAACTTTAAGTAGGTTGTACACCCAACATGGGGCTCGAACTCACAACCCTAAAATTAAAAGTTGCATGATCTCCTACTCAGCCAGTCAGGTACCCCTCACTGGAATTTTGGGAGTAGAGGTCGGTAACTGAAGAAGTTTGGATGAAAGATTGTCCTGGTAAAAGTATCTTTTTGTTTATTTTTACCTCTTAAGCCTGTTGAATTATTACAGAATTGAATACCTTTACCTGTCCTAAATACTATGTGTAGTCTTCCATAGACAATATCCTAGTGATAGATGTTTTAGGAACTTTTGAATATTTTCTTGGTTTTAATCGATCCAGGTATCTGGCTGGGGTTTAGTGGTGTTACGGCTCTTGTACAAAACATTGAGTTAGGAAAGTTAATGATTTCTGCAGTCTTGAAGTTTATTTCACATTACCTAAGTAACTGTGCAAGGTAGATCTTTTTTTTTTAAAGATTTTACTAAAAAAAAAAAAAAGATTTTATTTATTTATTCATGAGAGACACAGAGAGAGAGAGAGAGAGAGAGAGAGGCAGAGACACAGGCAGAGACACAGGCAGAGAGAGAAGCAGGCTCTATGCAAGGAGCCCGACGTGGGACTCGATCCATCCGGGTCTCCAGGATCACGCCTTGGGCAGAAGGCAGGCGCTAAACCGCTGAGCCACCCGGCTGCCCAAGGTAGATCTTAATTGCCTAGTATAAGTAAATATAGTGGAGATAACTTTAGCAGTCTGTAGAAAATTGTGCAAAGAAAGTTTTTGAGAATAGAATAAAATAATGGGCCTGGTGCTGCTCACAATTTAACTCCTTTTCCTCCTGGTTGAGCAGTGGGTCCTGGGTTTTGGATTTTACTAAAATTTTACTAAGTTAAACTGTTGTTTAAACTCAACTCTGAGGGCTGTTCTTTGCTGTTAAGAGAAGATATGACTCCTGATTTCCTGTCAGCAGCGTTCTGTGACAGAAATTACGTGTTCACATAGATACTTGGCCTGTAACTCATTAATATTTTTTCTTTGAATCAAATCTTTTATTTTCTTCATAGAATGTGACTGATTGATATATAAAGTATTACTCAATGTCTACTGTAATCTGTGCTTTATGGACAAAAAGGATACTATCGTTTTGCTTTAGTTTGTTTACAGTGGGTGGCAGTTAATTTACTGCATCATAAAGATTGCCTAGTATTACAGCTTTAATCACTGTGTAATTATTTATCTTGGGTTTCTTTTTATTTAACCTGCTTTTCTTTGAATATTATTGTGCATGAAAGAGGTCAGTTAGAATTTGGAGATATGGAGTCTAGTCACTTGTTATAAAATTAACTCTCTTTATGACCTTAGCAAGACAGCTAATCTTTCTGGGTTGGGCTTCTCATTTATAAAACATAATGGAGCAAAGAGGTTGCTCTAAAAATATCTTACTTTTTTCCCCTTGATCTAAGGAAAAATCTTATATGTTGTAAGACTGAAATGGGAAGATGCTTGTTGAAATTAACAATATAAATACCAAAAAGAAATAGGGTAAGAATGTAAAGACAGGATCACAATAATATAGTGCCTTCCTCACTTAGCAGTCTGATCCGAAGCTTAACTTAGAAACAGAAGTACTGAAAATTCAGTAATATTTTAGAGATCATCATAATAAAAAATATTAAGAACCTCAGTGGGTTTTGTTGTTTTTCTTGTTTTTAGAGTGATAATGGCATGCATGAAAATGTTCATGAGGTCTCTGACTCGCTCTAAAATATGTTTTGTTATTTTGCTGTTGAGCATTAACAGCAAGGATCAATAAATTAAAAGGAGAAGTATGGTCAAATGAAAATTTATATGGAATTAATTACCGGCTTTTTTGAGGTTAGAACAGATCAGAGCAGTAAGAACACAAATAAACCTAATCCTTGAAATGGATCTCCAGCAAGAAACACAAGAAGGTTGTAAAGAATGTCTGGAGTCTGGTTTCAGATAGATAAAAAAAAAACATTGCATCCATTAAACAGTAGCTGATGAAGATGAGAGATGGATGCAACAGCAACAGTCCAATGAAGGTCATCTTTGAAACTCATAAAGGAGAATGAAAATCAAATCAGGGAAACACAGGATGAAGTCAGAAAACATTCAGAATGGGCAAATTGAGGATATTGAAAAAATGGGAAAGAAGATATAGCAGACTAAGATTGCTGCTAGGGATCCCTGGGTGGCACAGCGGTTTGGCGCCCACCTTTGGCCCAGGGTGCGATCCTGGAGACCCGGGATCAAATCCCACGTCGGGCTCCCGGTGCATGGAGCCTGCTTCTCCCTCTGCCTATGTCTCTGCCTCTCTCTCTCTCTGTGTGACTATCATAAATAAAAATAAAAAAAATTAAAAAAAAAAAGATTGCTGCTAATTTTTGTGTGCCAGGCATGCTTTTCTCCTGATAGCAGTGTCCAGCTTTGCTTTCTTTTTAGTAGGCTTCATGCCCAGCATGGGGCTTGAACTCAGAGCCCTGAGATCAGGTGTCTATGCTCTACGAACTGAGCTGGTCAGGCGTGCCCCTGCTTTGCCTTCTGAATAACTGCCTACCTTCCTATTCTATGTAGTTCTAGTTCACTGCCAATCAGAGTGAATTCCAGATAATCTTGTTTTGCCTAGCCACTGTAATTAGACCAGGTTCATGGCACAAACCCCTAGAACTAATGTGTACCCGGTAGTGGGAAGATAGGATAGTCTGTTGCCTCTGGCATCACAGTACAGGTGTGTGGTAAGCTTAAAGATACATGTGGCCGTCATCTCTGTCTTAGGGAAGAAACCCATCTGCTCAAGAAGTAAGGATTATCAGAGTAGAGAGAACTCTAATGACATGTCTTGTGTTTCTGGATCTAGCTGTATGTGGAGCCAGTGCAATTTCAAGAGATAGAAAGAGTTAGGCGAGCTTAGCAAGTTTGTCAGGAATATTGTATATTTTTTTAAAGATTTTATTTAATTATTCATTCATGAGGACACAGAGACGGCCGACGACACAGGCAGAGGGGAGAAGCAGGCTCCCCTGCAGGGAGCCGATGTGGGACTTGATCCCAGGACCTGGGGATCAGACCTGAGCCAAAGGCAGATGCTCAACCACTAAGCCACCAGGTGCCCCAGAAGATAGTATTATATGATGACCTAAATTAATTTTAATGGGACTGAATCTTGTTTAGGATAAAATCAGCTAATTGAACTATTTGATTCTTTCCATTTATTTTAGGCACCCTGTTAGGACAAAAAGTGTAATATCTTAGATGATGAATTTTAACTTTTCTGTTTCTATTCATATTTATCATTTTGAGAAAATTTATTTTATACATTATAATTTATATTTAAAAGCCTGAGGTGCCGTTTTACATTTTCCTTAGAATTAAGTGATACTTGAAATTATTTTATACTTCTCACTGAAGATGTTTCTGTTTATTTATATACTTCAGATGATAATGATGCCTTTTGTCATTAATTTTGTCAAAACTTGACACTTAGGGTTTCTTAATAAAATGAGTTGGTAAACTTGAGTTTTACCTCACACATAAAAAATGATAACCAGAGACTAGATCTCATAGAATGAAGACAACTGGAACTAATACTGTAAAACCAAGAAAGGGATCTTAAAATACTGGCCCAGGAAAGGCCATTCATAATACAGGAAAGTCACAGTGCATTTTTAAAGATGTATTTCTTTTTTAAACTTTAAGTAGGTTGTACACCCAACATGGGGCTCGAACTCACAACCCTAAAATTAAAAGTTGCATGATCTCCTACTCAGCCAGTCAGGTACCCCTCACTGGAATTTTGGGAGTAGAGGTCGGTAACTGAAGAAGTTTGGATGAAAGATTGTCCTGGTAAAAGTATCTTTTTGTTTATTTTTACCTCTTAAGCCTGTTGAATTATTACAGAATTGAATACCTTTACCTGTCCTAAATACTATGTGTAGTCTTCCATAGACAATATCCTAGTGATAGATGTTTTAGGAACTTTTGAATATTTTCTTGGTTTTAATCGATCCAGGTATCTGGCTGGGGTTTAGTGGTGTTACGGCTCTTGTACAAAACATTGAGTTAGGAAAGTTAATGATTTCTGCAGTCTTGAAGTTTATTTCACATTACCTAAGTAACTGTGCAAGGTAGATCTTTTTTTTTTAAAGATTTTACTAAAAAAAAAAAAAAGATTTTATTTATTTATTCATGAGAGACACAGAGAGAGAGAGAGAGAGAGAGAGAGAGAGAGGCAGAGACACAGGCAGAGACACAGGCAGAGAGAGAAGCAGGCTCTATGCAAGGAGCCCGACGTGGGACTCGATCCATCCGGGTCTCCAGGATCACGCCTTGGGCAGAAGGCAGGCGCTAAACCGCTGAGCCACCCGGCTGCCCAAGGTAGATCTTAATTGCCTAGTATAAGTAAATATAGTGGAGATAACTTTAGCAGTCTGTAGAAAATTGTGCAAAGAAAGTTTTTGAGAATAGAATAAAATAATGGGCCTGGTGCTGCTCACAATTTAACTCCTTTTCCTCCTGTTTGAGCAGTGGGTCCTGGGTTTTGGATTTTACTAAAATTTTACTAAGTTAAACTGTTGTTTAAACTCAACTCTGAGGGCTGTTCTTTGCTGTTAAGAGAAGATATGACTCCTGATTTCCTGTCAGCAGCGTTCTGTGACAGAAATTACGTGTTCACATAGATACTTGGCCTGTAACTCATTAATATTTTTTCTTTGAATCAAATCTTTTATTTTCTTCATAGAATGTGACTGATTGATATATAAAGTATTACTCAATGTCTACTGTAATCTGTGCTTTATGGACAAAAAGGATACTATCGTTTTGCTTTAGTTTGTTTACAGTGGGTGGCAGTTAATTTACTGCATCATAAAGATTGCCTAGTATTACAGCTTTAATCACTGTGTAATTATTTATCTTGGGTTTCTTTTTATTTAACCTGCTTTTCTTTGAATATTATTGTGCATGAAAGAGGTCAGTTAGAATTTGGAGATATGGAGTCTAGTCACTTGTTATAAAATTAACTCTCTTTATGACCTTAGCAAGACAGCTAATCTTTCTGGGTTGGGCTTCTCATTTATAAAACATAATGGAGCAAAGAGGTTGCTCTAAAAATATCTTACTTTTTTCCCCTTGATCTAAGGAAAAATCTTATATGTTGTAAGACTGAAATGGGAAGATGCTTGTTGAAATTAACAATATAAATACCAAAAAGAAATAGGGTAAGAATGTAAAGACAGGATCACAATAATATAGTGCCTTCCTCACTTAGCAGTCTGATCCGAAGCTTAACTTAGAAACAGAAGTACTGAAAATTCAGTAATATTTTAGAGATCATCATAATAAAAAATATTAAGAACCTCAGTGGGTTTTGTTGTTTTTCTTGTTTTTAGAGTGATAATGGCATGCATGAAAATGTTCATGAGGTCTCTGACTCGCTCTAAAATATGTTTTGTTATTTTGCTGTTGAGCATTAACAGCAAGGATCAATAAATTAAAAGGAGAAGTATGGTCAAATGAAAATTTATATGGAATTAATTACCGGCTTTTTTGAGGTTAGAACAGATCAGAGCAGTAAGAACACAAATAAACCTAATCCTTGAAATGGATCTCCAGCAAGAAACACAAGAAGGTTGTAAAGAATGTCTGGAGTCTGGTTTCAGATAGATAAAAAAAAACATTGCATCCATTAAACAGTAGCTGATGAAGATGAGAGATGGATGCAACAGCAACAGTCCAATGAAGGTCATCTTTGAAACTCATAAAGGAGAATGAAAATCAAATCAGGGAAACACAGGATGAAGTCAGAAAACATTCAGAATGGGCAAATTGAGGATATTGAAAAAATGGGAAAGAAGATATAGCAGACTAAGATTGCTGCTAGGGATCCCTGGGTGGCACAGCGGTTTGGCGCCCACCTTTGGCCCAGGGTGCGATCCTGGAGACCCGGGATCAAATCCCACGTCGGGCTCCCGGTGCATGGAGCCTGCTTCTCCCTCTGCCTATGTCTCTGCCTCTCTCTCTCTCTGTGTGACTATCATAAATAAAAATAAAAAAAATTAAAAAAAAAAAGATTGCTGCTAATTTTTGTGTGCCAGGCATGCTTTTCTCCTGATAGCAGTGTCCAGCTTTGCTTTCTTTTTAGTAGGCTTCATGCCCAGCATGGGGCTTGAACTCAGAGCCCTGAGATCAGGTGTCTATGCTCTACGAACTGAGCTGGTCAGGCGTGCCCCTGCTTTGCCTTCTGAATAACTGCCTACCTTCCTATTCTATGTAGTTCTAGTTCACTGCCAATCAGAGTGAATTCCAGATAATCTTGTTTTGCCTAGCCACTGTAATTAGACCAGGTTCATGGCACAAACCCCTAGAACTAATGTGTACCCGGTAGTGGGAAGATAGGATAGTCTGTTGCCTCTGGCATCACAGTACAGGTGTGTGGTAAGCTTAAAGATACATGTGGCCGTCATCTCTGTCTTAGGGAAGAAACCCATCTGCTCAAGAAGTAAGGACTATCAGAGTAGAGAGAACTCTAATGACATGTCTTGTGTTTCTGGATCTAGCTGTATGTGGAGCCAGTGCAACCTTTAAGCTAAATAATTAAGACAGTAAAATCCCTTTCTTGGGGTGGTTTGAAATAGGAATTTGTAACCTTACAGTCTAAGATACTTAGTTCTGGTTGGGCACCTGGGTGGCTTAGTGATTGAGTGTCTACCTTTGGCTCAGGGCATGATCCAGGGGTCCTGGGAATGAGTCCCACATCTGGCTCCCTGCAGGGAGCCTGCTTCTCCCTCTGCCTGTGCCTTTCATGAATAAGTAAAATAAAATTAAAAAAAAAAAGATAGTTCTGGCAAATTCATAAATTATTCTTCGGAATAAAGAGTATTAAAAGATATGGGCAGTCTGGGTGGCTCAGCAGTTTAGCACCGCCTTCAGCTCAGGGTGTGATCCTGGAGACCCGGGATCGAGTCCCATGTCAGGCTCCCTGCATGGAGCCTGCTTCTTCTGCTTGTGTCTCTGCCTGTCTCTCTCTTTCTCTCTGTGTCTCTCATGAATAGGTAAAACCTTAAAAAAAAAAAAAAAAAAAAAAAAGGAAAAAGGAAGTGAGAACTCAGGTAATAGAAGTGAAAATCACTTTTGTCCTGAAGGTGTCTACCAGTTGTACCACCTCACAGGATGAGAGGCTCAGAAATTGAAGCCCAAAGCCTCCACAAAAGTCAGGGGTCAAATAGGAGACACCTCCCCCCCAGTAAGATGAGACCCCAAATTGGATGAGGGTGATTGATAAGTAAGCCAGCCTGCATCCCCGTTTGTGGTCTGGGTTAACATCTGGGTGGCCCAAGCAGCTTGAAACCTTGAACTTGATTTATGGTAAACCCAGGCAGGTAGTGTTCCCAGACACCTGGAGGGAACCTACCTTATCCTAGGCTTCATATTTAAATTGATTTATTTTATTTTTTTTTTGTAAGATTCCATTTATTCATGAGAGACATGGAGAGAGAAAGACAGAGACATAGGCAGATGGAGAAGCAGGCTCCCTGCAGGGAGCCAGATGTGGGACTCATTCCCAGGACCCCTGGATCATGCCATCTGGGACTCCGGGATCACACCCTGAGCTGAAGGCAGATAGATGCTCAACTGCTGAGCCACCCAACCATCCCAAATTAATTTCTTTTAATAATTTTTTAATGTAAAGTGAGCAGCACAGTGTAAAAGATAATCAGGCATACATGGGAACAAGTACCATGAATATGAGCAAGAAACAACAGAAATACATCTGCTAAGACTTTTTTGAGTTGCCAGAGACTGTAAAACAACTACCTCTGTTATACTTTAGAAATAGGTCAGACTTCGGGTGCATGTGTGGTTTAGTTGGTTGTGAGAACAATTCCCATGTTGGGCTCCATGCTTGGAGTCTACTTAAGTTTCACCCTTTATGTCTACCCCTCTCTCTTTCCCTACCTGCCTCCAATAAATAAATAAAATCTTTATTTTTTAAAAAAAGATTTTATTTATTTATTTGAGAAAGAATGAGAGAGAGAGAGAGAGAGCACAGGTAGGGTGAAGGGCAGATGGAGAGAGAGAAGCAAGCTCCCTGCTCAGCAGGGAACCTGACATGGGCCTCCATCTGGGACTCCAGGATCACGACCTGAGCCAAAGGCAGATGCTTAACTGACTGAGCCACCCAGGTACCCTAAAATCTTTTTTTTTTTTTAAATAAATATGTTAGGCCTAAAAATCTCTAGGGAGTAGGGAACTATAAAATGTTACATAACAACAAATAGGAATTTTAGAAGTGAAAATTAATAAAAAACCCGATGGTTGGTTTTAACAGAATAAGCACAGATAAAGAAAGAATTCATGAAATGGAAGGTGAGTCTGAAGAAATAGTTTACTTAAGAGAGGACAAATGAGAAAAATACAGAAGAGGGTATATATAGTCTTAAGGACTAACATAACATTCCATCTGAGTCTCAGTAGGGTGGGAGACTAAGAACCAGGATGGAGACAATATATGTGAAGAGAGACAAGAGCTGAGAATTTGCCCCAACGGAATCTTTAGTCAGGAAGCCCAGGGAAGGACATGCTGAATAAAAAAAAGTACATCTAGATGCATAGTGAAATTATGGAATACCAAAGAAAGAAAACATCATAAAAACAGCAGGGGGCGGGGGGAAGGGGGATTACCTTCAAAGGAGACTCCAGATGACTTTTGAATAGCAGCAGTGGAAGCCAGTTTATAATGAAGTAACCTCACTGTGCTGAAAGAAGCTGTCGACCTAGATTTCTATTCCAGTGAAAATACCTTACAAGAATAAGGACTTTGAGCAAACAAAAACAGTTTGCCATGGGAAGGAAATTTTAAAGGATTAACTTCAGGCAGAAGGAAAGTATTGAGATGCAAAAAAGAATAAACAAAGACTTGTCTTAAGTATGTGGCTAAAAAAAATGAAAACTTGGGTAAAGCAAAAAAAAAAAATACTGCATTTGAAAATACAGAATTAAGACATATACAAAAGCTGTGAATAATCAAGGAGTGACTCATAATCAAAATTGAAAGAATTGGGATCCCTGGGTGGCGCAGCGGTTTGGCGCCTGCCTTTGGCCCAGGGCACGATCCTGGAGACCCGGGATCGAATCCCACATCAGGCTCCCGGTGCATGGAGCCTGCTTCTCCCTCCGCCTGTGTCTCTGCCTCTCTCTCTCTCTCTGTGACTATCATAAATAAATAAAAAATTTAAAAAAAAAAAAATTGAAAGAATGAATTGGGATTGAAACTTATTGATAATTTTGGGGCACCTGGCTGGCTCACTTGGTAGAGCATGTGATTCTCAATCTCGGGGTTGTGACTTCAAGCTCCATGTTGGGCATGGAGCCTAGTTTAAAAAAAAAAAAGAAATTTATTGACAACTTATGTAAATATGAAGCCATCAGACATCGACTTAGTAATGGGCATAGGATCTGAGTCACCTAAGAAGAAATACAAATAACAAAACTATGAAAAGTGTTTCTTTAGTGAGCAAGGAAATTGATTTAACTTTGGTAGTAATGAGATATTCATAGAGATTAGGTCCTAGCTCTTCAAAATAGTTTTTGAGGCCGATGAATTTAGTATGTTTTATTTTATTACTATTTTTTAAAAAATGAACTTTTATATTATTATTTTTTTTAATTTGTTTATTCATAGAGACACAAAGAGAGAGAGGCAGAGACACAGGCAGAGGGAGAAGCAGGCCCCATGCAGAGAGCCTGACCTGGGACTCATCCCAGGTCTCCAGTATCATGCCCTGGGCTGCAGGCGGCGCTAAACCACTGCGCCACCAGGGCTACCCCAAAAATGAACTTTTAAAAAGTAATCTCTACACTCGACATGAAGCTTAAACTCATGACCCTGAGATCAGGAGTCATATGCTGCTGTACTGATGGAGCTAGCCAGTCACCTCAAATTTAGTGTGTGTGTGTGTGTGTGTGTGTGTGTGTGTATGTGTGTATGTTGTTGTTTTTTTTTTTAAGACTATTTATTCATGAGAGATATATATAGAGAGGCAGAGGCAGAGACAGAGGTAGAGGGAGAAGCAGTCTCCTCACAGGGAAGGAGACTGACTCTGAGATCCATCCCCTGACTCTGAGATCATGACCTAGGCCAAGATCAAGAGTCTGACACCCAACTGACTGAGTCACCCAGGCTCTCCAATAAGTAGCATGAATATCTTTATAGCTCTTGATACCTAATGCCAAAATTTTTATTGTTCCCATAATTGCTTAAAATATACTAAATTTGGGATGCCTGGGTGGCTCAGCAGTTGAGCATCTGTCTTTATCTCAGGGCATGATCCCAGAGTCCCAGATGGAGTCCCGCATCAGGCTTTGTGCTTAGGGGGGTGCTGGTTGGGACACCCTTTCCCTCCCTCTGCCTGTTCCTTCCCCCCACTTGTGCTCTCTCTCTCTCTCTCTTTTTAAGATTTTATTTATTCATGAGAGACACACACACAGAGAGAGAGAGAGAGAGAGAGAGGCAGAGACACAGGCAGAGGGAGAAGGAGGCCCCTTGCAGGGAGCCCTACATGGGATTCAAGGATACTGGAGACCCAGGATCACGCCCTGGGCTGAAGGCGGCGCTAAATTGCTGAGCCACCCAGGCTGCCCTCTCTCTCTATTTTTTAAGATTTACTTATTTATTCATGAGAGACACAAAGAAGGAGAGGCAGAGACCTCAGCAGAAGGAGAAGAGAAGCAAGTTCCTCGCAGGGAGCCCGATGTGGGACTCAATCCCAGATCCTGGGATCATGCCCTGAGTTGAAGGCAGATGCTCAGCCGCTAAGCCACCCAGGCATCCCTCTCTCTCTCGCTTTCAAATAAATAAACCTTTTAAAATACAAGTGTTTATACTACTTATCTATTTCAGTATTAAGAATTTTAAAATATGGAAATAACGGCAAAAGGTATATTTATGAAAATGTTCAGAGAAATTGTATGACTCCATTTTGATGGGCTATTATGTAGCTGTATAAATAATAATTTGTCCTGTTAAAATATGGAATGTGGCTGCAAGTACACAGTGCTTGTTGATCATTGAGGCAAGTTCACTGCACTGATAGTGGGTTATCCTCTTTGGAATTTTACTAATTTATCATGAGAATCTGTCTTCGATGTCTCATACATTTTAACTGTAGCATATCATAAAACTGTACTTGAGTGTTCTACTCAGGAAACCTACTTTGCTACTCTGTTCTGTGGGGATACTCTTTTTTAATTTTTTTTATTTTTTCCTGTGGGGATACTCTTAATATCAATAATCAATCCTTGGGGGATGCCTGGGTGGCTCAGCCGTTGAGCATCTGTCTTTTTTTTTTTTTTTTAAATTTTTTATTTATTTTTGATAGTCACAGAGAGAGAGAGAGAGACAGAGACACAGGCGGAGGGAGAAGCAGGCTCCATGCACCGGGAGCCCGATGTGGGATTCGATCCCGGGTCTCCAGGATTGCGCCCTGGGCCAAAGGCAGGCGCCAAACCGCTGCGCCACCCAGGGATCCCGAGCATCTGTCTTTGACTCAGGATGTGATCCTGGAGTCCCTGGATCAAGTCCCGCATCGGGCTCCTTGCAGGGAGCCTGCTTCTCCTTCTGCCTGTGTCTCTGCCTCTCTCTCTGTGTCTCCATGAATAAATAAATAAATAAAATCTTAAAAAAAAAAAAAATCAATCCTTGGTAGGTTGGCAGTGAAGAATGCCCAGATGGCGTTATAGTGGACCTTTGTATCCTGGTTTATGTTCCCATGAATGATCTTTTTCCTTGGTTAATTCTTGTTACAGCTACCCCCACCACACTGGCTCAAGGAGTCATGAGAATTACTTCTCATGAATAAGTTTATTTAAAAAAATTTTTTTTCCATGAATAAGTTTAAATGAACTTCCTCAACATTGTTTAACCTCTGTAGCTGTATAGTTTTTGTGATGAAGAAAATGTTCTTTGATCTTAAATATAGTAACCACCAGCTACATGTGGATATGGAACACTTGGAAGGTGACTAGTAATGCTAAAAGTTTAAATTTAAATAAAATAGTTAGGGCAGCCCTGGTGGCTTAGTGGTTTAGCGCCGCTTTCAGCTTTGGGTGTGATCCTGGAGGCCCGGGATCGAGTCCCACGTCGGGTTCCCTGCATGGAGCCTGCTTCTTCCTCTGCCTGTGTCTCTGCCTCTCTTTCTGTGTGTCTCTCATGAATAAATAAATAAAATCTTTAAAAAAATAAAAAAAATAAAATAGTTACATGGGGCTATTCACTGCCATTTTGGATAGTACATCTCTAATGGGATTTCCACCAGGTTGTTCCTTGACTGACTTGGATGACTGCCTTATAAAGAGATGACCTGAGCTCTTTGTAAGGTCTCCTTTCCCAAGACAGCATCAGAGATACACAGTGGGGAGCAAGGACTTTCTGTTACAAATCCGGAAATCAGAAGTCATTCTCTTGTCTAACATGGGTTCACTCTGCAAATTGTCTCAGGTCAATTTTTCCTCCTTTTCCGTATATAAAAGATTCAAAAGGATCCACTATTTTCTTTTGTATTTACTTATGGAGTATATGATCATTTTGTTCATTCTCCTTTTTGTTCCAAAGAATATGAGTACAGAGCTAACTCCCATTTTAGTTGCTTTCAGTGGTAATTTTTTTGTTGTTCATTTCTAGTGACACACACACACACAGACACACACACACACACACACACACACACACGGTTTAAAATAATCAAAAAAAAAAAAATAATCCAGGAGTTCTTTTTTCTAAGCTCTGTGAATATATTTCTTTTGTGCTTTTGTACTCTTATTCTTTCTCCCTCATAGGGTTGTTGTGACTCTGAAATAGATCATCAATAAAGCATGATGGGTATAGTGAATAGATCTTTAATTCTTTTTTTGGGTCTAATTCCTGTTTAAAATGAGGGGGCTCATAAAAGGTCAGAGGTGAGGGCAGCCTGGGTGGCTCAGCGGTTTAGCGCCGCCTTCCGCCCAGGGCCTGATCCTGGAGACCCAGGATCGAGTCCCACGTCGGGCCCCCTGCGTGGAGCCTGCTTCTCCCTCTGCCTGTGTCTCTGCCTCTCTTTCTCTCTCTCTCTCTCTCTGTGTGTGTGTGTCTCTCATGAATAAATTAAAAAAAAAAAAAAGGTCAGAGGTGAAATGAGATTTCTAAGGAAGTGGTTGATTTAGTGTCTTTACTCACAGGAGGTCTCAGAGCTGCTTAGTGGTCTGGCGACCTCCAGCCTCGTCTGCCAGTGCCTGTCATGACTCGTGTGCCATAAGCTTGTGTCAGCAGCCTGGGCTGGTGTGTGTCCCTGGTGTCCGTTGTCACTGCCACTGTGTGATGGCAGTTCTTTCCTGGGAAAGAGAAGGGTAGCAGTCACCAGGTGAGGGTTGCAGGGAGAGTGGTCCTTGAATAGTCTTGACTCAAGATGATCTAGAGAAATGACCCGACCTATCCGGATGGGCAAAGAATAGTCCAGAGAATTTCTGTTGTGATGCAATGAATACTTTTCTTTAGCCAGAAAGCCCCAAACAAAACGCGCCCTTCCCCATCAAACCCTATTGGATTGGTCACCTCCAAGATTCTTTCCATTGATGAGTGCTATGCTAGGATGCTTCCAGAGAAGTTCTGATAATGAAATCGGGCCTGTCGTCGCCTGTGGCATCCCTGTAGGGCTGTCAGTGTGGTGTCTTTCTCCCATTTCTTAACACTGATTGAGTGTGAATGACCTCATGGCAGATTTCTGGCAGTTGAAGGTGAGAAGTAGAGATTGTAGTGGGCAGAAAATTGTCCCAGTGTTGTGTTCTGGCACGGAATGTGGCTGTAACCTTTGACACATCATTAAATTTGTAAAATGAGAACATGTCTCCCTTCTCACGTCTCCCTTATCTCTTTCTGGAGAATTGAAGGAAAAGTGAGATTAGTTCTTTTATTTTTTTTTGTTTGTTTTTAAAGATTTTATTTATTTATTTGAAAGAGAGCACAGCCAGAAGGAGGAGCAGAGGCAGAGGGAGAGGGAGAAGCAGACTACCAGCTGAGCAGGGATCCCAAAGCAGGGCTAGGTCCCAGTTCCCATGACCTGAGCCAAAGGCAGACACTTCAGCGACTGAGACACCCAGGCACCTGGAAAAGTGAGATTAGCTAAGAATTACTATGAACTTTCAGAAATAATGACAGTATATTCTGATTATGGCAAGATAATATCCCTTTGTTGTCCATTTTGAGCCACATTTCAGTATAAATTTACTTAAACTTATGTATTCAGGAGAAAAGAATGGGACTCAGGCTATTAGGGAAAGTAATTTCTGTGTCTTAAGCATTCTCTTGCTTAATACTGCTTTTCCTGATTCTATCTCTATCCAGGATAGAGATCTTGTTTTGAAAAACAAAATTGCTTCTATGTGTTCACAGATTCAGGGATAAGTGTCAGTTGTTTTTGTTATTGTTTTCTGTTGTAAAGTGTTATTTCCTAAGTATGTACACTTTACTTGCTGATGCCCAAATCTAGCCTAGCAGGTAACTTACCTGGTAAGAGATGGTGGAGCAAGAGCACATTTTTTTTTTTTAAGATTTTATTTATTTATTCATGAGAGACACAGAGAGACAGAGAGAAAGGCACAGACACAGGCAGAGGGAGAAGCAGGCTCCATTCCATCCATGCAGGGAGCCTGATGCGGGACTCGATCCCGGGTCCCTAGGACCACACCCTGGGCTGAAGACAGCACTAAACCGCTGAGCCACCCGGGCTGCCCCCATTTTATTTATTTATTTATTTTTTTAAAGTAAGCTCTATGCCCAATGTGGGGCTTGAATTTAGGACTCCAAGATCAAGAGTCACACATTCTACTGACTGAGCCAGCCAGGTGCTCCTAGAAAAAGTTTTTTTTAGTGTTAGTGTTCTTTTTGTTTTTTTTTTTTTTGAGAGAGCCCAGGCGCTGGGGTAGCTATTGGGGGAGGGACAGAGGGAGAGAGAGAGAGAATCTTAAGCAGGCTCCACGTCCAGCACAGAGCCATCCTAGGGGTTTGATCTCACTACCCTGACATCATGAACTGAGCCAAAAATCAAGAGTCAGACATTTAACCCACTGAGCCACCCAGGTGCCCCAGTATTAGTATTTTAAAAATATGCTTTTGATTTTGGCTTTTGATTTTTAAAATATGCTTTTGAGTGTCTTTATGTGACATGTTTTTGCTTTTCAATTTTCAATTTTTTTTTTTTTTAAAGCTCTGTGCCCAGTGTGGAGCTTGACCTCATTATCCTGAGATCAGGGGTTGCATGCTTTACTGACTGAGCCAGCCAGGCACCCCTTCAATTTTAAATTTTTATAAGATAGACATAAGGGATCCCTGGGTGGCGCAACGGTTTGGCGCCTGCCTTTGGCCCAGGGCGCGATCCTGATGACCCGGGATCAAATCCCACATCAGGCTCCCGGTGCATGGAGCCTGCTTCTTCCTCAGCCTGTGTCTCTGCCTCTCTCTCTCTCTCTCTGTGACTATCATAAATAAATTAAAAAAATAAATAAATAAAAATAAATATATAAGATAGACATAACAAAATTTACCATCTTAACCATCCTTGGCATTAGGCATGTTCATATTGTTTTGCAACCATCACCACCATTTAGTTCCAGAACTTTTCATCATCCCAAACTAAAATTCTGTGCATATTAACAATAAATCCCCACTACACACTCCTCCCAGTCCCTGGTGACCATCATTCTATACTCTGTCTCTGTGAGTTTGACTATTATATAGATATCTCATATGAGTAGAATCATAATATTTGTCTAGCTTATTTCATTTAGGATAATCTTTTCAAGGTTCATTTATGTTGTAGCATGTCTCAGAACTTTTCTCTTTAAGGCTGAATTCTATTCCATTGTATGTATGTATCCCATTTTGTGCTTCCATTGAGCTGACAGTGGACATCTGGGTTGTTTCCACCTCTTGGCTATTGTGAGTAACGCTTCTGTGAACATGGGTATATAGATGTATCTGAGTGCCTGCTTTCGTTTCTTTTGGGTATATACCCAGAAGTGGAATTGCTGTGTCACGGTAATTCTGTTGGATTTTTAAGGAACCGGCAAATTGTTTTCCACCATGCATACACCATCTTCTATTCCTAACAGCCGTATACAAAGGTTCCAATTTCTCCTATTTAGTGTTTATGTGCTGCGTTATTTATTTATTTATTTATTAAAAATTTTTTTCAGACTCTTTTATTTATTTATTTTATTTTTTTAACTTTTTATTTTATTTATTTATGATAGGCACACAGTGAGAGAGAGAGAGAGAGAGAGAGAGGCAGAGACACAGGCAGAGGGAGTAGCAGGCTCCATGCAGGTAGCCTGAGGTGGGACTCTATCTCAGATCCCAGGATCATGTCCTGAGCCAGAGGCAGATGCTCTTCCGCTGAGCCACCCAGGCGTCTCTATGTGTTGCATTTTTATAGTGTTGGAGATTCAGCTGAAGTTCCTTGCTGATAGCCAGGTATCAGAAAATGTTTTCTAAAGAGAGTAATAGTGCTGTATTATAAAGTAATCTTAGATGTTATTTGTCCTGCCACCTATTTTCTTCTTAGTAAGAATAAAGAAATTCTCTTCATCCAGCGTCCTTCTGCCTTACCCACTGCACATGTGCCTGGGAGGGAGGGGGAGCGTTGCATCTATGTCCTGTGTTGAACTGTGATAAACTGTCACTGGATGGTGGAATGCCTCACCTCTGACTCTCACTTGGGGCAATTTTTGTTTGTTTTGAATTTATTTGAGAGACGGAGAGCATGAGAGCATGAGCCGAAGGAGAGGGAGAAGCAGGCTCCCTGCCGAGCAGGGAGTCCAACTAGGGACTCAATCTCAGCACCCGGGGATCATGACCTGAGCTGAAGGTAGACGGTTAACTGACTGAGCCACGCAGGCACCCCTCTATTGGGAGAAATTTTAACTGGTTGTTGATGACATCTGAGTTTATTTTGGAGACTATACTGGCCTAATTTTGTAGAAATTAGCTGGAAAGTTAGAGGACTGATTTTTCTATCTTAGAGGATGGGAGTTTTTGACAAATTGGTCAGTTCCTGAGCTGCTTTTCTCTTAGGCAAGAAGACTAAATTAGGCAGCCTGTGGAGGACTCTCATAGCTCTGAATGTCTGTTTGGAAGGACATTGTGAATTTCTGCCACTCACTTTCTATTTCTTTCCTAGGGATCATGGCTCAAGTAGCAATGTCTACCCTGCCCGTTGAAGATGAGGAGTCCTCAGAGAGCAGGATGGTGGTGACATTCCTCATGTCTGCTCTGGAGTCCATGGTGAGATGGCTTTATAGTTCTAGAAAATGTCTGTAGTTGAATAGGCTTGAGCTCATAGGTGAGATTGATTTTTTTTTTTTTTTTGTAAACTTGCATGTTTTTTGGTTTTAGAAGAAGAGTACTTTTGCTTGAATAATAGTTAATATAAGCCTTTCAAATGATTTTATTACCATGTTTTAGAATGTTCTTAACTTACCTGTTTAACTTTTTACATTTAATTTCAGTTGTTTACCTACCAGTGTCTTAGGCAGTTTCTTGTTTTGCAAACAGTAGCTTTGAATTTATGTTTAACAGATTTCTTTCATATAATCCAGGGCAATACATGAATCTTGCTTTGTTGTTTCATAAATACTGCCTTTGGTGAGACAGATGTCCACCTAAGTGTGGATAAAATAGGCACACACCCTCACACCCTCACCACACACTTCCTTTCAGGTGAGCAGCTACTGTATATCTCATGTAAATAAAATGTTAACAAAATGATAGGGCAGCATTATTCTTCATGCTGGGAACAATTGTTAGCTTACCTCTAGGTCAGAAGTTCTATGCTGTGGCTTTATTATATTTCAAAAGATTTGTGATCATCTCAGTTGGCATAAAATTATTTATTCAAAATAATGTTTTAGATCAATATCATGCAAATAATTTCTATTTATGATGGTTATTGTGTAAATAAAATCCAAATAGAGGAAAGCTGTAGTTTACAACAAATGACAGAGAACATAGTGTGTTTGACCGGAAAAAAAAAAAAAAAAAAAGGCAAAAGAAAATCCCCCAATTCAAGTCTTTATAGTATGTCAAGTTAAAATTCTAGATGAGTAAAAGAAAATAATATATTAGGACAAATTTAACCAGAAGAAAAATATATAATCCTATTTAATTCCAGAAACATCTTTTCTAATGCCTAAAATAGGTGAGATATTTTTATGAATCAATAGGAAAAAACACTATTAACATAGTAGAAAAGTAGGCAAATAGTATGTTAATTTACAGAGAAATATCTAAGGTACAGTACTCTTTAATACCAACTATTCACTGGATTATTACTATTTTTAAAGATTTTATTATTTTTTTAAAGATTTTATTTATTCATGAGAGACACAGAAAGAGAGGCAGAGACACAGGCAGAGGGAGAAGCAGGCTGCATGCAGGGAGCGCGATGTGGGACTCGATTCTGGATCCTGGGATCACACCCTGAGCCGAAGACAGATGCTCAACTGCTGAGCCACCCAGGCATCCCAACATAGTGGATGTTGTGATGTGGCTTCAGACTTCCCTTTTGACTAATGGCAATAATCCTCCCAGCTGCTGCGAGTATTTGAGGATCCCTTGCCCAAGGTCTCCCCTTTCTATGGGAGGGCCATCCCAGCTCCAGAGCTCTCCAGATGCAGTTGCACCAGTGATCAACTTCCCCTCTGCCGAAACCTGCATCTGTCGCATCTCCTGGGTGTTGCTATTGAGAGAGTACTCTCCACAAAGCCTGGGTAGAAATCTGAGTCTGCTTCATGGGAATTTGACCTATCACAGGTTACGAGGGATTTCTGCCTTTTTTTTTTCTTTTTTATAAATTCTCTTTTCCTGTTTAAAATTGGGGTTAGAAACTATCTAGAAAGAGAGATACCTATAAAAAACGGTGACTCTCTTTTTATATGATGATCTAAGGCCAGAAACTAGGAACTTCATCTAATTCCAGTTACTGTAATAAGACAATTGAAGTGATAAGATTTTTTTTATCCATCCAGCAGAAATAGTACTTTCAGACATCTGTATATAACATAAGGTTTGTTATTTGTATTTTAGTGTAAAGAACTGGCCAAGTCCAAGGCAGAAGTGGCCTGCATTGCAGTGTATGAGACAGATGTGTTTGTTGTTGGAACTGAGAGAGGACGTGCTTTTGTCAACACCAGAAAGGATTTTCAGAAAGATTTCGTAAAATACTGTAAGTATTATATTTTTATCATTTGTATTTCATAAATATTGTGCCTAAATATTTGTGGATAACAAATGTCTTATTTCTTTCTTTCTTTTTTTTTTTTTTTTAAAGATTTTATTTATTTATTCATGAGAGGCAGAGACACAGGCAGAGGGAGAAGCAGGCTCCACGCAGGGAGCCCGATGTGGGACTCGATCCCGGGACTCCAGGATCACGCCCTGGGCCGAAGGGAGGCACTCAACCACTGAGCCACCCAGGCGTCCCCAATATCTTACTTTCTAAAGCAGAATGATATTTATACTAAAAAAGACTTTCTAAAATGTCTAGAGAGACATTTCAAAATGCTCAGTGTTCCCAACATGATAATATATAAGGGTAAATACTGAAGAGTTTAAGAAAAATGGTAAATGTTTATTCTGTGTTCCTTGCTTGGTGTTACTTTGGATTGGTGGCACATATGAGAGACAAGGTAGAGAAATCTTGAATTGATTAAAGGTTCTTGTTTAAGTAAATAGTTATTTTCTTGATAGGTACTTGGTGTGTTCAGAGCAAGTCTTTGTGCATGAAATTCGCGTAAGCATGATATAAAGTTAAACTGGCCTCTTTGATTCCCTCAATAGAATCAACTTGTTAGGATTCTCAGTGTGTTCTGTGGTTCTTCATTTGGGAGTTCATCCAGTTGGTGAAAATTTAACTCGATACACAACAAACACAGTAGATAAATTTGCTGTAGGCTGTTACTACCTATGATCTTACACAGACCGATTTTGTATCCATGTTTAACCTTACACTGCCTGCCAGTGTCATGTTGTCTCAGTGATCTAGCCTCTTTTTAAACATGGAAAGAACAAAATGGTGGGGATGTCTACAGGCATACGTGACATCCGTGAGTGTGTCTTTAAGTGCCAAACTTAAATTTCCATTAGCAAGTTAGATCCAATTCATGATGAATTGAGCAGATCATGGGTGAATAAAATAGTTTTCTTATTAACATTAATTTTTAGTCCTGTTAGAATGCATATCTTCACACTGTATGCCTGCTTCCACCCCCACTATAATCTTTTAAGCTTTATGGTAGTATAATCTAGTTAATTTTTTTTCATTATTTCTGATTGTTTTGAGAATTTTTAAGGCTTTGATCATGTTTGTGTATTTAAGTTTATAGTAATGTTGTTTTGATTATGTGTATATCAGCTGCCATCTGTCCCATGAATACTATAATCCCACTGGCAGCTGTGTTTATATTCCCATTCCCTATACTGCCTTGCTTATGTGGTTCTCCAGTGGTTAGAACTAAGCATTAGGGGAATTGTCCACAGTTGCAAACTGTAGTCCCTGCCCATTAGTATTCATCCTTTCTTTTTTGTTACCAATAATTCAATGCCTTAGAGAATAATCTTTGGAAGTAATTCTTAAGTATGTAATATTTGTTTATATAAGGTATTTTGTACACAAAGGTCAATAGTAGTCTTCTGACACCTAATCAGTAGGTTTATGAGTCAGTTTTACAATTTCTTGGGGAAAATTCTCTTTCCCAAGGTTTGGCAAAGCACTGTCCAGGAGCAATGAGATGATATGAATCACTCATAATTTAAAATATTTGAGTTATGACAATAAGAAGGAGAAACAAGTAAAATTTATTTTAGTAGTTATAGTTTAACCTGATCTATTTAAAACATTATCATTCAGCATCAACATAGAAGTGATTAATGGGATATTTTGCATACCCTTTTTACTAAGTTTTTAAAATCCAGTATGTATTGGCAATTTTACCACACATCTTTTTTTTTTTTTTTTTTTTTAAAGATTTTATTTATTTATTCATGAGAGACACAGAGAGGCAGACACAGGCAGAGGGAGAAGCAGGCTCCATGCAGGGAGCCTGACGCAGGACTCGATCTCGGGTCTCCAAGATCATGTCCTGGGCCAAAGGCAGCACTAAACTGCTCAGCCACCCGGGCTGCCCTTTACCACACGTCTTAATTTGGATTAGTACACATTTCAGGTGCTCAGTAGCCACAGATGTCTAGTGGCTAATTGTTGAACTTCTTGAACCTGGAATTTTTTTTTGTGGTGGTGTGATAATTTTATATTTAGGGACGCCTGGGTGGCTCGGTGGTTGAGTGTTTGCCTTTGGCTCAGGGTGTGATCCCCTAGTCCTGGGATCGAGTCCCACATCGGGCTCCCTGTGTGGAGCCTGCTTCTCGCTCTACCTATGTCTCTGCCTTTCTCCCTGTGTCTCTCATGAATAAATAAATAAAATATTAACGATAATCTTATATTTAAATTTGGAGTTGATTTAGTTGTCAATAAAAGTATTCATTTAGTGCATTAAGAAAAAGTTTGTAGCTGGTGAATTACTCTAAAGATACCTTTTTATTTTATTTTTTATATTTTATTTATTTATTCATCAAAGACAGACACAAGTAGAGGGAGGAGAAGCAGGCTCCCTGCGGGCAGCCTGATGCAGGACTTGATCCCGGGAATCACACCTGGAGCCAAAGGCCAGGGGTAGCGCTCCATCTTGGGTCTGCAGCCAGCCTGCTCGGCACGCATGTAGCAGCAGTCGTGCTGATGACAGCACCCGTCGATGGTGTCCCGGGGCTGGCCATGGCCACCCAGGCCACAGTAGCAGCCATAGCTTATGTAGGACAGGACTCAGCCACTGAGCCACCTAGCCATCCCTAAAGATACCTTTTTATTTTTTATTTTTATTTTTTAATGATTTATTTATTTATTTATTTATTTATTTATTTTTTTTGTAGATTTTATTTATTTATTCTTGAGAGATAGAAGGAGAGACAGAGCCAGAGACACAGGCAGAGGGAGAAGCAGGCTCCATGCACCGGGAGCCCGACGTGGGATTCGATCCCGGGTCTCCAGGATCGCGCCCTGGGCCAAAGGCAGGCGCCAAACCGCTGCGCCACCAAGGGATCCCTGATTTATTTTTTTTATTCATGAGAGACAGAGAGAGAGGGGAAGTGACACAGGGAGCCGATTCTGTGATCCGGAATCCAGGATCACAACCTGAGGCGAAGGCAGGCACCCAAATGCTGAGCCACCCAGGCGTCCCTAAAGATACCTTTTTAAAAAAAATATTTGTAGCAGGTCACCTGGGTAGCTCAGTGGTCGGACATCTGCCTTTGGCTTGGGTCATTATCCCGGTGTCCTGGGATCATCATGAGATTTAATTCCATGACCCTGAGATCATGACTTGAGCTGATGACAGGTGCTTAACCAACTGAGCCCCCCAGGTGCTCACTCCTCTTTGTCTTTTTATAACAAATCATAAATACTAGAATATAGAAAAAAGTATTCTTACCAAAGTCTAAATATTAAGATAATGAATATGAGCCTTTTATATCAATATTTTATAGGTGTTGAAGAAGAAGAAAAGGCTGCAGAAATGCATAAGATGAAATCTACAACCCCAGCAAATCGGATGAGTGTAGACGCTGTAGAGATTGAGACACTCAGAAAAACAGTTGAGGACTATTTCTGCTTTTGCTATGGTAAGGTTATACACCTGAATTTTCTAAAAGATATTATAAAGTTGAGTTTGGTAAAGGGTGGATTGTGTAACTGGTTTCATAGTCAAACTGCACACTTTTGACAAACGGAGTGAATCAACTTCAAATCAGTGGGTTAGGGGATCCCTGGGTGGCGCAGCGGTTTGGCGCCTGCCTTTGGCCCAGGGCGCGATCCTGGAGACCCGGGATCGAATCCCACGTCGGGCTCCCGGTGCATGGAGCCTGCTTCTCCCTCTGCCTGTGTCTCTGCCCCTCTCTCTCTCTCTGTGTGTGTGTGACTATCATAAATAAATAAAAAAATTTAAAAAAAAGCTTGTTCTCACCATCTCCCCTATACTCTCCCTTAAACATTTGTTTATTTAAAAAAAAAAAAAAAAAAATCAGTGGGTTAACATCAGGAATGACCGTACTTCCCATTTCTAGTTTGAAGGAACCTGGAAACAAACATACCTATTAGATCTATGGGATAGGTGTTTTTGTTTTTAATCTTTTTCTTTTTATGAGCTGTTCAAGGTTTATAGGTAAAGAGGAAAGTAGATTTCCTATGTACCCACTGGCCCAATACTTGCATAGCTCCCTCCCACTACAACTGCCTACCCCCAACCTACATTAACTCAACATAATCACCCAAAGAGAATGGTTTATTTTGCCCCCTGTGTTGATCTCACCAGTTCCTGAAAAAAACCCACCTTTTGTTAGTCTAAACATGTGGTAAGCAAAGCTCTTCAGAGAAACAGTGGAAGGGAGAAGATACTGGTTACACACTGTGAGGTTGTAGTAAATTTCATCTCTGGGGAGTAGGGTTTCTAGCATCTGTGGCTCACTGCCTGATATACAACGACAGGGTGGTAGAGCACACCCAGTTGTGAATATCAGTTTTCTCTATCTAATAAGTTTTCGCTGAGAAGATTGGCCAAAAATTGCCTGATGTTTTATGATGACAATAGGACCTGTCAGGTTTCCATGTTCTAAGCCTGAATTGTATATGAAAAGGTTGTATTAAACCAGGGTGAGGCCATTGTAAAGAAAGACACTAGTGGAAAAAATCAGCCATTGTTCCTTTTGTTTTTGTGTAGGTTTTATATAAATATTTTATGTACTTTTCATTTTGACCTTTTGGATCTGTTTCAGGCTTAGAACTTCTAACGTGGGAATAGGGCCCTCTGCTATTTTGAAGTCATTTTGACATCGGATATTACAAAACAGCATGAAGGCTATTTGTTAAGCCGTGATCAACTAATGATGGTTTTGTTTTTTAATCTCAACATTTAATGATGTTTACCCTCTTTCTACCTCACCCCTCTCCCTCACTCTCAGGGAAAGCTTTAGGCAAATCAACTGTGGTACCTGTTCCATATGAGAAGATGCTACGAGATCAGTCAGCTGTGGTCGTGCAGGGGCTTCCAGAAGGAGTTGCCTTTAAACACCCCGAGAACTATGATCTTGCCACCCTGAAATGGATTTTAGAGAACAAAGCAGGGATTTCATTTATCATTAAGAGGTAAAGTACTTTACCCCTTGCTTATCAATAGTTTATTATATAACATTGAATATGCAGTTCATTTTAGTATGTTTTTAAAATTCTTGTTTACTGTAGAAGTCATTTAAATTTATGCTTGACAATAGTTTTATTTTGTATATTTATGTATAGTTTTTCATTTTGTTTTAATGCAGACCTTTCCTAGAGCCAAAGAAGCACCTAGGTAAGTGATTACTTTGTTTACAGATTGTTCCTAAACCTATTGGGCCAAACTGAACATATTTTACTGATTTTTATTTTCTTTGAGACTATGATGTAATACATTTTGGAACTAGGGTGTTCTATATAAACCAATGAAAAGTCACTGAGCTGAAAAACTAGAGACTTGTTTTTTGTTTCTGGCTCTGCTACTCTGTTTATGTTGTAGTCAAGGTTTTACCTTGGCAACATATACAATCATACATTGGATCTGCCCTCATTTCCCAGAATTAAGAGGATGACTTAATTACCTAGCGTTCATTGAACAGGCGCAGAATTGTTGGGCACAAGATTGAATGAGGAGGAGATACACAACTGTGCATCAAGCATTAAAGCTTCGGAGTGCTGGTAGTTTAATGTGAGACATAAAAAAAAGCCCATAAAGTCACCACAGCAAGAGCATAACGTACACACTACACAAATGGTTAGAGAAAATTCTGTGGAAGTTCATTGCAGGAAGGAATCATTTACAGCCCAAGAAGGTTTTGAAATTGAAGAAGGCATTAAGATGGGCCCTTGAAAAATGAGAATTTCGATAGGACTTTCTTTTGGGACACTTAAGCCATTCCATTTGAAGGGAAAAGTGATTTTTAGGAGACTGATGGCCTTTGGAGGCAGGTTTTTTTGAGACTTTTGAAAATAAATGACCATTATTGTTCATAGCCTCTACCAGTATAAGAAAGAAAGGACAGAATAATATATATACACATGCAATGTATTTTATTTTTTGCTAAATAACCTTCGTTTATTTCTTACCACGATGAAAAGATTAATATTTTATATGTTTTATTGAGGTATAGTTAGGATGCCATAAGATTCGCCTATTTTAATTATATAATTCAGTGGGATTTATTTATTTATTTATTTATTTATTTATTTATTTATTTATTTATTTATAATTTATTTATGATAGTCACACAGAGAGAGAGAGAGAGAGAGAGGCAGAGACACAGGCAGAGGGAGAAGCAGGCTCCATGCACCAGGAGCCCGACGTGGGATTCGATCCCGGGTCTCCAGGATCGCGCCCTGGGCCAAAGGCAGGCGCCAAACCGCTGCGCCACCCAGGGATCCCTCAGTGGGCTTTAGTAAATTGACAGAGTTTACAAAGTTTTACAATCATTGTCACAGTCTAATTTCAGAATATTTTTATCCTCATCTCTGTTATTTTCATATTTGCATGAAGGGTATATAAAATACACAGTGTGGATCCTTTTGGATTATCTTTTTTCACTCAGCATAATTCAGTTGAGGCTCATCCAGATCATTGGATGTATTAATAGTTATTTCCTTTCTCTTACTGAATGGCGAATATTCCTACATACGAATATACTACTCATTTATCCATTTACTGGTTGATAGGCCTTTAGATTGTTTCCACTGGGCTGTTACGAATCATACTAAAGAATCATACTACCATGGGCATACTTGAACAAGTTTTTGTGTGGACACATACTTTAATTTCTCTTGGGTTTAGATACCCAGGAATAGAATTGCTGAATCATAGACTAATTTCACATTTAGCTTTTAAAAAACTGCCAAGCTCCCTTCATGGTGCCTGTACTATTTTAGGTTCCTATGGGCATTGTCTGAGGGTTCCACTTTCTCCACATTCCTCTTAACACTTGGTATTGTCTTTTTGGTTTTAACCATCCTAATGGATGTGAAGTGGTATGCCATTGTGGCTTTGATTTGCATATCCCTAATTACTAAAAATGTTAAGTATCTTTTCATGGGATTAGTGGCCAGTGACCATTTATGTATATTCTTTGAAGTAAGGTTTGTTCAGGGCCTTTCCATGTGTTTTAATTGGATTATTTGTAGTTTTATTATTGAGTTGTAAGAGTTCTTTATAGATTTTTGATATGTATATTTTCTCTAGTTTTACAAGCTGTCTTTTGGCAGTGTCCTGTGAGGAACAAAAGGTTTTTAAAAACTTTATTTATTTATTTGAAAGAGAGAGAGCATGAGCAGGGGGGAGGAGCAGAGGGAGAAGGAGAAGCATCCTTCCTATTGAACAGGTAGCTGGGCGTGGGGCTCGATCCCTGGGTCCTGGGGCCATAAGCTGAGTGGAAGGCAGACACCTAACTGACTGAGCCACCCAGGCACCCGAGAACAAAAGCTTTTAATTTTTACAAAGCCCAATTCATTCTTTTAATTCTTATGCTTTTGATCTCATATCTCAGATCATCCATTGCCTATCACAAGGTCATGAGAATGTGTTATGTTTTCTTCTCTAAGTTTTTATATTCTGAGTTACTACGTTTAGATCTGTGGTAAGTTCTTTTTTTTTTTTTTTTTTTTTTTTGTGGTAAGTTCTGAGTTAGTTTTTGTATATGGCACATGATGAAGGTGGAAATTCAGTTTGCATGTGGCTGTCCAGTTGTTTAGCACAATTTGATGAAAAAAAATGTACTTTCTTCCCGGAAGTGCTTTGGGATTTTTGTTAGAAAGTTAGTTGAGGGCAGCCCCGGTGGTGCAGCGGTTTAGCGCCGCCTTCAGCCCGGGGTGTGATCCTGGAGACCCGGAAGTCCCACGTTGGGCTCCTCTCTCTCTCTAATAAATAAAAAGTCTTTAAAAAAGAAAGTTAGTTGACCCTGCCTGTTTCTGAGCTTTCTATGTCATGGATCCTGTTGTGTGTGAATCAGGATAGTTTAACTCTGCAGTCTGAATGCTTTTTATATCTTCATCTTATTTTTCTAGCCAGAATGTCCAATATAATATCGAATGGAGGTGGTGATAGGAGCCTCACCCTCTCAGTATTGGGAGGAAGACATTTGGCTTTGCCAGTATGGTAGCTGTTGTTTTTTTGTAGATGTCCTTTATAAGAAAGAAAAGCTTTATTGCTTTGTTTAATTTTAAATTCCAAATTTTCTTAAGCAATATTTTTTTCCTGAAGTGTTCTAGGTTTTAATCTGCCATTTGTACTTTTTGAAGTCTTCTATAAATTTCTTTTGAAACACTGGGGCCTGGTAGTTAACTAAAGAATGTTTCTTATAGGGTGCTTACACCAGGTGGTACAAGCAGGAGGGTTTGTATGACTGCTTTTTTTTATCATCTTGACTCAAAATAATTGGAAAGTTTTTATTGTAATGGGATGTTTTCCAGTTTTTAAAGTTTTTGATAACTTTGTTGAGTTATTATTATTATTAAAGGTTTTATTTATTTGAGAGTGTGCAGACAAGCGGGAGGGGCAGAGGGAGCGGGAGAAACAGACTCTCTGCTGAGCAGGGACCCCAACTTGGGGCTCGATCCTAGGACCTGAGCTGAAGGCAGATTCTTAACCTACTGAGCCACCCAGGTGTCCCTTGTTGAGTTATTATTGGCATAAAATAAACTACACATATTTAGAGTGTAGAGTGTATGTTGACTTTTGATACATGTATATACTGTGAAAACCATCAATACAGTCAAGACAAGGAACATATCTTTCACCCCAAGTTTTCTGTCGGCCTTTGATAATTCCTGTCTTTTGTTTCTCCTACCCTTAATCCCAGGCAACCATTGATTTTGTCACTGTGGATTTATTTGCATTTTCTAGACTTTTAAAATAGAAATTGAATCATAGTAGGTACTTTTTTTTTGTCTTATTTTGAGATTTATGCCTGTTTGTGTATCAGTAATTCCTTATTTTCCTGATGAGTATTACAGTAAAGGTACACTATAATTGTTTACCCATTCACCTGTTCACGAAAATTTGGGTTTCCATTTCTTGGCTTTTATAAGGAAAACTACTGTGAATATTTCAGTGTAAGACCTTATGTGGACACACATTTGGGTAAATACCTAATATTGGAGTGGCACATGGTATTTACATAAATGATTCTTCAGGAACGTGCCAATCTGGTTTTTAGTGTGATTTATTTCATTTGGTGGTCCCACCAACATTGAGAGTCCCAGTTATTCTATATCTTCATTCACATTTGGTGGCTTCTCTTTACATTTTAATTTTTTTGCAAACATAAAATTCATGGGCTTTTTAATATAAAATTCATGGTTTTAAAGTGTGCAGTTCATCTTGTATATTTACAAGATGGGCAACTGTCACCTCAGTCTTAATTTCAGAATATTTTTATCACTCTCAAATAGAAATCCTGTATCTGTTACTCAGTCACTGTTTGCTTGATGTATCCCTAACAGAAATCTTTATCAGCACTCCTGTGTCAGTATAGGCTTCTTCTCTACTGTTGGAGTAATAGTGCATTGGTGTATTTGTTTCACTGATAAACCTATGAGCTTTGGGGCACCTGGGTGGCTCATTTGGCTAAGTGTCTGCCTTTGGCTTAGGTCATGATCCCAGGGTCCTAGGATCGATTTCTATGTCCAGCTCCCTGCTCTGCGGGGAGCCTGCTTCTCCCTCTCCCTCTGCCTGCTGCTTCCCCTACTTGTGCTCTGTCAAATAAATAAAATCTTTAAAAAAATTATGAGCTTTTTCCTTAAGGGGGGAGGGTGCTGGTGGGTGAGGGGGTGAAAACTGTTGGATGGTCATCATCCCCACTCCCCTTCCTTTGAGGGAAGAATGAAGGACATTGTTATGTGGATTCACACTGCTGCGTGCCCTCCACTGTGACCTGGAGCTGTGGACATCCCTACCCTGCTTACTCTCTGTTGAGGACCTTTGGAAATATTAGTTGAAAGTGTTGGCAAAACCTAAATCTCACTATTTTTTTGTACATAGGTGGTCGCGTAATGGTAACAGATGCTGAAAGGTCCATGCTGTCTCCAGGTGGAAGGTAAAAAGCAAAGTTCATCAGTACACATAAACCTGCACATCCACATCCCGGGGACTTTAGTTTTTCGAATCTTGAGGAATTAGAACATTAAAAGGCCCGTATCACATGTCTTGAGGGTTAATATTTAGCTGATTCATTTGGGGTTCTGTGAAAATGCAGTGTTTGACTGAGTAGCTCTGGGGGGAAGCATTTAAGATAGGTTGATAACCACACTGGGAAGAGGAGGGCCTTAGAGTAACATGGAATTTGCAAGTTATTATGTTATCCTATGTCGTCAGTCTTTTTTCCCCCCAAAAAAGTTGATTGGAATTAAAATACTAAATTCAGTGGACAAGTTATCGTTATGCAAGAGATAAATATGTAAACTTAAAAAGTTGAGGCAGATTTGCCTTGAGCTTGGCCAGGTGAGTGATTTTGTGTGTTGGTATGTGGATAGCCCGCACCAGTGCAGAGCTTCATTAAGGCTTTTTTCCTTTCAGCTGTGGCCCCGTCAAAGTGAAAACTGAACCCACAGAAGATTCTGGTATGTGCTTGCTAGTGCTTTTAGAATCTGTGAAATAAAAGTAAGGGAACCTTTTCCTTAATGTGGAAGATTGTATTTTGACTTATTTTTTACTGTGATGTACTGATGAGAAGCAGACAGAACAGATTTGTTCCATTGGTGACATTGTCTCTTAATGTTACCAGATACTATACTAAAACCTGAAAAAGTTTGTTTACTGAATGGTAGCCAGAAGTTTGTTGCTGATTACATGTTTGTAAGCAAATTTGTTAATAGGTTTTGCCCCCGATTACATAGGAACAGTAGTGTAAAATGTCATCTCTTTCTGCAGTGCTTTTTACACAAGCCAAGCAAGTAATCTTACTCTCCCTGCCTCCCCCCGTCTGCCACCTATTTCTACTCTCTAGGGAGACTGCTTTTAACTTTATGCTGTTTTTGGTGTTCATTTCCTTACTTTTAAATGTCATGCTTGTACTCTTATTTCATATATATTTTTTGGGTAGCTTTATCGAGTGAGATACAGCCAAATTCACTTAGCCCTAAGTATAAAATTCGGTGGTGTTGAGTACACAGAGTTTTGCAGTAATCATGACAATCTGATATTGGAAAATTTTTATCATCCCAGATGGAAACCTGGTGCCCAAGTAGAAACCATATTCCCACCATTAATCTAATTTTGGGTTTTGTAGGTTACCTGGACATTGCATATGAGTAGAATCATACAATATGGTATTTTACATTTGCCTCTTTTAAACTCTGCATCATGTTTGGAGATTCATCTTCAAAAATAGTTGTAGTGTATATAAGTAGTTCATACCCTGAATATTATTCCATTGTATAGATATACTACCTTTTCTTAATCCATTTACCATTTGGGCATTTGAATTGTTCGTACTTTTTGGCTGTTTTGAGTAACATGGCTGTGAACATTCACATATTTGTCTTTGTGTGGAAAGAAGTCTCTCTTCATTTCTTTGGTATACATAGATACCCAGGAGCGAATTGCTACTTCTGTGGTAACTGTACTTATAAGCAACTGACAAATTGTTTTCTAGAGTGGCTGTACATTCTTAGCAGCAATGTCTGAGGTTTCAGTTTCTCTGTATCTTGGCTAAATGTGGTAATGTCTGTCTTTTTTTGATTATAGTCATTCTAGGGATTCTCAAGTGGTATCTCATTGTGTGGGTTTTTTTTTTTTTTTTTCCTTTATGCTCTTAAATAGACATTTTATTTTTAGAGCAGTTTTAGGTTCACAACAAAACTCAACAAAAAGTATTTTTTGTTCTCATGTACCTTCTACTCTCCCTCCCACTATGGACATCCCACATCAAAGTGGTATTAAAAATGATGAACCATTATCACCTAGCATCTATAGTTTACATTAAGGTTTAGTCTTGTACATTTTGTGGATTTTGATAAATGTATAATGATGACTTGTCTGTATCATACAGAATAGTTTCACTGCCCTAAAAGTCCTCTGCCCTCTGCCTTTTCATCTGTCTCTCTCCTCTAACACCTGGCCATCCATCACTGATCTTTTTACTGCCTTCATTGTTTTGCCTTTTCCAAGATATCCTAGAACTGTGTTTTTTTTTTTTTTTAAGATTATTTATTTATGTGACATGAACAGGGGGAGGGGCAGAGAGAGAAGCAGGCTCCCTGCTGAGGAGGGAGCCTGATGCTGGACTCCATCCAAGGACACGGAGATCATGACCTGAGCTGAAGGCAGCTACTTAATCGACTAGCCACCCAGATGCCTCTGGAACTGTGGTTTTAATTGCATTTTCCTAATGATGTTGAACATCATTTTATGTGCTCATTAGGTATTCATATATTGCCTTTGATGAAATGTCTTTTTAAATCTTTTGCTCATTCTTTAATTATGTTGTTTCTTTTCTTTTTGGTTATTTTTTTCATTTTTTTTTTTTTAAAGAGAGGGAGTATGCAGACACAAGTGGGGGTCAGGGGGAGAGAGGGAGGAAAGTAGACTGCCTGCTGAACAGGGAGCCCAATGCGGCACTCAGTCCCAGGACCCTGAGATCATGACCTAAGCTGAAGGCAGGTGTTTAACTGACTGAGCCACTGAGGCACCCTGCAACTTTATCTTTAAAAAATAATACATAATTTTAAAAGATCATTGTATTATTACCAGGAATATATTTTATAATTAGCTTTGGTGATTGGCAAAGAGAAATTGACATTTACTGCATTTTTGTACTGAAGGCATATATAAACTGTATGATCTAATAAGCAGAGGCTATAGCTGGAGTCCAAACATTTGAATTTTGTAAAATGCAGTTCTATGTCACTGCAAAATAGTGATATTTTCGGTTTGACCTCTTAGAGAGGATGGAAGCCAATTTTCAGTTTTGTTATGTCCATGTTTGCATTGTTGCAGAGCCGATCTTTTATTGTGCTCTCAAATTAGTTAAACCATTCTCTGGGCTGCCTGACTGGCTCAATTGATAGAGCATAGGACAATTCTTGATTTTGGGGTTGTAAGTTCGAGCCCTATGTTGGGTGTAGAAATTTTAATAAAAAATGAAATCTTCAAAAGAAAATTACCTTATGTAGTGAATTTCAGACTTAAGTTTCATCTAGGAACACAAGGATATTATTAGTAAATCTCTAAACTCACTTTTTCTTGTTACTAAAATAATTAGAAATAATATATCATCTGAGTAGATGATAAGAAGGCAGCAAAAACCCTTAACCTGGGGCACCTGTGTAGCTCAGTGGTTGAGCGTCTGCCTTTGGCTCTGGTCATAATCCTGGGGTCCTAGAATTGAGCCCTGCATTGGGCACCCCCCCAGGAAGCCTGCTTCTCCCTCTGCCTATGTCTCGGCCTCTTTCTCTGTGTATCTCATGAATAAATAAAATCTTAAAAAAAGAAATCCTTAACCTGATTGATTGGACTATCGTACATAATTGTAAATACCAGCCCATCATTGTGTTTAGTAGAGAACCACTAGAAGCATTCTTTGTATGATGAAGAAGCACATTTCACCAGTTTCTTACCAGTGTGCTAGTACAAACCAGTAAAAGAATGAGGTTTCAGTAATTAGGAAGTGGAGGGCATCATTAGCTTGTACAGACAATAGGATTCTGTATTTAGAACACCAAAGAGAATCAACTAAAGCACTTGAAAACAAAATAGTGAGAGTCTGACTTGACTTTGTGAAGTGTGAAAAATTGCATATATATAGAGTTCAGATTAAAAGCATTGTGGGGGGGGGGGAAATTCAGTAATCATCCGAATGATTTCTAAGCACCACATAAGACTAAGAGGAATTAAAAATGAAGGATGGCAGATTCAGCCAAAATGTGTCAGGGACATGTGAGATGCAGGGAATGGCTTCTTGCAGGACATATGACAAGCGGTTGTTGTAGTGGACTTACGGAGAGCCAATCCAAAGAGTAAATGATCAGAGATTCAAGAAGCAAGAGAAAATGCTTGGTTTTGTTAAAGAGAGATAAAAACCCAACAGAGGTGGAAGTTGTACTAGCAGATTGGCAAACACTCTGCTCATACTCAGTAAAGAGTAGGTGGACATGGCAGCTTTAAAAATTCTTGATGACTGCTTAAATGGTTGCTTTATTATGTAGATGATGCTTTGGTAATTCTTGTCATTTCATTTTATTCACTTTTTAAATATTTTATTTATTTAAAATGTTTTTTAATTTATTCATAAGAGAGAGAGAGAGAAAGAAAGGCAGAGACACAGGTAGAGGGAGAAGCAGACTCCATGCAGGGAGCCCGACGTAGAACTCGATCCCAGGTCTCATGCCCTGGGCTGAAGGCGGTGCTAAACCACTGAACCACCGGGGCTGCCCTTAAGATTTTATTTTTAAGTAATCTCTGTAGTGAATATGGGGCTGAAGTCACAACCCCGAGATTAAGGGTTGTGTGTTCCAACCGAGATAGCCAGATGCCCCTTTCTTATCATTGAAGGTACACATGTTCTTTGATCCTTTGCTGCCTTACAAAAACAGCACTTAACCTACAGCTCCATCAGTGGAATACCTGCTGATAATGCAGGTGTCCAGAAGACAGAGTGCTACTTAGTTGAGGAAATGCTACCATGGTGAATAGATGAATGATACTGTAGTTGTTTAAATTTTTTTTAAAGACTTTATTTATTTATTAATGAGAGACACACAGAGAAAGAGAGAGAGAGAGTGAGGCAGAGACACCAGCAGAGGAAGAAGCAGGCTCCATGCAGGGGGCTCGACGTAGGACTCTATTCCAGGTCCCCAGGATCACGCCCTGGGCCAAAGGCGGTGCTAAACCGCTGAGCCACTGGGGCTGCCCAGTTGTTTAAATTTTTATCTTAAAGTGTTAACATTTAAAAATTATTGCAGACTTTTAGGAAACCCACATGTACCATGTCCGGGAATTTTCCCTGTATCATTGGACATAAAGTTGCCAACATGATGCCCTTTCACTCTTTGAAGTGTGTGATTCTTACAAACCAGGACATGGTCCCACGTTGCCACAGAGCAGTCATCAAAATAAGGGCAATAAGTTACTCCCATCTAATTCTCAAACCTTTCTCAAGTTTTGCTATTGTGTTTGTGGATGGCTTCTTCACTCTGGAGTGTCTCCTAATCTTTCTGGGTCATCTTCCTGTGACCTGGGCACGTTTGAAGGAAGTATCTAATATTTTCTCATGACTGGATTCATGTAATGCCTTTTTATTTTATTTATTTATTTTTAAGCAAAAGTATCATAGAAGTGATACTGTGTTCATTCATATCAGGTGGTGATTTCTCTTGATCCCTTTACTGTTGGTTTCATTTATGAGATGAAAGTTAGTTTTGAGAGGCTTTTCCTCTATGAACTTACTTCTTCTTTTCCTTTGTACTAATTATATTTGTGGAAGTTTCTCTGAGACTCTAGAAATATGTGCCACTCCTCATCAGGCTTTCCATTAAAATCAGTTTATTACTTTCATATGTTTCTATTTTATTCAACACATTATTATCAGTATTTATCTTGATTTGCAAATAGTCCTTTCTTTGGCCTTTGGGAGCCACTTCAAGAAGTCCCAAGTCCTTTCCCTGGTCCATATGTCATCTATCATTTTAGATAACTTTTTTTTTAAAGATTTTATTTATTCATGAGAGACCTAGAGAGAGAGACAGACAGACACAGGCAGAGGGAGAAGCAGGCTCCACGCAGGGAGCCCGACGTGGGACTCGATCCCGGGTCTCCAGGATCAGGTCCTGGGCTGAAGGCGGCGTTAAACCCCTGAGCTACCCCGGCTGCCCGATAACTTTTTTCTTTCTTGTAGTAGAACATGGTCAAGGTTTGTCTCTAATCCCTGTCTAGTCCAGCTCTAGTATCAACCATTTCAAGAAGCCGTGGTTCCTGAGTGATATTGAGACAAAAGGATCTTGGTGCTGGGTGTGTTGACTGCAGTTGGGATGTTACTATTTCTAACAAAGCTTGGGAACCTATGTGTGTGCCTTATATACATGTGTTTGTATACATGTAAATATATCTATGCCTCCATTTACATCTCTATTTTTCCATGCCCATATTTTCAGTTCTTGACATCCCAAGGGTTCCTTCCCCTCCTTTTCCTGTATAATTCCTGTCTGTTGCAATGAGGATCCTGCTAGTCAGATATTCTTAATATATTTACTTCATTGGACCTATGTCCTGTTTTGTAGCCCATGGCTCCTTGGCTCACTCCCACTTTGGCCTTTCCTGTTGGGCTGTCATCACCTGTGCTTGCCCACTCATCTACCTCCGTCTCCTAAAGCCCTCCTTGGTGTCCCCTTAATCTCCTGTAAGTC